>NW_027223765.1:17363911-17857885 GCF_028538775.1 Myotis yumanensis
GGGCCTTAGGTTGTATCATCCTGCATCTGCCCCTGGAGGCTTTCTCTACTGGATCGCCCTGCCTCTGGAATAACACCTTATTAGTGGGATTTGCCCTGTTGATGAATTACACTAATGCATCATTAGAATGACAGGTCACACTGGTGATGTATTGCCAAGTAACTTAATGAGAGCAATAGCTCATTCCGATTACACTCCCATGAAAGGAGGGCTCTGTCTTCAGAAGAACTCATCTACAAGCCGATTCTGCTTAATTACAGGATACAACATACGCTAATAGTAATGTCAAGATGTTCTTTGGCACCAAGTTTTTGGCACTGATAAAAATATAATTTATGGCACTTCTCCACACACTTGGAAACATTCACTCAGGACGCACAGTCTCAAGATGAGAAACAAGATATTCTGGAATCTACTTGGTTTTCAGGTTGGAAAAACAAACGTATTTTTACTGTGGATCTCTAACTAGGAGCCTGAAAGATATAGGTTTGAGTGCTTGTGTCAATCAAGTTGTTGTGGAAGCTGCATTTGTTTCAAAGGAGAGGGGAGATGGGGGAGAAGAAATACAGTAACTTCCCTTTAAGGCTGGCGGAAACTGTTTATTACACAAATGATATCTTCACAAAGATAGATTGTTTTCATATAGATTAGACATAAAAATAAACCCACCAATGACTTAGAATTGTGCAGAATTTTGATAATACCAGTATCAGCCAAAGAAAGCAATAAACACATAATACTAATGAGGAAGAGGAGGATTATTTATTAAACTGTTAATAAAAAAAATTACCAGTTATTACTTGCCTGCTTTGTGTCAGGCAAGGTAGTAGACATTTTTAATTTGCTACTATTAATCCCTACAGCAACATCACAAAGTTCACATTATCTCTATTGTACAGATAAGGAGATTGAGGCTCTGAGAGTTTATATAACTTGCCTAAGATTTAATCAATAGATGAATCAGAATTCAAAGTGGGTCTGAATCATCCACTGTACAGAACTTCAGTCCCTCTGAAGATACTGGTTGGGGAAGAGTAAGATGATGTTGATCATCAATGCTTGGGAACAGAGTTTTTAAGACAAAGACCATATTATTATTGATTGAAGATAGCACATGTTAAGTGGAAAACTGACAAAATAAAGAACAATTAGAAGAGGCCTGGAAATGAGTCAAATAAATGGCCATAGAAGTAAGATTGTGTAAAAGAAGATTTAAAGAAGAGTATAACTTTAAAAAAATATTTGGAAGGCAGTCACCTGGGAGAGGAGCTGGTTTGTCCTGTTTTCTCAGCTTCACAGAACAAGGACAAGTAGGAGAATTCAGAAGGAGGCAGATTTCAGTTCAGTGCAAGGAAGAACTCTGCAACTATCAGATTGAGGAACTGGGCTGCTATCAAGGTATCAACCTCCCCCAAAATCAAGGGAGCTCAGAATTTTCATTTTCAGCAAATAGTCTGACAAACTAGATATTAAGGAAATTTGCTACCCTAGTGGTAAAATAGGTCATCAGCCCCTTATTTGAATCCACTGAGGCCAAATGTATTTGGGAATTCAGATTTTTAAAAGGTAATTTAGTGTATATGCTGTTTTTTATGCATGATCCCCAATAGGAACTGGGGCAGCACTCTGTAACCTAGTGCATACATATTTCTGCTTTTATGCAGCCATTATGGAAAACAGTATGGAGTTTCTTTAAAAAATTAAATTAAGAATAGAGTTACTCTATGACCCAGCAAACCATCTTATGGGTATCTACCCCCAAAATTTGAAAACACTTCTTCATAAAGATATAGGTACCCCGATGCTTATTGCAGCATTATTCACAATAGCCAAGACATGGAAACAATGTAAGTGTCCATCAAAGGACGAGTAAATAAAGAAGACATGGTACATATATACAATGGAATACTGCTCAGCTTAAAAAAAGATGAAATATTGCCATTTGTGACAACATGGATGGATCTTGACAGTATGATGCGAAGTGAAATAGGCCCGACGGAAAAGGACAAGAACCATATTATTTTACTCATGTGTGGGATATAAAACAAAAAGCAACAAATGAAAAAACAAAACAAGCAAACCCATACATACAAACAGAATGTTGGTTACCAGAGGGAAAGGGGGGTGAGTGGAGGATGAAGACAATAAAGGGTGTCAAATATATGGTATACTCCATTATGTGCTCACTAAACTTTGGGGGGTGAGCACACCATGGAGGATACAGATGTTGAATTACAAAGTTATAAACCTGAAATTTATATAAAGATAACCAATGATATCCCAATAAATCTAATTTAAAACATTTCTGCTTTTTAAAAAAAATTCATTTACCAGTAAAAATATAATAAAATAGTACCACATCAGTATAGGTTAGGTTATACTTGAGCTTTTATGTCAGATTTTGTTGTCAAATGAGTTATGAAAAATCTTTCTGAATTTCGAAAATTCAGAATTGTAGAGAAGGGCTAATGGAACTTTAATAACTGTTATATGTTGATTGCCATCTACTAGTATATGGTAGGTAATGTACCTCTAATAGAGCAACTCAACAAGTAGGATTTGGTGGTCCTATTGTGCAGGTGGAGAAACTAAGGATCAGATATACCAAGTGACCTCCTTAAGGTCACCCAGTAAATGCCGAAGCTTGGAAAGGAACTGTCTATGAGACCGTAAACCAAAATCTCTGCATTGAAGGATGTAGCCTCTAAGACTTCATGGGTCTATAACGTAAACCTAACTTCTCAACTTGAACCCAAGTATATATTTGAATTTGGTAATAATTTAATTAAAAAATTTCTTAGTGTCCACACAAAGTTCAGATATCACTAAAGGAATCCAAGAAAAAAATTAAGAGCTATGAATATAACTCATGGCTCAGGCCATTTCTGGAGTATGCAAATGCAGACATGCCAGGCATATGTGGCCCCTCATGTGATATAAAGATGT
The DNA here is from genome assembly GCF_028538775.1 of Myotis yumanensis. Classification (NCBI taxonomy): domain Eukaryota; kingdom Metazoa; phylum Chordata; class Mammalia; order Chiroptera; family Vespertilionidae; genus Myotis; species Myotis yumanensis. Next base: position 17,366,858 of record NW_027223765.1, read on the forward strand.
TATGAAAACACATGATCTAAATTCTTCTAAGGTGATTTTCCATTCATTTAAAGTGTGGACACATCAGTAGAAAGGTGGCCTTTATTTAACAACATTCTAAAATAGATTTGAGCAGACTGATTTACAAACTATTATTCAGTTTCATGAGCAAAACAAAGGTCCTATTTTAAGGAAGATAGAGTGAAGGGACAGAAAGGGTTCTCTCAGTCAGACTGGAAAGACTATGCAAAATGTATTTTCCCTATTGTCTCAACTATTAGGAAGCGTAGGGAATTTTATGTTTAATGTTGGTAGTTCTAATTTCTCTTGCCTTCATTATCTGGTTGCTGCTCATGCATCCTTGTTTGATTGATTCTGTTATATATGTGTCTTGTATCATAAGACACTTCAAAAAAGTTGGAAGTGGAGCATAAATTACAACTAAAAAAAGAGCAGATCTGCAAAGTTGTTGAGTGTTTGTATGTATGTGTGTGAAGAGCAAAAACAAAAACTAAAGAATGTCTGACATTATTTATTGCTGTACACTTCTGTAAGTGGTATTTATCCATCTCACTTGACCTTCATAAGTGACCCTTTTAGATAGCCAAAACCACGAATGACCATCTCCACTCATTGCATGGCTGTTGAATATCACATAAGGAATTAGTAGTTGTATGTCTCCCCTGCCATTGGCCCCTTCTAGTCTGCCCTCGTGTGCTACCCCAGGCCTTTACTACTGTATTGTCTGTGTCCATGGTTATGCATATATGCATACAAGTTCTTTGGTTGATCTCTTCCTACCCACCCACCCACCTCCACAGAACCTGGGTCTTGTAACTTTAAGTTAGTTCTTTCTCCTATATAGTGATTTCTCCAAAAGAATCACAATACCAATCAAAAGATTTTTGATAACTGTTAAAGATTGGTTAGAAAGAAATGGAAGAGCTAAGCTAGTGCAAGATGAATTCTCATATGCAGAATAGTTGTTGGTCTGTTTCTCTAAACAGAGAAAATTGTCTATTAGTTGGTGTCTGCTGAACCATGCAGTTAGGAAAATACAGCTGTCAGAGTGACTGGTTGAGCTAGAGTTATGGTGAAGGAATTCACAGGCAGTTTAATTACGTTATTTAATCAATGGTTGTGTATGAGGGTTTTATGAAACATGTTAAACCGTGGATTTTTTAATGTAGGATGATACGGATACCTTTTTGAGATAATTCTATATTCCTATTCAATAATTGTCTATAGAAAAAAATGAATTCAAATCAACACATTTTTTTCATGATGGGTAAAACTGTAGATTAAACAATAGCTAAATGATATTGAAAGATGAAAACAGGCAATGCTAACTCTAGTGTTTGTGGATATACTTTTGGATGATAAAACTATGAAAACAAAATCCAAAAAGTTGATTACTATAAAGTCATATAGTGGTTCCTCTTTGGGGGGGGGAGGATTGTCTTTGGAGGCAGTTAGAGGGCTCAAGTGGTACTTAGCAAAGTCTAGGTCCTTCTATGGGTGGTGGTTATAAGGGTGTCCACCTTTAATAAATAAGCTACACATCTGTGTTACTTGAATAATGTATAACTGTGTGTGTGTTTGTGTGTGTAGGTGTGTGTGATTGCTCCTCTCTGACTTGCTTCAATCATATATTTTCAAGTAGTAGTTTAGGGCTCTGAGCTTTAAAAGAATTAGGTCACGTCCTAGAGTATAAAATGCACAGCTGGGAAGAATTACTTTAAAAACCTGGCTTATTTAAAATGAAAATTCTAAGGCTCTGTCTTCTTTATAATCGTCAGTTCTTTATAAATACATCACAGAGCAAGTCCATTGGTCGAGCAGTCCAGGGAATCATGCTGGTTCTGCCGACTTGGAGACCCAGCGGCCTCTTATTTTGCCACCTTTATGTACCACTGGCCTCACTTCACTCCAAGTTTCCTTTCCAAAGCCTGAAGGCCAGAGGCACTCTGATGGGCCAGTCATGGGAGAGGCTAGCTTCAAACCATCCCATAAACCAAACCCTCCTTAGTAGCCTTCAACATGCCCTGCCTCTCCCCTCCTCATGGACCAGGTGTCCAATTACTTTCATAAATTATGTTCTCCATTTGTCTCTTCATTAAAGTGCCATATGTAGAACAGTTCGCCGTTTGTCAAACCCTTCCACATAGACGCTTTCGTTTCATTTTCATGCTTTCTTTAAAAAATTACATTCATGATTTAGATTTAATTGCTTAGTCTACAAAGGCATTTCATCTCAATCTGCGGTTCTCAACCCTGGCTTGGAGAATCACCTGGGAAGTGTTTCAAATCCACTGCTGCTGGGCTTCGACCTCAACCAAATGAAACAGAAACTCAGGTCCTGGAGTCTGGGGGCCCCCCCAAGCACTCTTTGTGCAGCTGCAATTGACAACCACTAGCTGGGATCTTTACAAGTGTGGGTGAAATCAATCAGCCCCATTTGACAGGTGTTTATTTCTTCGCATATTTCCCATTTTGTATTCAGTGTACCTATGTTCCAAACACTATTCTCTCCTGCCCTAGTCATTCCGATTGTAGTTGTGTGTGGTTTACATTCACCCTCAAAAAGGGCCCCTGCAAATTCTCCCCAAGTTAAGAGTGTGATAATGGGAAGGGAATCGGTGAAGGTCAGGGCTCTATTCCTTGCTAATGACATGACGTTGGGAAGGTGGCTTAGCCTCTTAGCCTCTGCTTTAGCATAGCATACCTGGTATATAAAATGGGAACAATGATGTTACCCTTTCAGGGTTTCTGTGGAGATAGAAAATGATAGTCAGAAGGAAACTGGTCCCTAGTCAGAGCACAGAACGTGGGAACTTTGAATTTAATAATTCCCTTGGGAAGCCTGTAACTTGTATCAGACCCACTCAGGCTCTGATGTCCTTTCAGGTGCATTTTCTGACACCTGTCAGAATTATGCTCAGGATGCGTCCAGTAGTCACATGAATTCAACGTGAAAATACATGACTTACACACAAAGATTTATATCAGATACTTATATTTAAATTCATGTCTATTTATATATTATTTTAAATGGGAAAAAGCCACTGAACTCCATTAGCTCAGATAGAGTCTCCCTGTGTATGGTTGAAATACATAAGAACTGGAACTTCTCAAAGTTAGCAGGTGCTCTCCATTAGCAAGGGCCCTTACTGGTGGGAAATGCTCCCACACAGCCCATTGGCTCATCTCACTCTAATCCCTCCACAGTGCTTCTCTCCCCTGCCAGAAGCTCTCCTTTTGAAGTCAACTCAAGTTTTTCCAGTACAAAGAGGGAGAAATCCACCAAGCCAAGAATGGGGCCCCATGGACAGCCTCCTCCTACAGGTCATGCCCATGCGTTCAGGCCTGAGTTCCAAAATTTTGAACTTCTATGTTGGGAGAACTCACACATTACATTTGACCTCAAAACTTCCATATGTCAAGATCCTCAATCCTGACTATAAAACATAATAGAAAAGTTGCAACTTCAAAGGAACATATAAAATGTTGTATATGCATATTTTTGGTGAGTTGGCTCCTCTGGATTCTTAAACCATCACATTTTTACTAGCACTTCTATGTGCTCTGATAAGCCAACAGTCTAGGAATATATCACAGAATTCATTAGTTTATTCACCAAAAGATAGTATGGCATAGTAGGCAAGGAAGGGTTGCAAAAATGACTTTTTAAGAAGAAAAGTTTATCAATGTAAGGGTGGAGATTTTTAAAATGATGGCTACCTTTCAAAGGTGTCCTCCCTTGCCATTTTAAACAGCACTGACTGACCATGGCTTGCCATTTTTGGTGAGTCAAGGTCAATATAGATAAAATCAATGATTGCCACTCTGCTGTGGTATAGCAATGCTCCTATGTTAAACAGACTCTGCTCTAAGCACTCTTGAATGCTACTCCAGTTCTCATCACTGTGGCCATCTGCGTGCCTGCCTTTAACAGGACTGATTTCCAATCTGTTGTTTAAAAACTGCTGTTGCTTCAGAAAACTGATAGGAACTATTAAAGCTGCTCATATTCATACCCTGTTGCTCAGCAGTTACACTTGTGGGTATACAGTCAGTAATCATGTGCCTATATGGTAACCAAAAGACACACACATACTACGAGCTCATAGAAGCCATATTTGCAAAGTCCAAAAAGTCCCATTGATAATAGAATGGATAAGTAAAATGCTATGTATTCTTGCAACCAAATACCTTACAGAAATGAAAAAACAAACAATAGCCACATGTAACAATATGGATAATCTCTCAAACACAATATTGAGTCAATGAAAAAGAGCCCAGACTGTGGCTGCAGTACACAGAGTGCAAGAAAGGCCACACAGATCTATGCTGCTGCAACCAGGACAGCGAGACCCCTGTGGGGAGTGATGGAAGAGAGAAGGGGCATCCGAATGCTGAGAATCTGGTTTTTGACCTGATTCATTGAATGTTTATGCATCATATGTGTATTTTCCCATATGTGTGTTATGCTTCCCTAAAAAGTTAAAAATAAAGAGCTGTAATGAGCAAGAAAACACACACAAAAAATCTATTTACATTAAGACTATGTGCACTCTGAGGAAAGCTTGAGAGGTTCATTTATGAGCCAAGAACAAAATCTTTAGTTGTCGCAATGCTCAGGGACATCCCTTGCTTCCTTTCTGTGCCCTAGTTTGGGTTCCCAAGTAAGTAATCTCTGATAATTAAGATTTCACTATACATAGCTTTACCTAGAGTTTCCTTAGTTGAATTGCCTTGTTCTTTCGGTTCAGGCAGCTATGGACTTCAAGCTAGTAATCACAGGTTCCTAAACTATTTTCCTTTTAGGTGTATAAAAATGTGGGAGATAAAAAAAAATTGGCACAATCATAGAAAAAGCACCAGACTAAGGTGTAAGTTGGTAAATGATATGAAGATTTAGTAACAATGACCTGGATAACACACTGTCTCATTCATTTCCTTTAGAAATGAATCAGTATCTTGAAGAGATATCTGAATGCTCATATTCATTTCAACATTACTCACAATAGACAGGATATTGACACAATCTAAATGTCCATGGATGGACAAATGATACAAAAAATTGTATACGGATGTATATAATTATTACATATAATATTACATATGACTGCATGAAGAAGTTTAATTTCATCTTACCTCATATGATTACAGGTTCTCATCGCATCTATATAACTTTAGGAATAAGCTTCAAAATATCTTCAACACCCACCCAAGGAATGACTATGCACCTAAGAAAGCACTCAGGCTTCCAAACAGAGACATTAAGTGAAGTCACAGTAAGCCAGAAACAACAACGGGTGAGTCAATAACTTTCTTTGGTCTCCAGTGATCTTTGCATAAATAACCTGACTCAGTCACCTGTGCATGGAGCTCCCGCTGACTGATGAAGGGGTCCAGTGATTGGGACACAGAACTGTGAAGCCGAGGAGAGACTAAGCTGGTTTGTGGACTCACACATATTTGTGGTCACTTGTCACAATGACAGTGAGAATAGGCGGCACGTCCTCAGCCTTCTGCTTCCTTTTAACTTAAAGCCCTCGTCTCAACACAGGGAGCCATGATTCATGTTTGTTTTCAAGCGTTAGACTGAACCCAGGGTACTTCACTGCTTCCGCATGCTGTGTGGGCCACTTAAATTAAGTGAAGAGTTCCTTGATAAGAGAAAAGACCTTTTCATGAACCCCAAGGATAATGAAATAGTTGGCAGCTTCCTAGGAGGACGACTGGCCCCGTGTCCAGGTCACCATCCCTGGATGGTTAAGAGAAGGTACAAGTTCAGCAGCTTTGGAATTGGCAGCCAAATCTAAGGGGCTCTGTGTGACCCCACTGCATTGTTTAAGAAAGGAAATACGTTTCTTCTGTAAAACAAATGAGGGGAAGACGACAAAAATGTCATGTCAGAGGGCTGGCTCAAATTGTGCAGTGGGATAATTTGTGTCATTTGTAAGAAAAAAGGAGAGTAAAACAAATTTCAAAATAGTGGGGAGTAATGTTATATTTTAAGATAGGAAGGTGCTATACAGACAGCAAAGGAACCATCGACAAAATGAAAAGTCAACCTAAGAAATGGGAGATAATATTTGCAAATCATCTATGTGATAAGGAGTTAACATCCAAAAATAAAAAGAGCTCATACAATTTTAAAAGATTGATTTAGCCGAGGCCGGTTTGGCTCAGTGGATAGAGCGTCGGCCTGCGGACTGAGGGGTCCCAGGTTCGATTCCGGTCAAGGGCACGTACCTGGGTTGCGGGCACTCTCCGATGGGAGATGTGCAGGAGGCAGCTAATCGATGTTTCTCTCTCATCGATGTTTCTAACTCTCTATCTCTCTCCCTTCTTCTCTGTAAAAAATCAATAAAATATATTTAAAAAATAAATAAAAGATTGATTTAAAAATGGGCAGATGATCTAAATAGACATTTCTCCAAAGAGGACACACAGATGGCCAATAGGCTTATGCAAAGATGTTCAACATTATTAATCATCAGGGAAATGCATATCAAAACCACAGATATCATCTCATATCTATTAGAATGGCCATAATCAAAATCACAAGAGACAATAGGGGTTGGCAATGATGTGAAGACAAGGGAACCCTTATGCATTGTTGATAGGAGTGTAAATTGGTACAGCCGTTTTGAAAAACAGTATGGAGGATCCAAAAAAGAAAAAATGAACCATACAATCCAGCAATTTCACCTCTAGATATTTATCCAAGTGAAACAAAATCACAAAAAGATATCTGAACCCCCATTTCACGGAAGCATTATTTACAATAGCTAGGACATGGAAACAATCTAAGTGTCTATCAATGGATGAATGGATAAAGAAAATGTGGTATCTATCTGCCATAGATATAGATAGATATAGATATATTTACATATATAATGGAATATTATTCAGCCATATAAAAGGAAATCCTGCCATTTGCGACAACATGAATGAAGCTTGAGGGCATTGCGCTAAGTGAAATAAATAAAATACAGACAAATGCTGTATGATCTCATTTATATGTGGAATCTAAACACACACACACACACACACACACACAAACTGAACTCGGAAACAAATTGGCAGTTGGTGGGAGCATGGGGTGAGGAATGGATAAAATAGGTGAGGGCAGTCAAAGGTATTACCTTCTAGTTATAAGATAAATAATCCCTGGTGGTGTATGGCATGGTAGGTATTTTTTAAAAAAGGACAGAATAGTGCCCATGTTTAGGATGAGACTCTAACCTAGATTTATGGGGGCCTGCTAAGGTGGGCCTTATTTGCATAATTTTTAAATATAAAAAAAGAAATGTAAAATAACAGCACATGACTTGCCTGAAAAGTCAGCAGTAGAAATCCTATTGAACCATTGGAAGAAAGCTGAGCTATCAATTATTTAACTGTCAATACCCAGATGAGCCTTTGATGAATTAAGAGCTTCAAATAGAATTTACTCTGATAACCTAATTTAAATGTTCAGAATATTAGAATAGGAGCTTCCTCCTATTCTATTACTAGTTTCCTCTGATAGAAACAGCGATTTTTGGATCCTTAGGGTTTCATTCAAAACAATAAAATATTCTATCCCTATGAAGAGTATGGATTGCATTCATTCACTTATTTGATAAATATTTACTGAGCACCTTGATGCTATTCTAAGTGCTTGAAGTACCTCAGCAAATAAAATAGGCAAATATCCTTACTTCTTCAGAGTTTTCATTCTATTAGAAAGAAAAAAACAAGTAGATGAGTTGATGCAGAAAGGTTTAAGTAGTACAGAGAAAATGAAGTAGGAAGGATCTTAATTTATTTTTGTTTTGTAATTTTATTAGTACTACTTGTCAAAAATGAGCAATTGCTTTTTCTATGTGTTTGATATGTGCTTTGCTTAGTGTGATGCAGGATATGTAAGAACATTGAATTAGAAAAAAGGAAAGAAAAAATATGAGTACATGTCCCAGCTCGGCTGTGGTTCCTTGGGCAAAGCACATGACCTTCTCAATCTCATGCTCCTCATCGTGAGAATAAGGGCATTGAACTTGATAATGTATTTTGCAGGTTCCTTCTCTTCTTAACCTCTTGATTCTGTGACTCTCTAAGAATTACTTGAATCAGAGACAATTAAACAACCATGAAAAGAAAGGCCCTGGGGGCAAAATCCCTTCCTTTCATGAGATTCACTGTACTCACTCTCTCATAATTGAGTAGCTATGAGAACAAGAACTGTCCCACGCCACATGCCTGGGATGGACTACTGGCAAAGGTACTAAAAATTGATTTCAACACTCAGGGTAGCTAGCTGCCAGTCTAGGTTAAATTGCAAATGTGGCTGAGGAAAAGTAGAGCCGGGGTTTGGGGCTTCTCTTGGAAGTTATCAGTTGTGACTGGGGCTCCATAGCACACAAGCACTGTGGCAATACTCACCTTAATCTACTTTTTTTCTAAGAACTGACCAAGTTCTAGGGTACCTTCAATCTGCGGAATGAATCCCAACATAATTTTTGTGTGTCTCATTGTGCTACTGGGCTGCATCCAAACATTATTAATTTGGTAGTCTACTCTAAATGGTTCCTCAAGCACACTGGAAGCTAGAAGGAAAGTTGGGCATGAGAGATGGCCTGAGGGATTTCTTAACTTAAGGCTCAAAATAAAAACATACTCAGGAGACCTCAGCTGGCACTCTACCCCTAGGCAAATGACCTCATTATTCCCTGACAACCAGCAAAATTTCTACTGTAAAGCATCAGCGATTTATACATTTTTACCTGAAAGTTAAAATGTGACCTGAATGACTTACGAGTAAAAACTTGAGTGAGCAATAGAGATTTCCTCTTCAGAATTAGAAATTTCACTTGGACGAGCCTTAAAAATGACAAATTAACAAAGAAAGGATACCGGCAATCTAAATTCCAGAGGTAGGTCTTACACTGCATGGGGAAACAAAATCAGGGATGGGGATCATCCCAGATGGAATATATCCAGTGCTGGTAAGTTGAAGCTGGGCAAACATTTAGCTATCTTAGCATCTATAGTACATAGACATTTGGGCAATTAGATACACAGGAAAAGGCACCTGAGGGTAGGTGCCCTTTTCAAAAAACATATTTTTATTGATTTCAGAGAGGAAGGGAGAGAGAGAGAGAAGGATAGAAACATCAATGATGAGAGAGAATCATTGACCGGCTGCCTCCTGTAAGCTGCCTACTAGGGATCAAGTCTGCAACTGGGGTGTGTGCCCTGACTGGGAATTGAACTGTGACCTCCTGGTTCATAGATTGTCACTCATCCACTGAGCCACACCCGGCCAGGCAGGGTAGGTACCTTTTAAAAAATTATTTGTGGTGAGTGGCTTGTTCCTTTTACAGGGAAATGGCAGTGGGATATTTCTCTGATGATTAAAAGGCTGGGTGGACACGACCTAGTAACTAATGTAGCAGATGCCCTCACCGGGGGAGACAGGCCCATGTGGACACTGATCCTTTCAGAGCATCGCCCCTGCCAGTACCTGCATCTCTTTGTGGGAGGCTTTCTCTGCTACGGTGGGTGTAGTAGCAGGAGGTACTTGGCACTAAGCATCTTTCCCCGAGAATCTCAGTCAGTGGGATGGTGGATAAATAACCAAGTTGCTTAACCCTAGAGTGGGGTAACTCAAAGATGCATGTTCTGCCACATGGTAACTTGCATGATAATCATTCTTCACTGGCTTCCTTTGCTTTCCTGTTTTAACTCCCCACACCCCTAATTTCCCTGCACCTCCTAATACAACTACTTGCACTCATATCTTTGTCTCAGAGTCTGTTTCTAAGGGAACCCAGACTAAGAAACTGGCAGAGGCATCTGTAATGCTTAGGTTTTTCTGGCCTGTAATAGCTCCCCTTGAGAGAGATAATAATAGTCAGGCACAAGAATGTCCTGCTCAAAAGTCAGATGCTATGGAGAAAATTTCATCTGCATAAATAAGAGACTTTGAAAATTTAATAAAAATTCTATTACTGGTACACCCGGTAACCTACTTTGCAGGTAGGTGCTGACCATGATAAAGAATTTTTTAAGGACTTGAAGAAAACAGGAGAACAAAGCAAATATAATGACAAAACTCCTCAACAACCTTGTCTGCATTAATTCATTACATGTATAATTGATTTAAATAGAGTCATAAACACTGGTTCTAGAAAATTAACAGATTGCATATACTTCAGATAAGTTTAGTTTGGAGTATTTAAGGAAGTTGTTAACATTTTGATATATTACTGTAAATGTTTTAACAAAACATGGTTTTTCCTTTAAATATGCAATTAGATGAATAAAAATTCTACATGTAATTTTAATTAAACTTAATATCCCATTTTTTTTGCCTGGTAATGAAGCTATAATTTCACAATAAGTCAACAGTAAAATACAACCCATTGAACTGAAATTCAGCATCAAGTTCAATTTTAAATGTGCCTTTGTTCCATTAAGAGCATTTTAAACTCACTGAACTTTATAAGGTGCTAAGAAAATGCTTGAGAGCTCAGTAAAGATGGAAAGAGGAGTAATAGGAGTGAAATTTGGTAAATTTATCTGGAATAAATTCAGAAACTGAATATGATATCACATATAACGGAGCTAATGCCACCAGTATTTTTTAAAAAAATGTCTGAATCATATTAAGGAATGCTACTGTAGCATGTTAGTACTAAACCTACCAACCAAATCAAATGATGTCAAACATCTATTTCATTAGCCATGAATAACTCTAAGAAAGCTTTTTGTCAATTACAGCATCAGAAGTTGAGTATATAAGAAACTGCATATTTTTAAGTGTTCTGATTTCAAGAATAAGGCTTGTGTTGATGAGGAATTAGTAGGGTCTCAAGAAATAAATATCTGCTGGTGAAACTGTTTGAAAAAGAACTTCTCATATCAAGACCAATAGGGAAAATAGGCAAAGGTTTGTGTGATGTAATTTTAGTGGCATCATAAAGACCTTTTGTGTCAAGAAATACCTCTTGTCTTTCAAATACTGACTGATACCAAATATGCACTTGTAGAGTCACATTCTAATATTTTTGGTTAAAACTTGTGTTTTCGTTAAAGTAAAATATCCATGAGTAGTGTGTGATAGTAAGCCATATTAGTCATTTGTCCTTTAGTATAAATTTGTATCCTTTCCCACCACACTCCTTTGAGCATGCCTTAAAGAGAGGTCAGGAGAAGAGGAGAGCATCACTGAGCATCAAGAGGTTCAGACCAAAACAACGGTTATAACTATTAGATACTGTGGTTCACAGACAACAAAAGGATCCTACAGTCTTAAGACACAAATGTGTCCATCTAAACTGAATAGCAAAAAATAATCATTTTACTAACTGGTTAGTCATATAAGTAATTTTAAATATGTTTGATATATATTTCAAAACTGAGTACAACTATATGGTGTGAAAATAAGTCACATAAACATATAAAATGTTCACAGTGCACATGTATATATAGTCTCCTCCATTTCCTTTCCCATCTGATCATTTTCTTTCTTACTCTAAAAAGCAATAATCTACATATAAAACTGAAGGAAAATTAGAAAGGAAATTGTTAAAATGTCTCCCTATAAAACATATCACAGCAGCTGCTACCAAGAGAATATATTCCAAAGTTGCATGAATAGATAAGGGAAATAAACACTAAAATGATGAACAATGAAATTTAATCATTTCTACTCTTTTTTATGACAAATTTATTGCTTGGAATAAAATGCTGACAAGCAATTACAATTGAGTTAATTGAAACATATAAAACAATAAAAAGCATAATCAGATTGCAGTTTGATGGAACAGAGAAGTGATTCCTGAACTTTTTTAGAGTCTTAATGTTTTAATGTTCCTATATTTTCACTCCCATGCAAACAGATTTGTTTTTTTGCTTGAAAGTTAATTTTTGAAAGACTTCTTTCTACATTGGAAAATCCTCGAGGTATCTAAATAGAGTGGGAGGCTGGATTCTATTCCATGGGAATTTACTCTTTTTTGCATTAGGCAGAATATAAAATCAAGGGTTTGGGAGAAGTTGGGATCAATGGAAAAGTAAGACACACACTAAGCCCAAATGGTCAAGATAAAAAAGGTGGGGGGATTGATGGAAGGAGTGATGTAATGCTTTTCTATTGCTTTGGAATGTTAGCTACTACTTGAAGCCCTTAGCCCTGTCACTCAAAGTTTCCTTTTGCTTATTTATTCAGCTACAAGGTGAATGAGGTTTTACATACTGCTTTTTCCATTTACCTGAAGTAACATTAAGATCCTCTTTCTCCCCGCCCCCCGCCTTTTTTTTATAAGTCTTCACCCAAGGATATTTTTCCATTGATTTTTAGAGAGAGTGGAAAGGAGGGGAAGAGACAGAGAGACAAAAACATTGATGGGAGAGAGACACATCAATTGGTTGCCTTTGCACTCACCCTGACCAGGGCCAGGATGAAGCCTGTAACCGAGGTACGTGTCCTTGACCGGAATCGAACCTGGGGCCCTTCAGTCCATGGGCCGATGCTGTATCCACTGAGCCAAACTGGCTAGGGCAAGAGAAAATCTTTCTTAAATGTAAGTTACATGAGGGACTGACTCTTTGTTTTGTGCCCAGATGTATGTATATTCAAAGTGCCTAGAAGACTGCTGGGCACACAGTGGGTACTTAGTATCTATCTCCAATGGACCAGGCTCCAAGACACTTGTTTTCCTCAATGTGGGCTGCTGGCATTTTGAGCAGAACAATTTCTTTCTTTCCTTTCTCTCTCTCTCTCTTTCTCTCTCCCTTCCTTCCTTCCTTCCTTCCTTCCTTCCTTCCTTCCTTCCTTCCTTCCTCCCTCCCTCCCTCCCTCCCTCCCTCCCTCCCTCCCTCCCTCCCTCCCTTCCTTCCTTCCTTCCTTCCTTCCTTCCTTCCTTCCTTCCTTCCTTCCTTCCTTCCTCTCTTCCTTTTTCTTTTCTTTCTTCTTTTTTTGTGTGGCATAGGCACCAGATTATCTGGTACAATACAGATCTTGAATATCCTTGACTGTCCTCCATAAGATGCCAGCATCAACCTTTAGTTGTAAAAGACAAACCAAAAATTTCCTACATATTTCCAAACGCTTTCTGAAGGACAGTTCCACCTCCCAGTTGAGAACCACTGAAGGAAAAAAATAGATGGGTAAAGAGAATTACTAAATGCTAAATTACTAGGTTGAATAGTAGGTCTTTATAAAAAGGTTTTCATTCTTATTATATACATATTAAAAGTTCAGTTTTAGTCTATTATTTTATTGAGTAGATGTATCTTAATTTCAATAAATTTTCTTTCATTCATCAAGGAGAATATTTACATTGTGTCATACTTTTGAAGCCCACATTGATTTTGACCCAACTCTGCATAGAAATGATATATTCATTGAGCAGACTGAAATATGAAGGTCTAATTACTTCCTATGACAAGTAAATTTTCAGTAATAATTATATCCTTTAGTCTACCTGTAAATACAGATTTTCCATGGATTAATCCTCCTCTCTACCTTAAAATAAGGCCAAAATTGACATTACTTGTCAGCATTAAAAAGAACAAGTCATTTCATTCTTGAAAATTTATTCAAAGTAAATTTTTTTAAATGGGAAAAATAAAACACTTGGGTGTGAAAGTTATAATTTTCTGCACTGTAGGAAAAATAGAAACTATATAAGTACAAGTTACATGTAATGGTTTACCTCTACTCCATAAAATATCATCGAAATTAAAAAATATATCATAATAATACAAGAAAATTTCTTGTATGAAAGTTTATGTAAGTGCCTTATATAACATACATAAGACAAAATTCAAAAAAAAATTGGTTAAGAAAGTAGAATTGGATGAGGGCAAAAATTTGAGATGCATGAAGGAAGGTAAGTCTGAAAAATTGCTCATAAGTCCTGAATTTAAAGTAGACAACAAAGTTGACTCTAACACCTTCTAGAAAGCAATGAGAAAGGGGAGAAGTAATCATCAAATGGGTCTCCATGGTCATAAGATTTTTTTAAAAAAATTATTTTGTTCACCAGAAACATGATGATTTGTGCTACAGAAATCAGAAAAGATCTTCCTCCTATAAAGGCTGATGAAGAGAACTGCAGAATATATAGCAAGCTATATCCTCAGCAACATCCAGCAGAGTAACCGGCAACAGCACGCATTGGTAATAGAAAGAGAAGCGGAAACCATAAGTAAAAATTGTCTTTGCTTCATGACAACAATGATCTAAAATTGTGTATGCCTATGAGCCAAGACCAAAATGAAAATAAGGAAAATATGGTTTAATTTTCTAGGGTAATATTTTAGATAAATTACATTCTAATGACTCAATATTGGGACATTTATGAGCTATTTCTATTCAATAAATTCATGTGTTGAAACAAACTACAGGCTATAGTACTTAATAATAAACAGAAAATAATCTAAGTTATACTGACTAATATCTATCTTTATTGTATTATTCCTGAAAATGTAGCTAATTCCACAAAATGATTGACCAATAGTTTTGAAACAATTACATTGCTTTGTACCAATCAAAATCTTTTAAAAGGGTAGCAGGCACACTGGTTGAGCATGGATCTATGAGCCAGGAGGTCACAGTGAGATTCCAGGTCAGGGCACAAGCCTGGGTTGTGGGCTCGGTCCCCAGTAGGGGGTGTGAAGGAGGTAGCTGATCAATGATTCTCACTCATCATTGATGTTTCTATCTCTCCCTCTCCCTTTCTCTCTGAAAACAATAAAAAAATATTTTTTTAAAAAGGTAGCAGAAAATCTGGAGAATAATTAGCTTATGAGGGACTCCAAGAGGCTACAGGATTTCACGCTAATCTATAAATTATTTAACTATGAGACATTATTTAGTTGTACTTAAAGCATCAAAAAGGTTTCTGATTCCTATTCTGATATTTACAAAATCTTTGGGCATTAATATTATCTTTATGTCCTGTAAGACCAAAGATAAATAATTATGTAAGTATTAGATTTTGAATATTCAAAGATTTGTCATTGTTGCACTTGTGCAAAGCTATTTAAATAAGCCCTCCAGAATAACTGCTATGACTCTGTAGCATGTCAACACTCAGTCTCTTCCCCTAAGAGACTCCACATTCCTGCCTCCACCCCTTCCTTTTCTCATGTCCCCACCCCCTTTTCTTGCCTGCTTACATTAAAGGAAAACTTACACATCAGCAAATTCATAGGAATCCTTGACTATGTAATCAGAGACAACATGAAAATTTTTTCTCGCAAATATTTACTTTGTCATTAAAGCACACTACTGTGCCTTGTTACACCGGATTATGGAGATTTTAATCTCCACGGAGAGACTGTAATTTAGGAACACAGAATTCCTGGTTTGGGAAGGTACCATTTCAAGTCCTAGCACACATGGTATAAACCAAGTTAAAGTCTTCCCCAATGAACATTACTTCATTACTACTTAGCTCAGTGACTGTAACACAATCCAGCAAACTGGTTTAAAAGCTCAGTAGGATCTTTCCACTTATTCCCCTGCGTGCTTTGGAACAAATATTCATAGTCCTTCATCTTTGGATTATTTTCTTTCATTCAAAAAAATTAGTGAGAATCTCCCTGGTGAAAGGCATCATCCTAAGTGAAGTTGGACATATGTGGGCCTTAACCTCAGCTAGATGACCATTTCATGGGTTGAAACCACTCACCACATTATAAGGTGAAATAAGCAAAATTATTTATTAGAGATATAGAACTCCCATGGTGAGGGCCCAGAGGAAGTAAACATGAATTCTGAGGGGGACTTTTATCCAAACAGGGAGAATATTATCCCACAGGCAACTTCCGAGTTATTTATGCAATGTTGGCGCCAGCATTGTGAGTGACAGTCTATATGAGAAATATGATTGTCTGGGGCTCTTCAAAATGTGCCCCCTATCCCTTTCATTGGACTGAAATGTCCTTTTAACACATGAGAAAAACACAGAGGCTGTGCTAGGGACTTTAATACACACAAACAACCTTCCAGTAACTGCATGTACAGAATTCTATTTGTCTTCTTCATGTGGATAGAGAATAGGAAGAGGACGGGTGCAGCCCCCAACACAAATCCATGCAAACCGACGAGGTGCCTGTAGGGAATGAATCGACTTTGACTCGATTTATCACAACTTTCTGAACTGGATGATATTTTTTGATGGCACATCTGGCAACATCATAAAAACTCCAGGTCCCAAGTGATTAGACAGGAATTACTTTTGTAAATCAGTTATGACTGTTACTGATGTGAGCTCATTCTGAGCAGCAGTGGACAGAAGTAGCCAAGGACGGAGAGAAAATAAAACACACAAAACATCTGGGGGTGGGAAGAAGGTCCTTTTTCTTTGAGATGGCTTTTAGAAAAGGCCACCATTTATCATTTGAAACTGGAAAATTACCGTCATTAATAGCTGGGAATTAATTAAGCATCCCTCAAAGAATTACCCGACAGTTTCTTTTTCATTTGCCTGTTACAGAAAAGCATTCTTTAGTGGAGCAGTTGAAGTTTTTCATGAAAAAATGTGGCACACTGTGACCTCAGAGAGAACTTGCCAGTTAAGCATATCCTGCTGTGCTCTGTAATGCAAGATTCATAAGATTAGGAACTACTTCATATTTCCCCCCAAATAAAAAAACACATACACATATTGTCACACATATCTCTCCTTATGATCACATAAAAGATGGCATAATCCTTTGGAAATATAAACCATCTCCTCCCATTAGTGTTTTTGTTGAATGTGTGTCAGAGGGTTGGGGCTGAGAAAGGCAAGGGGGCCTGGGAGTACATTCGTTGACTATTTTTCCAGTGTTCAAAGAAATAATCTGATTGAGAAAAATGCACCCTTGAATCTATTTGCCTCTGCTGAGGTAGTTTTCCTTCCATGAGAATCTTAGTTCTAAACATTATTATTTTCCATTTCCACTTCATCTTTAAGTTCTTTAAATTCTTCCTCTTCCTCAACTCCTTGCCTCCCTTTATTAAAACTGACCCATGCAAAGGGATAAATTGGGCCTAAGTGAGGCTCTACGCAAAGTCCCTCTGAAGCATCCTTTCATTCAGTCCTCACACTGACCCTACTTGATGTAGATAAAACTTGGGGATAGCAGTGCCAAGAGGAAAGGTGAGGTAATTTGTCTAGTGGTCATGCAGCTGAGTCACAATGGAGGTGTTTCTGACCCCCAAATCTATGTCTTTAAAAAATTCCATTAAAAAACTACTAGAATTGATAAATGAATCCAGTAAAGTAGCAGGATACAAAATAAATATTCAGAAATCAGTTGCCTTTTTATATACCAATAATGATCAATCATAAATGGAAACTAAGAAAACATCCCATTTATAATTACATCAAAAACAAATGCCCTAGGAATAAATTTAACCAAGGATGTAAAAGACCTGTACTCAGAAAATTATAAGACACTGAAGAAAGAAACTGAAGAAGATACAAATAAGTGGATGAATATACTATGTTCATAAATAGGAAGAATTAACATCATTAAAATGTCCATAACATCCAAAGCAATCTATAGATTCAATGCAATACCTGTCAAGATACCAATGGTATATTTCACAGAAATAGAACAAATATTCCAAAAATTTATATGGAACCACAAAAGATCCCAAATAGCCACAGCAATCTTGAGAAAGAGGAAAAAAGTTGGAGGAATCAAGCTACCAAATATAAAATGATATCACAAGGACATAGTAATCAAAAGAGACACATAGTTGAATGGAACAGAATAGAGAGCCCAGAAATAAACCCACCCCTTCGCAGTCAATTAATATTTGACAAAGGAAGCAAGAACATACAATGGGGTGAAGACAATCTAGTCAATAAATGGTGTTGGGAAAATTGAACAGATAGGTACAAAGAAAAGAAATCTAGACTAATTTCTTACACCATATATAAGAATAAATTCAAAATGGATTACAGACTTAAATGCAAGACTCAAAACCATAAAAGACCTAGAAGAAAACATAGGCAGTAAAATCTTGGACATTTCTTGTAGCAACATTTTTCTGATATATCTCCTCAGGCAAGGGAAACAAAAATAAACAAATGGGACTATATCAAACTAAAAAGTTTTGCAAAGCAAAGAAATCCATTAACAAGTGAAATGAAAAGAAACCCACTGACTGGGAGAACATATTTATCAATGATACATTTGATAAGGGGTTAATAACCAAAACTTACAAAGAACTTCTATAACTCAACACCAAAAAATAAACAAACCAAACAATCCAATTAAAAAATTGGCAAAGGACCTGAATAGCCACTTCTCCAAAAAGGACAAACAGAAGACCAATAGACATATAGAAAGATGCTCAAAGTCACTAATCATCAGAGGCATGTAAATTAAAACCACAAGATATCACCTTACACCTGTCAGAATGGCTATCGTTAATAGATCAACAAACAAGTGATGTGGAGAAAAGGGAACCCTGGTGCACTGTTGGTGGGAATGCAGATTGGTGCAGCCATGTGGAAAACAGTATAGAGTTTCCTCAAAAAATTCAAAATAGCACTGCCTTATGACCCAGCAATTCCATTTCTGGGAATATATATTAAGAAATGCAAAACACTAGTTTGAAAAAAATATATGCATCCCCAAGTTCATTGCAACATCCTATAATAATAAAAGTGTAATATGCTAATTAGACCGAATGTCCTTTCGGATGAAGCCTGGGCTGCGAGGGAAGCCTGGGTCCCAGGTGCCTGCCAGCAGCCAGAGGGAAGCCCAGGTCCCGGGTGCCAGAGGGAAGCTGGTGCTGACAGCTGGGGGAAGGACGGCCTACTCTTGCACGAATTTCGTGCATGGAGCCTCTAGTTATTTATAATAGCCAAGATTTGAAGCAGCCCAAGTGCTCATCAGTAGAGGAGTGGATATAAAAGCTGTAGTACATTTACACTATAGAATACTACTCAGCCATAAAAGAGAAGGCAATCTTACCTTTGAGATAACATGGATGAACCTGGAGAGTATTATGCTAAGTGAAATAAGCCAGTCAAAGAAAGACACATGCCATATGATTTCACTTATATGTGGAATATAATGAACAAAATAAACAAACAAAATAGAAACATGCTCATAAATACAGGGGACAGACTGACAGCTGCAAGAGGGGAGGGGGACTGGGAGAAAAAGGTGAAGGGATAAAGCAAAAAAAACACACCCCAAAACTCATAGACACAGACAACAATATGGTGATAACCAAAGGGAAAGGGGTGGGGGCAGGTAGAAGAGGATCAAGAGGGGATAAATGGTGATGGAAAGAGACTTGACTTTGGGTGATGAACACACAATACAACATACAGATGATATTATAGCATTGTACACTTGGAACCTATATTATTTTATTAAACAATGTCATCCCAATAAATTCAATAAAAATATGCACCCTATGCTCATAGCACTGCTATTTACAATTGTTAAGATCTGGAAACAGCCCAAGTGCCCATCAGTAGATGAGTGGAAAAAAAAGCTGCGGTACAGCCGAAACCGGTTTGGCTCAGTGGATAGAGCATCAGCCGAAACCGGTTTGGCTCAGTGGATAGAGCGTCGGCCTGCGGACTCAAGGGTCCCAGGTTCGATTCCGGTCAGGGGCATGTGCCTGGGTTGCGGGCACATCCCCAGTGGGGTGTGTGCAGGAGGCAGCTGATCGATGTTTCTCTCTCATCAATGTTTCTAACTTTCTATCTCTCTCCCTTCCTCTCTGTAAAAAATCAATAAAATATAATAAAAAAAAAAAAGCTGTGGTACATTTACACAGTGAATTACTATGCAGCTAGAAAAAAGAAGGAACTCTTACCTTTCGAGAGAGCATGGAGGGACCTGGAGAGTATTATGCTAAGCAAAATAAGCCAGTCAGAGAAAGACCCGTATCACATGATCTCACTTATATGTGCAATCTAATGAACAAAATAAACTGATGAACAAAATAGATCCAAAGTCATGGAAGCATGAAACAGAGTAACCAATCTCAGAGGGAAGGAGGTGGCTGGGAGTGGGAAGAGATTAACCAAAGAAGTTATATGCATAACCCTGGACACAGACAATAGTGCAGTGAAGGCCTCGGGGGAGGTGGAGGGGTCAATGGGGCATAAGAAGGGGACATCTGTAATACTTTCACCAATAAAGATAAAGTTTAAAAAAAAATAAGCATGCAGCTCAACATTTTCCATGGCCTGGTGTCTGCTGGAGTTGATTCAACATTGTTTTGTAAGGGAAATCCCTGTTTCAAGGGCTGGGGTAGGCCTTTGGGTCCTCAGGTCCTTGTTAAGGGAGTTTAAGCTCAACTTCATGGCTTCTCAATGCTCACAAAAATTCTTGGCTGAGGAAAATGGTTTTATGACGTGCCTGAAGGCTATGAAGACCATTTATTTATCTTGACACTCTAATATTTATTTTTGGATTAAGTTCAGATTGTGAGAGAGCTATGTACCTGCAGACATTGTTTGGGACCCCCACAGGGACCTGCTTTCACCGACTGAGCTTTAGAATGATTAATTGGACCCACATTGAGGAATGTTATTAAAAACACAAACATACGTAAACAGAGTTGGATTTACAATGTCATTAGGATGTGCTTATCTGGGTGGCTGAGTGACTTCATTTTATGAACTTATCAACTGTATAACTGGTGAATTCTCTTCTTGGGGTAGGCATTTTTTTTTTTTTAGGTCATCTAAGCAACATTTATTATCTACCTCATAGAATGTATTTTCATGCACCTGCCTCAAATTGGTTTCAATCAATTTTCCCTATACTTACTTTCTCTATCCCCAAATGTACTCCTTTATAATTTTTAAAAGTTGTTATAAGACTTTATTCCAGCGGTTCTCAACCTGTGGGTAGCAACCCCTTTGGGGGTCGAATGACCCTTTCACAGGGGTTGCCTAAGACCATCGGAAAACACATATATAATTACATATTGTTTTTGTGATTAATCACTATGCTTTAATTATGTTCAATTTGTAACAATGAAAATACATCCTGCATATCAGATATTTACATTACGATTCATAACAGTAGCAAAATTACAGTTATGAAGTAGCAACGAAAATAATGTTATGGTTGGGGTCACCACAACATGAGGAACTGTATTAAAGGGTCACAGCATTAGGAAGGTTGGGAACCACTGCTTTATTTCCAAATAAAATAGGATATACATAAGTTAATTTAAAAAATACCTCATATATTTGTTGTAGGAATAAACAAGATAATGGATATACTTTCTCGTGTAGGTGGTGATTATGATTTTTATAGGCAGTAATGCAGTAATGCTATTAACAACTGTAAATGATCTGGAGTCTATTTAAGCAGAAGAGGACTTGGACATAGGTGGATTACATGGGTACCATATGGTACAATCTTTGAAGAAGCTGATAAAATAACTCTCATTCCAAAATGATCCCCTTGGAAATTCACCACTGAAGTTAGCATCTTAACTTAAAAGTTACCATTTCAAAATGCAAATATCTCTCTGAAGGATTAATTTCTTGGAAATGAAATCAGACATGAATACCTTTAATGTGTTACTTAGCCCTTGGAAGGCAAGAATTCTGATTTAGGTAAGATATTTGTTTCAATTGAATACACTGAATTAACTCACTAAAACATCTCACTTCTTTTATTTTAATTAATTCCGCAAGTTATTTAAGGCATTCATTCATACAACAAACATTTAGTGAGCACCTACTATGTGCCAACCACTAAGCAGTGAGGATACCACAGTAAGCAAGATAGTCATGATCACTGAATAAAGATAAAGAAAACATCATGGCCCGACCGGCATGGCTCAGTGGGTGAGCATCAACCTATGAACCAGGAGGTCAGGGCACATGCCCGGGTTGCGGGCTCCATCCCCAGAAGGGGGCATGCAGGAGGCAGCCCATCCATGATTCTCTCTCATCACTGATGCTCTCTTTCTCTCTCTCCCCCTCTCCCTTCCTCTCTGAAATCAATTAAAAAAAATATTTAAAAAAAGAAAACATCTAGGATAACGCCATAACCTAGAACTAAATACTATTACTATGCTCCCCAAACTTTGTCCTAAACCCAAATAAACACTCCCAAACATACACCATATATATCTGTTAAAAAAGAATAATAAGCCCGGACGGTGTGGCTCAGTGGTTGAGCGTCGACTTATGAACCAGTACAGTTCGATTCCTGGTCAGGGTACATGGCCTGGGATGTGGGCTCGATCCCCAGTGTGGAGCATGCAGGAGGCAGCCGATCAATGATTCCCTTTCATCATTGCTGTTTTTATCTCTCTTTCCCTCTCCCTTCTTCTCTAAAATAAATAAAAATATAATTAAAAAAAAATAAGTATTCTTAATACTTAAAACTATATTCTATTACTTCTATAACTTGTTTTACCTATTGGACATTTTCATGTCAATATATTCACTTCTTTATAAAAAATTTTAAAAACTGCTTATTATTTTCATTCACTCTATATTTTATTTAATCATTTTTCATTAGGCAGGAAGGTTGTCTCCAGGTTTTTTTTTAATTATAAACAAGTCTGTGCTAATATCTGTGTTTATTCAAGCACACTAAAACATTTACTTCTTAGGAATAAATTCATGGAGCAAAAATTCAAAGCCATCATTATGAATATTTTAAGGCCTTTGCCATTTACTGGAAAATTATTCCATAGAAAAAAACATAAATTTTCATTCTCACCATCAGGGCTGTATATGAGTATTTATTGCTCCCTAGCCTGAAAAACAATGGCAACTTTCTTTTAAAAATTGGTCTTCTCAAGAGCAAGAAATAAAATCTTAATTTGTGTTTCATTTTTAAATTTGTATTTATACAATTACTTACTTTTAAGGCTGAAATGTTTTCTTGGGCATTTTTTTTTTAATATGGGTATTTTCTGTTCATGGCTACTGTTATTTTTTCTCTACTTTTCCTTTCTCCTATCTTGTTTCTAACATGTGAAGGATTACCTACAGGAAATCAGGGCAGGGATCAAGGATGGTGTAAAGGTCATTTCATATCTGAGAGATTTCCATCAGAACTCAAGAAAATCCCTGTTTTATCAAATATTCCATCAAATGAGTCTAACAAAAAAGGTTTACTAAATAGGCTGGAGGGTAGCTTTCCTTCTAACCGCACGATCCTCACCAAAGTGCCATTTATTGATGTGAAATGTCATTATTAATTTTTTTCCTTTAGGTGTTTCTTGTGTGGTTTGGCCAACTGTGTAGCCATTAAGCAATTAATATAAGAGTAGCTTGGTATTAATAGGAGCAAAAGCACATTGTTTGAGAAATGTACCTTATTATAGACATCACTGAAATGACACCACGCATTAGAGATGGTCTCTACAGACAGAGACCCGCAGAGTCTGCAGGTCCTCAGAGAGGAAAGGACGGTTCAGTCTTTGCCCAAGTTCCCTGGCCTTGAAGGGAGCTCTTCTGCCAAAGAAAACCTCAGCCTCACATGTATTTCTTGGATGTGAAATCCTTGTGACAAACACACAATCATTCAGCAGCCATGGAGACTCACGAAAGAGAGTCCTTTCCAATGCCCAATTCAAAACCACCCCCTGGAGAATTTTGAAGTTTAAAGGAAATTCTTGGCAGAGTAGAAACTGTGGAGTGAAAACTTCCACATGCCCGATATAGACGCTTAAGAAATATGGCAAGGTACGTGTGCGTAGAACAACCTGTATGCTTTGGAGGCGATCATTAGAATGAACAGTTGACAGAATGACAGTCCTGTGACAATGAAGGTTTTTGCTTCGGAGTGGATAGGTTCTGACTGCAAAGCACAGATAAGAATAATAATGATTGCTATCAAGTACTGCGTCTCTACTGTTATAGCACTGTCACAAGTAGTTCACATGGATCAATTGATGACAATTTCCTCACAACCCTTTTGTGGTGCTATTATTATCCTTATTTTATTGGAGGGGAAGCTGAAGCACCTAAGAGGTTAAAAAAAAACTTGTTTAGCCCTAACCAGTTTGGCTCAGTGGATAGAGCCATCGGCCTGCAGACTGAAAGGTCCCAGGTTCGATTCCGGCCAGGGGCATGTACCTTGGTTGCGGGCACATCCCCAGTAGGAGGTGTGCAGGAGGCAGCTGATCCATGTTTCCCTCTCATCGATGTTTCTAACTGTCTATCCCTCTCCCTTTCTCTCTGTGAAAAATCAATAAAATATATATTTTTTAAACTTGTTTAAGGACATAGATTTGGGTCTGGAAATAGCAATCTCTCTTGGCCCATTTCTAACTTCCAACCTCCAGCACCACGCCCCCCGCCCCTTAAATGATCTCCATTAACACTATTTTTGGTTCGACAAGATAAGCCTTTCCTAATTGGTACTTCTGTCTCTGACTGCAGGCTCCCCGAGGTTAGGGCAGTCCCTGGACAGCACCCTGTACAGCACCACATTTCAGGATTCACCACAAAGTCATGGCTAAATAACTTATGGCTGTCATCCGTGTCAACAGGGCCACAGACAACCACTGTCCTTGTTTCCAAAACACCCTAAAACTTTTTGTTTAAACATTTGCAAAACTTATGGGCATTTGGTAAAATAGCTCAGCACTAAATTAACACTATACATTCTCATTGGAAAGTGGTCATTTTCATTAGCACAATAGCTTTATTGAGGTTTTGGCAACTGGGAATCAAGCTTACAACCCAGGCATGTGCCCTGATCAGGAATTGAACCATGACCTCCTGATTCATGGGTCCACGCTCAACCATTGAGCAACACCAGCCAGGCCACATCATTTACTTTCTAAGCACTTTACTTGGCACTGTTAGTCATTTTCCACTGATTCAGTCATGTAGCCAACCATCTATTCATTCATTCCAGTAATCTTTAACATTTTGGAATCCATGCTTCTTTTAGTAACATATTTTATAACACCTGCTTTACTATTTCAAAATGAAAGTTATAGATAATAGAGTCCACCTACACATCTAATTTCAAAGTGGTTAACATAATTCCCATAATACGATATTGAGGAAGAATTTTTAAAAGTAATTTATGATAAATAATAGTTATTTCAATGTGTAAAGGCTAAGCCATAAAGGAATGTAAGATGCTTGCCTCTATATGCAGAATTATAGGAATGTTTTAGCTACCAGTACAGATTGAAAAAAAAAAATGTATGGTATTGGTGACTCAAATACCGAAAACAGCAGTCCTCAGTGACGTAATTTTTTGAAGTAGTGGGTGACTCTTGAAAATGTTCCAAAAAAAAAAAGTCAGCCTACACTTGATTTACACAGCAATTACAGTCCTAAATAATTCAGGGTATAATAAAAGCACACAATATTTTACATTTCAATATAAAATGGAGTTATGGTTTATGTTTTAGTTAACCATAATTTATTCCTGGGGAGCTCTGAACATAAGAGTCTGGTGAGACATTGAGAAGTCACCAGCATATGAGCCCATTTTTTATTATTTGCAACTATTGTGCATAGTGCAGGACATTCAGCCTCCTCACCCCTGCCCATTAAATGCCCAGAGGGCTCTCTCATTGTGACATCCAAAAGCCCATCCACAAATCTCCAAAATCCCTGCCCAGTGAGAACCACCGAGGCAGTCATTCCACATACCTTCAGTGAGTTTCCAACATGTGTCTGGCATCAGGTTAACAGAGGAGCAGAGGAGGAAAGTTGTGAAAGCAACTCAAGACAGCAGAATAGAACGTGCATCATAAATCAAAGCATGTACAGTGGGTGTGTGGGTGGGAAGGTATGTCACAAGCTTTACAAAACCGAGGCCTTACAGGGCAAAGAGCAATCAGGGTTTTTAGATCTAAATGGTTTCAGGTAATTATGACTTCCCAATAGGACTGCCACATCCTTGAAGACAGATACACTGTTTTAAAAATGTTTTTATTGCCTTGATATCCACAGCCAACATAGATTTGTTTAAAAAAACACACAAAACTGGCTTTATGCAAAGCAAGAAGAGTTCAAACCCAGTTTCAACAATTTTATCTAAGCAACCTGTGAAAGTTGGTTACTTAGGTCACTGTTTCTCTATTTCTCTTTTCCAGTTGGCAAAAAGAGGTAACACCTGTAGCTAACTAAGTAAATGGTAACTACTTTTAATACTTATTCTCATGCCATAGTTAAAAAAACCCCACAAGAGAGTTGTTGGTACCACCTAGCCATTGGTTGACCTGATGGCCTCAAGTTCTTAGAGGCGGCCTGGAGCTCAAAGAATAGAATTAACTAGTCTCTCTGTCTTTTTCTTGTCTTCAGTCTGTTTCTCTCTCTTTCCCTCCTTCCCTCTTTGCCTCCCTCTCCCTCTTCTTCTCTCTCCCCTTCTCTCTTTCCAGTTTAAATGATCAAGAATCATTCGAATACCAGAGGGAGCCAAAATAGAAAAACAGAGAAAGACAGAATAGGAAGCAACTATCACTTTACTGACTCAGCATAAGTCTCTACAAGTAGAGGTCCTGTGGGACTGCCTGAGCTACATCCTGAAGATGGCCCGGAGCATGGCCACCTGGTGGTGATTCCATCTGTCCTCATGTCCATCTACCTGTACAGAAGTCAATCTCCCATCACTCAAGTTCATCTCAATGGGGGAAAAATAGACCATATGAAATATATAGAAACTGGAGATTGACGAATTCATCAAGACAAATTTGGAACACATTGAAGTTCTCTTATATCATAGCCAACTGTTGTGGTAATTCCAATTTTTACAGGTTCAGTTTTCATAGAGTCAAAAATGTTTTTTTTTAAAATGTCTCCACTTAGTTTAATTATCTAATAAGTAGATAACTTTTTGTATATTCTTCCAAACATGCTCTCCCTAGGAATAATCATTGGTGGGATAACTTAGAGATAAATTCATTCCTGTTTTTATGATCTGCTCTGTGGACTGAAAGCCTATTCTTCTTTAAGAACACACTTCCAGAGTTGAGATTCTCCTTTGGGCATTGTAGTTAATTTGATAAAATTGAACAATAATCCTTTTATTTCTAATTCATGTTCACATACTCTTGATCTCTTTGGGGTAAAGTTCAACAAACAGAATGAGTCCAACTCGCCATTAGAACTATTTAGAGAATTACACACTGTACTCAACCAGAGAGTCTGAGGAAATTGTAGAGATATTAAGAAGACACAAAAATTCTTTCATCTTGGGGGAAGAGAGGCACTGTACACAAATAATCAATACCTTTAAGAAATGAACTCATATAATACACATGTGGCTCTAGGCCTATGCAAGACCATTAGAACTATTCAATCATCCCAAATATGTAAACTCTGTTTCTAAAACATTCAGGTAAAAGCATTTACTTCCGTCCCTCAGCCTCAGAACTTCAAAGTATCCAATGACCGAAGGCAGAAGAAATAGGCCAAGTAGTTATAATGTTTATTCAAATTCCTAACAAATTTATTTTACCTTATTTTTATTTGGTTTAAAAATAAGGATATATATATATATATATATATGACCTATTCATGTATGTGTATGTGTATATATATATGTAAACATATATATGTATATGTTTTATTTGGTATCCACTAAATGCCAATAATATACTAAGCCCCAGACATCTTAAAATGAGATGTGATCCCCATTCAGTGGGGTCATTGTATATGTTTAAGGACAAATATAACTCACAGTAGAAAGACGACAAGACCATAGAGCAAGGGTGATGGATAATAGAAATTAATGAGTTGGTTTTAGTTACCATCAATCTGCATGTATTTAAAACAAGATCTACACCTCAGAAACAATTGTCCTTAACACACAGTAAGGAAGTCCAATGAGGCAGCCTACACTACTTTAGATAAGTTGGGTAACAAGACTCCTCTTAGTTTAAGACAGTGGTTCTCAACCTTCTGGCACTTTAAATTCAGTTCCTCATGTTGTGACCCAACCATAAAATTATTTTCGTTGCTACCTCATAACTGTAATGTTGCTACTGTTATGAATCGTAATGTAAATATCTGATATGCAAGATGGTCTCAGGCGACCCCTGTGAAAAGGTCATTCGACCGCCAAAGGGGTCACGATCCATAGGTTGAGAATGGCTGGTTTAAGACAATATATAGATATAAAACTCATTTTATGTCCTGTCCTTGGTAATTCTGAGACTTACAGTCTGTCTCTCCAGAAGGTTGTGCCTTTTTTAAGCATAAAACCCATTTTGTGATTTTGACAGGAGAGCACTTTCTGGTCATTAAAGAACCAGGGAAAGAACTCTCATTTTAAGATGCTAAAGTTAAACTGAGATCATTTTGAGAGTGGCTCTAAAGCCAAAACTTTTAACAATATTTTCCAGCTTACAACAACCTATAAAAAAGCACATGTGTGGCAATAAAACAGAACAAGCAGCCATGAAAGGAACCTAAAGAGAGACAGATGGACAGTTGTCCAACTTTCACAAAGCTCAGGTACATGAAATTTTAAGTGTTCCCTGGCATAGCATCATCAGCTTCGTTCTTGTTGGAAATCACCCTTGCCTGAAGGTGACCAGCTCTCTACTCCTAGGACAGAGTTAAGCAGAGGCATCTAAAGTGACTCCTTGACAGTGGGGTCCACCCTCATCTCCCTATTTTAATGAAACTTGATATCTGCTTCCACAGTAGTTGGTGAAACTAAAGAAGTTGTGAGGTCCTTTCAATGCCCTTCATCTCTAAGGACCTCCTGAAGCATCCTGGGAAAGAGATAACCATTCACTGCACATGGTACCTGCAATTAATCGGAGGGGTTAAGTTGACTTCATTGCCCAACCCACAGGGAAAGACATGCACTTGGTGGATCCAAGATTTGGCCTTGAAATTTGGTTCTAACATTAACTGGCTGTGTAAGCTCTTGACTTTCTCTAAGCCTCATGTTTTCATCTATAAAATGGGGCTGCTGCTCATGGCCTGGGATCAAAATTGGGAGACTATTGTAAAAAATTAAGAATGACATACATTATGTGCTTAGTGGATGATCCAGGAAGTGCTTGATACATGGCAGTGTTTTTATTACTTATTTAAACTCCCTCTTTGCTTTTCTTTTTTTTTTAAAATATATTTTATTGATTTTTTACAGAGAGGAAGGGAGAGAGATAGAGAGTTAGAAACATCGATGAGAGAGAAACATCGATCAGCTGCCTCCTGCACATCTCCCACTGGGGATGTGCCCGCAACCAAGGTACATGCCCTTGACCGGAATCGAACCTGGGACCCTTCAGTCCGCAGGCCGACACTCTATCCACTGAGCCAAACAGGTTTCGGCTAAACTCCCTCTTTTCTAAATATATTTCTTTATTGGTTTCAGAGAGGAAGGGAGAAGGAGAGAGAGATATAAACATCAATGATGAGAGAGAATCATTGATTGGCTGCCTCCTGCACACCCCCACTGGGGATTGAGCCCGCAACCAAGGCATGCGCCCCTGGCCGGAATTGAACCTGGCACCCTCCAGTCCGCAGGCCGACGCTCTATCCACTGAGCCAAGCCGGCTAGGGCTCCCTCTTTTCTTATACGTTCCCTGATTTCTAAGCTTACAGAGACTCCATGATACATGAGTTAAGTCAGAATGCAAAGACAAGAATGTGCACACATAGAAGCTGCTTTAAATTCATATCTCTCCTGAAAGCATGAACCATTTGTTCCCCAGGATAGAAGGTTTTGGAGAACACAGTTTCTGAAAAGTGGCCACATCTTTCCCTCTGAATTGTGAATGGCAACAAATGGTCAGACCAATAGCAAGAACTTCATGCTGCAGAACAGCAGGCACTAAACAAGGAGATACCGGTTTTTTTTGCCTGCAAATGGCTTGGACACCAGGAAAAAAATCTGACTATACATCACCTGCTAGAGTTGAAAGGGCCTTGGAGATGATCTTATTTCATCCCTTTATAGTACAACTTTTCTTTATCATTTATACTCTCCGTCATCCTTAAAATACTTGAGTATGCTAATTAAAGAAGACTATTCTTCAAATAAAAATAGTTGATGGGAGAGAAACTGAAACAGGTTAAATAGCCATACATTTATATGTGGGAAGGGGGACATTTGTATTATAGGAAAAGAGTGGTTAAAAAGGCAGAGTTCAGGTTCTAGTCTAGGAGGATAGGTGACTAGAGAATTAGAAGTAAATGGACAGAAGTGTAGGGAGTGGGTGTAACATCAGTAGCCACAGTGGAAATTGCTCTCACATCCCTTTAAGGTGGAATGTTCTTGAGCCTTTATAATACAGGATGCTAAAAGAACCCTGTTACAGGGCAGGAGAATCTAGATGTGCACAGATTATGAAAGAAACACCAGCAAATCCCAGAGTTCAATGACAGGACCCTCTTTATGGAGCCATTCCCCAAAATGTTTGTTCCCTTTGCATTCTAGATTAGCCGGCTTTTTCACCCAAGCGTGTGTTTTGTGACTTTATAGAATTTGGCTACTTCCCTAATTAACCTCAGGACATGAATAAAACTCTAAGTTTATTTTTAGCCAAGAGAGAGTCTGTGTGCAACTTTTAAGACCTTACCCTTGTTCCCCGGTCTTCTAAACCATAAGCTGTAACAAAGACAGCTCCCTATTCAAGGGCCAACTAACTGACTGCATAGTAACAGTGGCTTCTTTCAATAATTTTAATCTGAGTGGTTTTCATGTGCTTTGTAGCAAAAACTAATAAAACAATGCATTAGCCAGGATTCAAAGGAAGCCAACATTCGAGTTTCCAGCCTGAACTTTCTGTACCTTGTTCTCTGTCTAGCCCTTCTCCAGCCACCTTCAAGGTGCAATTACTCAGCATCCTAAGGCTCTCAGAAAAAAATTGTCATCCGTTATATACCACCCCCCTTTTTTGAATTGCAAACCCTCTCCTTCTAAAGGTTGAATCATATGAAACTACCAAGGTTTGACCAATTTTGACCTAGAAAAATAGCAATTGCCTTATGGTTTAACCTTGTAGTGAAAGCATCGTGTGCTTTATTAGTAATCATGAAATGAAAAGAACAGCCTTGTATTTAGAGGTACGGGGAGCCCTAGATATGATATAGCCCAATTCATGCAGGGTACAGGCTGAGCCACTGAGGCTCTGATTGGGGGAAGAAATTAGAAGAGCTAACATCACCAATTTGAGACAGAGCCTGATTAGATCTAGAATGATTTGACTCCTATTTCAATGCTCTTACCTTCAAAACAGGGGTCAGCAAACTTTTTCTGGAAAGAGCAATACAGTCAAGATTTTAGGATTTGTGGGCTCTATGATCTCTAACATTGTGGCACGAAAGCAGCCACAGACAATATATAAACATTATTAAACAAATGACTGTGGCTGTGCTCCAATAAAACCTTATTAACAAAAACATGCTGGGCTTGATTTGACTTATAGTTGTGTAGTTTTCCAAGCTGCAAAGAGATGGGTGATGGAGCTACATACTGAGAACCTGTTGAATTGGTCAGGGGTGCTAAGCCAGCATAAAGATCTCACCCACCATTAACTATGCTCTGCATTTTTCTTAAAATCAGTAGCCAAAGAATCCTAAAGAATCTGAGATTTGTTGTGAGCACCTAGGGCAGTGGTTCTCAACCTTCTGGCCCTTTAAATACAGTTCCTCATGTTGTGACCCAACTATAAAAATTATTTTCGTTGCTACTTCATAACTGTAATGTTACTACTGTTATGAATCGTAATGTAAATATCTGATACGCAGGATGGTCTTAGGCAACCCCTGTGAAAGGGTCATTCAACTGCCAAAGGGGTCTCGACCCACAGGTTGAGAACCGATGACCTAGGGGCTGTAGCTACCTAAGACTTTGCTATCTGTAAGATGAGATTACCCAGAAGGGGAATAATACTTACGTCTTATTTAACTCTTGGCTACATGTACAAAATACACTTCTGATTTTAGGAAAGAAATGCGTTAGACATGCTGTCATCAGGTTGGCTGAGTTATGGAATTAGATAGAGGCACTTGGGTGAAATTGTAATGGCTTTAACAATCATTTACACAGACCCCTACCCCCTTTATGCCTTAGCTGAGAGCAACTTCATTGTATCATTTGCATTGGGTGAACAATATTTTGAATACAGGAAGTATTTCCATCTCTCCTGATAGCAAAGAAGCTACTTTGGCTACGTCTACTCTCAATTTGAACTTGAGAAGCATGGGAGAATGTTATTAATCATTTCAAAAAAATTATAGGTAACATGCTCTTGTCAGAAATACAGAAGAGAAGAATTCTAGTCAGGTCATTCCAAGAAGGAAAGTAAGTCTATATATATCAGGCATGATAACACTGTGATTACCATAGACATCTCTGCAGTGAAAATCTGTCCATCCATCTGCTCATCTGTCCATCATGCACCCAGACATGCAGACATCCAAACATCTATCCCCTACTATTGTACCAGGAGCTAAGGGATCCTGGTTAGATGAGGTACCCCCCTGCTCCCAGTGAGCTAAAAATGTAGTGGGAGAGAGAAGATAAAGTACAAATATCACAATAAAGAATAAAATAAGGCAGTACTTCAAAATAAAAATGTCTAAGTACCAAGCAAATATTTGGAGGAATTCTTTAAAAAGCAGCAAAATGCAAAATAATCACCAGGAAGAGCTCTGAAGTGCTCCTGTCGAGCTCTGAACCAGGAAGAACCTGGAGTATGTGCTGTGGTGTCTGGTGCAGCACGTCGAATCAATACGCCTTTTTACCTCCAGATGTCAAACCAGGCAACCCAAGTCCAAGAGGTGGGGTTGTTCACTGGCTCTCATAGTTTGTCCTTAAACAGGCAAAACTTTTCTTTTTAAATCACATGATATAGGTGCTTTCTATGAATAAGTCATATCAGTGTGAAGCATTCTAACTCTACTTTTGTTCTGTAGTACTTTGCATCCCACATTTTAGAGAAGATTGGAAGAAAGAAATAGCTGAGTAGAGTCAAATGCTCAAGGGCATTTAAAAAGCATATGTGATATGAATTGGTAGCAAAGGTCCCTGGGAAGTTGAGAACAATTATGCATGTTATCAGTACTTGGGAAATTAGTAAGATAGTCAAAGGGAACTTTATAACCAAAATTGATGTTCAATCCACAATTATCATTAATGATTTTTATGGCACCAACTACTAATTCACTGTTCACATCATTAAGTGTCTAATTTCTTCAGGTATATTGGCTGCATATGCTGATTATCTTTTATAAAATCTAGCAAAATATCAGTGTTTACATTTTATAAAATCTAGCAAAATATCAGTGTGGTTTTGAATGACCCAAATTCTAAAATTCACCATTTATCTGTTTCATATTTCTGCCAATTGCACTAAAGGTACAATTCTACACCAAGAGAAACCAACATCCAATGGAATAAAAACCCCCTCTGGATATGAACCATCCTGTTTTCTCAGGTCCATTAAGCCAATCAACAAAGAGATAAGAGAGGAGATTCCAGTGGTACTTACTTGCAGGTGATGGGGTGCTGCATCCACTCGGAGGAGGGTGCCCATGAA
Source organism: Myotis yumanensis (assembly GCF_028538775.1). Classification (NCBI taxonomy): domain Eukaryota; kingdom Metazoa; phylum Chordata; class Mammalia; order Chiroptera; family Vespertilionidae; genus Myotis; species Myotis yumanensis. Next base: position 17,400,318 of record NW_027223765.1, read on the forward strand.
GGCCATGAAGAGGAGGCAGGGAAAGTCCTCCGATGACCGGCGGAAAGAGTAATGGGTAGGGCGCAGCTGGATAGTGAGTCATGTGTCCATTCACTGCCGGGACGGGACATGCGTGGCTACTGGTGGTCATGTTTCAGGCCTCACAAAATGGAAGGTGTTCTGGGGTGGGAACACATCACTCTGGGTCTTGAACCAAAGTTGTAGAGGTAAATTCAGGGCAACACTTGAATCTGAGCTGTGTTCTGGACCAAAGGCAAGACAGTTCAACAGATGACCTTGCGTCTTCCCAGCATGGTTTATCCACCTCTCATTTTGCTATGCTGATTATGGGTATCTTTTTTTTTTCTTTCAGTTTGAGGCTGGGAAATGCTATCACTCTAAAAGTCCAGAGATGCTAATCCTGTAAGAAAAAATATATGTATGTATGTATTTCACAAGTCAAAAATATTCTCCTCTTAATCAAGTTATGAATAATCTCTAATATTAACCTGTCTTTTAATTCCCAGTTGTTCCCCTACACTCACTACTTTAATTTTCTTAAATGTTCACATTCTAATATAGAATGAAACTTACATGCAATTTCAAAATAACTCTATCTGATGTTAAATATCAATCTCCACCCACCATCATTTCTATAGTCCTCACCCTGCTTAATTTTTCTCCATGGCACTTAACTTGATCCATTACACAGTGGGAGTGTTTGTTTTTGTCTGTCTCCCCTATTAGAATGTACACACCAGGAGGGCAAAGTTTTTCTGTTTCGTTAACAGCTCTAGTTTAAGCTCCTATACTATACCAGACAGGCAGATGCTCAAGAAATATTGGTTGAATAAATGAATGAATACATGATTTTTTTTTTGCTTCTTTTATAAACAATTTGATTAATCTTGTCCTAACCTTTATGCTTCCAAGATTTTACATATCTCATATGAAGAACTTTGGATTTTAATGCAGCCATTGGGAATGATACACCCAACAAGATAAATAGAATTGTGGGAGAAAACTATAATCTAATAAAAGGCAAGTAAGATATAGTCATCAAAGATCAGAGAAATATTTTATATCAATGCTTACTGTCAACAGTATACACTTTTATAAGAATACCGTCTACTCACCCATCTCTCCAGCAATTTATTCTTACCACCATCATTCATTTGTCCACCCATTCAATCATTCATCTGTCAGTCAAATCCTAACTTACAATTATGTGCCAGGTGCTGGTGTAGGTACTAGAACATACAGAGTGGAACAACACTAATGTGTTTTCTGCTCTCATGGAATTTCTAGTTTTAACAGCTCCCATTGAGGTCATATTGTTGAGGAGGACAAAGCTGCCCTGTCCCCTACAAAAGGCATTTTCAGGATGCTCAGCACTGAGAATTCCTCAAGACAGGGAATAGAAGAAAACTGAAATAGATTCTAGAGTGGGCTGGCTATGAACGTCAGAGGTTTACCTTGGCCCTGATGACCAATATTCAGTAAAAGTCAAAATTCTGCAGCTCACTGAATAGCAAGCCCTGGGTGTAAGCCCACGTTGCACAAAGCAGGAACAGTATTTCAAGATCAGCATAAAGGCCAACTGTTAAGAGCCTGAGTCTAGAGCCAGACTGCTTAAGTTTAAATCATGGCTCCACCCCTTTGACAATTACCTCTCAATATGTTGTGTGTGTGTGTGTTTAATTTTAATTGGGGTAATATTACAATTTACTTCAAAGGAGTGTTGTGAGGATTAAATGGGGTAATATCAAGAAAAGATCAGTGTCTGATGCACAGTAAAGACTAGGTAGATCAGTAATTCTCAACCTTCCTAATGCCGCGACCCTTTAATACAGTTCCTCATGTTGTGGTGACCCCCAACCATAAAATTATTTTCGTTGCTACTTCATAACTGTAATTTTGCTACTGTTATTAATTGTAATGTAAATATCTGATATGCAGGATGTATTTTCACTGTTACAAATTGAACATAATTAAAGCATAGTGATTCATCACAAAAACAATATGTAATTATATATGTGTTTTCCGATGGTCTTAGGCGACCTCTGTGAAAGGGTCATTCGACCCCCAAAGAAGTTTCGACCCACAGGTTGAGAACCACTGAGGTAGGTAGTGAACAGTTGGCAAAAGTTTGCTACGAATACGTGTATTGTCCCATCAGATGACATGCTCCTGAGAACAAGTTTGCTGAAATGGACAAGAGGCTTTGGGGTTAGGGCAGGGGGGAGAACAGATCACAAAAGTCCTCGGAAAAGAGCATTAGGACTAAAATATTTGTCATGGAAGTGAAGAAGAAGTGGTGGGATTTAGGTAAATTTAAGAACAAAGACTCATGAGAGTTTACCAATTCCTCAATTTGTGAAGTTAGCTTTTGTTTATTACTAATCCTAAAATGTTCCAATACATCACAACTTCCATTTATTTGTTTACTGTGTGTCAGGCACTTCACTTATGAGCTGTGTAGATCTAAGAATAGTCCCATAAGACAGGCATTATAATCTCTATTTTTCAGAGGAAAAAAACTAAGTCTTAGTGAATTGAAATGACTCGTCCCTAACATCACAGAGTCAGCCTGAGGCTAAGCCAGAATTTGCACCTAGATCTGGTTGGTTGTACTATTTATACTGAGCGCATGCGTGGTCCTGGTTGTGTCCCACAGAGGAAAAAGTCCATGAGCAGTTGTGATGGGAGCAGCTGTCCTCACTTAGATGACATTCTCGGCAGGGCCTTGGATCCCTGGCCTATTAATATTAAAAATGAGCATCTTCAACAGTCAGACCATATGGTCCCAGGCTCCCTGCATCTCCACGAAACCTTACAAAGGAGACTACATCCCTGGTTGGCTTATATAACACACAAAAGGGATGTCCCACCCCAAATATCAATGTCCTTTTCAAACTTTCAAACCACGACTTGTTTCTCGAATGAAAAGAAAGCAAATGGACTATGAGAGGTGAATGTTTCCATTGCTTTCTCTTCTAAAAATCACGCACAAGCTAACATATTTAGCACTTGAATTTTGCAGTTTGCAGCAAATTAATTAGAAAATAAACAATACCATTTAGTGTTTGCTGCATTTCCACTCAATTTGATTTTTAAATCACACACACAAAGCCCAGCATTGTTATCAGTGGTCTTTTCTATCTCCATTAGACAAACTGCCTCATTAACTGGTGGAGCTGACAGTTCAGCAAACCCACCCCCGCAGGGCACAATTCTTAGATTTTTAAAGCTGTTTGTTTGTTTTTACCAACCAGGGACTATTTCTCCCCTCAATATCCTTTATTTCTCTTTGCTTTCAAACACTTCAGATTTTTGGCATCCTGCCTGCCTGGTTAAAAGGTCTGCTATCATGCCTAGGATCTTAAAAAAAAAAAAAAAAAAAAAAAGACTGATACTGATAATAGGCAAAAGAAAAAAAAAATCAATGTGTCGGGAAAATCCTGTTATGTTGGTGGAAAACTGTCTGAACGGTCACTGGGTCTGCGTTCACATATGTGACTGATTAAGGCTATTCCTGGAAGCAGAGAGTTTTCTTTGTTCACTGGTATTAGCAGTGGTTTTCCCCCCCCCCCTTCATGTCTAATTTGAGTTTGGGCTCATTCAGGGTTCTTTTCTTCACCCCCTGAGGCAAAGCAAACAGGAGCTGGGGTGCAGGAGGGGAAGGAAGTGGGGACTGGGTCAGGAGGTCCTGGATCGACCACCATCATTCCCTGGGTGTCAGTTTCTTCATCTGTGAGAGGGGTCAAGAGAAGAGGAGTAGGTTTCAAATCAAGTTCCTTAAACTGTGTTGTTCAGAACACAGGTGTCTCACAAGAAGATACTCAATTTTTAAAAATGCTGAAAAAATATTTTAGAGCAGGAAACAGAAAAGATTTTTAAATAACTGTTTGCATAGATGGTGTTGTTCTAGTCAGGAATCTGCCTTTGATAAACGGTGGAATGACAGGACGGGGAGTGATAGGTCTGCCCACCAACCGCTTGGATGAAACGTGCCAGTGCTGAGGCAGAGGCCACAGAAATCGTTAACATCTATGCTTGTATCTGTGAGATCGTATTATAGATAAAACAGTTTATTTTCTCCAGTTTAACTTGTTAAGGTTCTTGTTCCAATATAAGGTTTAAAAACTTACATTTTAATCATTTCGTGTCACATTTAATTCACTGGAGGCTGTTTATAGCTTAAATTTTCATGCAAGCTTCCAAGCTTATACTTCTAAATATTGATTTTATAAACTTGATACTTGCATATGATTTTTTTATAAAGGCCAAATAGTTCCTTTCGACCAGTGGTTCTCCAAGCAGAGTCCCTGGTCCACCAGCCACGGCATCATCTGGACACTTGTTAGAAATGCAGATTCTTCAAGCCCCACCCGAGATCTGCAGAATCAGAAATTCTAGGTGAGCCCAGCAATCTGTTCTAACAAGCCTCCAGCTGTTTCTGATTCAGCTAAAAGTAGAGAACCACTGCTCTAGGCACAAGATTGGCAAATTTCTTCTACAAAGAAAGGAAATATTTTAGATGGCAGGTGGTACAGTCTCTGTCACAACCACTCAACTCTGCTTTTGCACCAACTTCTTAGGGCAGAAAAGCAACCCCAGCCAGTCCATGAATGTGCAGGCATGGCTGCATTCCAATAAAACATTATTTACAGAACCGGCAGCCTGCCAGATTTCGCCCATGGACCACGGCTTCCTGACCCTGCTTTGGATTCATAAAGAAAAACAATAATTTACCTTCCCCATCCTGAAGCTCTCCTCCCTACGAGAAACTACTCGAAAATATTTTAGCTATTGGTTTTTTTTTTCTGTTATTTATATTTATAGGTCATATACTTAGACAAGTTTTTTCATAATTTTGTAACCAACTACCTGTTGGCTTTTACTGTAAATGTGATTGAGCTCTTTTAGGCTATTGCCCACTCAAATAAAACTCTTCCTCCTGTCTCACGCCCAACAGAATTTCATCACAACTTGAAAAAATAAAAATCATTCAATCATCTATATTATTATGCTTACATAACTATGACTAGGTAAATATTGTTACAGCTGAGCCACATGATGCACTCTATTTACAGTTCTTTTCTTACAAAACTTTTGGGTTTTCCTGGAGTTAATAATTGCTTTGTTTATACAGTTTAATTGTTTTTGTATCTATGAATAATTCTTTCCCAACTCTGAAAATTTTGCCAGACATGTCATATGATATATGAGTTCTACAATTAGGGACATTCCTCCCACCCCAGGGCTGACTGGCTGCTTTCCTAGTCTCATGCATAGCTGTCAAAGTAGAACTTTCTATTATTGTTTTTCTGGGGGTTTTTTGGAACTCTTTTGTAGATCTCATGTCTTCCATTTTCTTGGTTTACTTCTTCATCTTGGTGGCTTTTCTCCTTAATTTTCTGAGAAATAGTGCATGGGAGGAATAGTGCATGTTTGGAGACATTTTATATATTAAAATATTTTTTAGGTTACACCTCACGCCTGTTAGATAGTCTGGTTGGATTAAAATTGTGGTTTGGAAATAGCCTTTGAAATTAAAATGTTAAAGTACATTATACCACTTTTCAAGCTTTCTATATCGCTCTGGAAATTCCTAATACTATTATGATTTCAGATCCTTTGTGTGTGACACTTTTCTTTTTCTGTAAGCCTTTATAATCTTCTTTATCCCCATGGATCTTTTCCTACATGTGCTAGACAATTGGGAGAGATCTTCAATTTGGTAACTCATGTTCTTCTGTTAAGGAAAATTTTGTGTTTTTTCCCCTTTATTTGATAATATCTTCTTTAATATATATTTTGTTCTCTCCTTTTGGAAATCGTATTAGATACTAGACCTTCTACATGAATTTTCTAATTTTATTACATATTTTCTCATCTTCTACTTCTTTATCCATTTATTCTACTTTCTGCAATATATTCCCCACATTTAACTCCCAATTACTCTATTGAATTTTATTTAAATTTTTTTATATATAGAAAGAGATATGGTGTTCTATTTTTTTTGCTTTTTTGACAGAAGCCAGTAACATCGTGTTTATCAGCAAGTGTTATGTATAGTACACAATTGTACTTGCTATACTTTTATACAACTGACAGCAAATAAGTTTTTTACACCAACATCATCACAAACACATGAGTAATGCATTGTACTATGATGTCACTATTGACAGGAATTTGTCAGCTCCATTATACTTTCATGGGACCTGTTGTTCTATTTATTGATGCATTCATTGGATTCTTCTTGTATGTGCCCTGACTGGGATGTCACCTGCAACCGTGGTGTACTGGAATGACATTCCAACCAATTGAGCTACCTGGCCAGGGCCTTACTCTATTGCATTTTATACTTATGCTACTATATTTTTAACATACAAGAGTTTTTCTTATTTTCCCCATTTATTTATAATTCTGCTTTTTGTCATGCATGCCCTTATCTTTTCTGAATACCATTTAGGATATTAATAATAGTTTTTATTTTAATGTCTTATTCTGCTCTCTACATCAACTCTGTTCCTTTTCACTTTTTTTTCTGTTATTTCCTTTAGTCCTATGTGCATTTCTCAATTGTATTATCTGCATAATTCTAGCCCTATTTATATTTAAACGGGGAATCGTATGGCAAGCACTGTTTTCATGAGCAAACCTCGTCTAAGGGTGCATTTCCTGAGAAAGTGTTCTAACGTGGACATTTCTTTGTGGGAGTCCCCCAGTGGGAGTTTTAGGCTTTTTTATTTAGGGGTTGAAGGTAGAAAATGCCACCCCAAAATATGCTGCTGTGGTATATTAATTATTTTGAGAAGTAGGCACTTGAAAAAACAACAACGGAAAAACAGACTTCCTCTGAACTCTCCTAATGTGCCTAAAGACAGATCCTCCAAAAAGGGGATAAATCTCCTCCCCAGCAGTCTCCTCAACCAGCAAAGACTCACTCTTCTCACCAGAGAGGAGTATCTAGTCAGCATCATACACAGAGAAACTCTGTCACACACTATCACTCCTCCCATCTATGCTGGTGAGGGCCCATTCATCTTTCCTAAAACCATTGACTTCCTCCTAAGCAACTCCATACCCCCACGCCCTCCCTTATTAAGAAGCGCTTTAATCCTGAATTCTAAGTCACTTCTGGAATTACTCATTTACCTTTCTCTGGTTATCATCAACGTAAACATCAGGTGTACACGTTCATAAACTTTTTTTGTTCTTCTCTTGTTAATCTGAATTTTATTACAGGGGTTTGAGTCAAGAACTCAGAATGGGAGGGGGAGGATTATTTTTCCTCCCCCACCAATGCGTTGTAACTCCATTGAGAAATCCTCTAACATTCTGCCCAGGATGGGGAGGGAAGAAAAAGGAATACTGAAAAGACTTCTGGTATTTGAAAGGAAGAATAAGCCTGGGGCTGCCAGTGGGCTAAGTATGAAATGTGTAGCCTTTCACTTCTTCCTCCTAGTCAAGTACCATCTCCCCACTCCACATTGATGCTGGGTGCCCAGAACACAGTAACCTCTCTAGTTCAGTATCTTCAAAGAATAGACTCACCTTTCCCACCAGAGTTAGGTTGCAGTAACTACCGGAATGTAATAAGTGGAGGAGCAGCTTTCTCTGCTCCTTGTTTAGAACTTAACCATTTTTTCCTATCTCAGTCATCACTTCCTGCCCCCAGGATATCTGGTGCCTCTACGCTCTGGGACTGTCCCAAATCCTGCAGCTTGTGTCTCCTTCTTTAGGCACTTAGCAATCTGCTTTCTGCACTTTGCTAATTTATTCATGACTACTGCCCATCTACTTCCCATCTTCAAAAAATGTTGCCATTTCCTGTCTACAATTAGCATACTCGTGTGTTCTTGTTAACTTTAATGGCTTCTTCTTTTTCCTACCATTTTAGTAAATATTTGGGAGGGAATAAGGAAAAGTGCATGTTGTTCATCTATTATATTTCACTAGAAAGTCGCTAAATTTTAAAAAAAGGAACCTGTGGTCAAATAAGTTTGGCATAAGGGAATGATCCCTTAATGCTGTTCAGTTCTAAATTAATTCTTTTTATGAAAAGGGAGTTAAAGAATAATCTAAGAGGGAAGGGTTCACTCAAGACCCCAGCTGAGATAAGGTTAGTTCAGCACGTCTAAATTGTTATCAGTATATGGAAAAAGAAAGACAGTACAACACTGGTGCCAATCTGAAACAAAACAACAAAAAGTGAGATTGGACCTGCCTTCATGAACATGCCATGGGTTTTGTCAAACACCTTCTACTAATAAGCAAATAAAGATGGAATTTGATCTGCCTTAGCCATGCACCTGCAGGCATATTGGATAATTAGAAATGCCACTTAAAGCATTGATGATTTCATATATGCTTTCTTGAGACTCCGAGGTGGAGAGAGGACTCTTATTAGCATCTGCCTTGAGACACAGGAACCCAACACTTTAACAAGGCAATTAATGTTAATTAAACTGTGCTGGCTTCAATTGTCGTCCAAGCAACAAAACAGACAAGATTGTGGGAGAGAACACTGTATCCTTTTCCTCCTCCTAAAATTCAATGACACCATGAAAAAACAGGCAGAAGCAAACAGAAGATAGATTTTTAAATTTCTTGTGATGCAGCACAGAAAACTCGCCTGGGTTTCTTTAGCTGATTTAGAATTTGTTGTGGGGAAATCTTTGCTTCGACAGACAGTATGTGCATTGTCCTCTTTTTCCAGTTTATTTTAGCTCAGACCTCCCTATTTATTTAAGGCATTGGTTCCAGGTAATGCCACTTAAAATTGCTCAAATGCATTCAGCCAAATACCTGTTTTCAGCAAAAATTCCGAACTCAGCACAAATCCTGTCAGTTGCTTTCACTGCTATTCTTGATAGAAAAGAAACATGGCTGTAAGGAAGTCAGTTTTGCATGCCTGGTAGTTCTGCAGTCTTTCTTATATCCACCATCTTCATCATAAATGTTACTGATAAAATTATGTTCAACTTAATCCTAGGGAAACCACACTGAGTAACTTAAATTTGACCAAAAAGAGGGATCTCTTATCTCCTATTAATTTAATTTGGGAATGAAAGAGACAGAACAGAGTCATTTAGAGGAAATAACACAGTCCGAGGAATTCCTTTGACTGCCAAATGAGCAGAGAGTGAAATCTGAATCACTCCTCGGCACCAGGAGGAGGTCATTTGGCACATTAAAGTCCTATTTTTAAAAGCATATACACAATGTCCCTGTATTCCTTTTTAGGCCATTTTTATAAGATTCCATCTGCTAAAGACACCCAAAGTGAAAATATGACTTTCAGAAAATAACCAGCAGGAAGCTACGCACATTAGAATCTACAAAAAAGTCTAAGATTTAACTTCAAAAGTTATGGGAGTAGTAATATAAATATGGGTTCTTAGGGAATCAACATTCAACCCAAAGTTGCTATGTATGCTAGCATGACACATACCTCCTGAAAAGTCGGCCTTGCCTAGAGTTTTTTCCAAAACATAATGTATGAATGTATGAATGATGTGTTGGAGCAAATAGCTGATGGTACCACTATTTATTTTTAAGAAAATACCAAGCAGCAGGCAACCCCTTGTACAATGTCTTCCATACTTTGTGTCATGGAATCCTGCCAAGCCAAGCAAAATGACAGGACTAGAGTCTGGTTTTCAAGGGAAAGTCGACCATCTATAGGCTGGTGAGTGGCTTATGATATAGCCTAGAAGTAGTAGTATTCCAAACAGGAATCTCCATAGTGGATGGTAACACATATATCCTTACTATTAATTTGTTTTGAATGCCCAATACACCAAGAAAGACATAGAAAGGAGAATGGCATGCACATGGGAAGATCTAGAGAAGTGGGCAGAAGCCAAGAGGCTAGAGAAACTGTGACTGAGCAAGAGGCATGAGACAGAGAGGACAATAGACCCAAGGTATTTATAAAAGTAGGTAAAACAAGTCACAACAGCTAGTATTGCGTTGCTAAGCTTGGCTTCAGTGTCAGGAACAGCATTGTTATTTTGTTGAGGCCTGAATCTTTCACTGTTTAATTATTTTGTATTTTGCCTTTTCTCTTTCATACAACAAACTACTAAATTGTATTTCTAAGAAGAGTGGGATGGCAAAAGGACAGAAGAGAATGATGAGAACTGTACATGTTTGAGCCCATAGAGACCATGAACTAAGTCTGGAGGAGGCTTCTGATTGACAGTCCTACTTTATTATCTTAGTCTGCTAGGGTTGCTATAACATAATGCCATAGACTGGGTAGCTTATCAACAAAAGACTTTATTTCTTACAGTCCCGGAAGCTGGAAAGTCCTAGATCAATGTCTAGCAGGGTCATGTTCTGGCAGGGGTCCTCTTCCGGGTTCAGAGCTGGTGCCCTCTTGCTGTGGTTTACATGGTGATGGTGGTAGTGGTGGTGGTGCGGGCAAACTAGTTCTCTGGGGTCTCTTTTATAAGAGAATTAATCCCAATATTGAGGGCTCTGCCCACATGACCTATTCACCTATTAGCAGCCTCACCTCCTAATACCATCACCGTGGGGGTTAGGATGTCAAGATATAAATCAGACCATAGCATACATGGAATTAGTTCTCTGTGTAAAGCTCCTCTACACCAGCTGTGGTAAACTGAATAATGGCTCCCCAAAGTGTCCCTATCCTAATTCCTGTAACCTGAGAATATTACCTTATATGTCACAAGGGACTTCGCAGATGTGATGATATAAAGTTAAGAATCTTGAAAGGGGGAGGTTACCCAGGTAGCCCAATATCATCACAGGGATCCTTGTAAAAGGGGGGCAAAGGGAGATTTGATTACAGAAGAGGAGAAGGTGATATGATGATGGAAGAAGAACTGGGAGTAGTGTGCTTTAAAGGGAGAGGAAGGTGCCAACAGCCAAAGAATACAGTCAGCCTTAGAAGTTGGAAAAGGCTAGGAAACAGATTCTCTCCCCAGATCCATAAGGAACCAATTTTGCTGAAACCTTGACTTTAGCTCAGAGCAGCTGATTATGGGCTTCTGACCTCCAGAGCTATAAGATAATACATTTATGTGGTTTTTAAACAACTGAGTTTGCCGTCATTTGTTATAGCAGCAACAGGAAACTAATACACCAGCCCACTCAGAGTCCTGAAGGATCTAATCAAGAACATGAACCACAAGCACTAACATTACTCATCCCGGAGCCAAGATCCAATTTTACCAAAATAGAATTTTCCTCCCCAGAGGGAAAAACCCACTTTGTGGTATTGGCCAGGGAGAGAAACTTGAAGATACTCACCACTACCTATTAAAATTTCCTACAACACAGAAGCACAGATGAAGCCCCATGATGTCAGGTGTAGAGATGTGGGTTTAAAAGGAAGCCAGGGGTCAGAGTCATGTCAAGAGAAGAGGCAAGAGTGTGGTCCCTTTGCTGGGAATGTACAACCATTCCTGAATGAGTGTTTGAAATGTTTATTTGACCATTTTGCCTTTCTGCTAGGTCATGTGAAAATTTTACAAGGTCATTTATTTATCTGCAGCCTCAGAGATTCCTTGAAAATTGCCAGAGTCTGGACCTATGTGATAGGCTGTTTAACCTGAAGTGGATGTGATGGAGGCAGTGAAAGAATAAAAATGAGAGGGTTTGTGCACGCATGCTTGTAAAAAGAGTCTGAAACAAAAATAGCAAATGTCATGGTTTTTGTTGTCTTACTTTTTTTATTGACAGATTTCCTTCACTGACTTAATCATCGTATCTACAGTTTTCAAGAGACTTGAGAGTAGAAGAATGAAAAGTAGCAACCTCTTTCCTGCAAATAAGGACTTGTCTGAAATATCTTCTCTTATTCTGCTTGGGAGAAAAAAAAGATAGTGCCTAGAAGAAAAATGAAACACTTAACCTCATTTGAACACTAAGCTTGGTACCCTTTATTAGGGGATGGTTTATTTCCTTTTTAGGTATCCCAATGATTTCTTCTCCCTTGGCAGTTTTGCATTCACATCACGAGACCTGCTCTCTGTTTCTCTATGTTTGCCAGAGAGACCCCTAAAAGATGTGACAGATCAAAGATGACAGATCTTGAAACTGCTTTGTCTATCTCTTCTAAATGGAAACACATATGTGATGTGGATAACATTTAAAACAAATATAAGATCTCTTTCCCTCAATTGCTGGCCAGATGCCCACGGTCTAATATAGATCTCTGTCGGCCTAGGAGACAGCAAAGCCACTACATAGAAGGAACCTAGATCCCTGAATGGCTGTATGGAGCAGACTATAGACCTGCATTGGAATGTGACATTAGCAAGAAATAAATGGGTATTGAATAAAATAACTGAGATTTGGAGGTGTATATTATAGCCAGCCTGACTAACAAAGCCATTGATCATATAAAAATAATTATTAATTCATGACTGTATTTGTGGTTCCATTTTTCATTCCCAAATCTCCCCTGCCTCTATTGACTGGACTTCCATCTGAAATTACATTTTCAAAGCAAATCTATACCAAGCAGGAAGAGTGGCCACCTTCCTAAATAAACTAATGGTTGCTACAAAAGCAATTAAATAGAAGAAGAATTCCAAAGGAACTTTGAGCATTGGTAGCCCCACTGAAACAGGTCTATAGCTTCCCCAAGGGTCATTTTTGAAACCAATAGCAGTCATTTAAATACATAACATAGTTTATCAGAGATTATAACATAGTAAGAATTCAAGCCATTGATTATAAAATAATATTTAAAAACAATTACCACTTTAATAATCACAGCATTCTAATATTATGGCATAGTTTGGTTTTATGTGTGGTATAAAGTGATAACATGATCACCAGGTCACAAATAGGAGAAAGGACATTCATAAGAAAATACAGCAGCGGTATCTTGACAGTTTGGCTGGTAATGCATGAGCTGTAATGTTTATTATTTGTGTATGTGTTCGGGCAGGACATTATATTTAAAGTATTTAACCTTACTTGTGCAAATATCATATTATGGGCTAAAATGCCATATAGCAACTGTTGCATTCTTTCAAAGTCAAGAGACCCACATTCTGGAAAAGCTATTAATTCAGAGTATGTCAGATGATAGGCATTCTGGATACATAACAGTCTGTTGCATTAGTTCTGGCTGTTGGGTTAAAGCTGGTAGGCACAGCGCTTTGTGAATCCACACCTTGCAAATAAGGAGGGGACCTTATTCTAGGAAATAAGCGAAGGGTAAAATCTTAATTTTAATGAGTCTCATTTTCCTGATTTGTAAAATGGGATTATATAAAAACAGCACTTTGCTCACCAGTTTGTGAGAGGGATCAAATGAGTTAACATATGCAAATACTTAGAACTGGGCCTGGACCTAGAAAACAGTAATTACTGGTACTATCGTTGAGTCCATGAAAATGCCTGATAACTTTAAGCAAGTTTGATTGATTGGTTAAGCCAGTTCACACTCATGGGTACCCAGAAACAGAACAAAATACTTTTCCCCGTATTCATATTTTACAAATAGTCTATTGTCTCCTATATTATTTACCCACCCATTTATATCAGATGTTTAAATACACACAAAGACATCATATATTCTTTTTTAAAAGTCAAAATTCTTGACTTAAAAATCAATTTAGGAAATTTCTTAAGGAAATGACAAATGTATGAAAACGGTCATTATTTCCTACTGACTGTGATTTTACAAGCACCACCAGGCTCTCTGGCCCCGCTGGCTCCAGGTTTTTTGCCCGCCAGCTAGCCAGGAGTTTAACTGGAAGGCCTGCCACATTCCTAACTATTGTGTCACTCCAGCAATCTGTAAGAGACAGCACCTCTTTTACCCCTGCTCTCGTTAAGACTCATCCTGTTTCTCTATTGCCTAAACTGTATTTTCAGGAGGAAAAAAAATCAGCCTAAAAATTCCTCTGGGCCAAAATATAGCCTTGGGCATCTTATGCTAAGAGGGACTCAAAAAATCTGGCTGAGGCATTTTTTTTTTTACCTCAATTGTAGGGAGGAAAGCATCTCCATTTAGATTCTGTGCATATTTTTATAACTGTTTATCTCTCTGTCGACACTTAAAAATCAAAATTAAAAAAAATAAATGAAAACTCCAAACACCACCTTTTGGTTTTTAAATGGTACAAGAATCTGTGCAATTGGAGTCCCTTGAAATGCAGGGACACTAACAGGGAGAAAGCTCTCACTGGTGATGTGAATGAATGGCCACATTTCCATGACATTTTACTGCATCCATTCAAACAGATGGGATTCCGGGGCTAACTGGCCTCAGTTGAGATGAATGAGATTCCACAACTATTAGCACACTGGCATAGAAATGGGTCAGATTCGGTTGCAGAGGCATTCTTACAGAAACAAAGACGATGACAAAGCTATCCTGTCCCCAGTGCCCATCAATGCAGACCCATTCGTTATCGAATCCCATTCATTCCAGTGAAAGCTACATTCACTATCAGATGACACTCTACAGGCTCCTCCACATGGAAATCCAGAGGACTTGATCAGCTATTAACTACGCTTGATGCTGATGTGGCTGTTTCGGCCACAGAAGGCCAAACGGCACTCTCACAAGTGGTGGTACGAGTCAAAAAAGCACCGGGCAAAAATCAAACATGCAGAGAAAAAGCAGACTCAGGGACAAGCAAATGCACTAAGGCCTCCTGTGTTGGCAAAGGTCATCCAAGACATTGAAATTCAATGAAGGCGGTTTTAAGTTAAGGAAAACAGGCAAGCACCAGGGAACCTATCATGTAAAAAGGCTGGGGACCAATGCCCCCTTTTCTATAGAAACGAGCCAGCATGGGGTCTGCTTTGCAGATGGACTGGGAGAGCACACAGGCTGCAGCTCACATCTGGCACACAGGTGTATGGCCTGCATCCCTAAGCCAGCCATCAAAAGTCATGTGCAAAAAGTCCTACTGCTATTTTGGGTGGAAAGCAAGAGGAATTATAGCCGAGAAATCATAATGCTTTTCAGAAAAAAAATATGTAAGGGTGCCTGCCAAAACATTCTTCCTCTAGCAGATTATATTTTTTAATCCACCTACTTAATTAACTAGCTCCTCCATGGATCAAATGATATTAGTGAGTGAGAGTAATATTGCCACTGGAGTGGCCATTTAATTCTGGCAACTCTAAAGCAAATTATTTCATAAATGGGTAGTTTATTCAATTCAGCTCAGTTCCAATTCAATTCTGAGCCCCTTCTATGACCAAAGCACTGAGCAAGACCCATGGGGGAGCAGAGAGAAGGAGGCACAATCCCTGCCCTCAGTTTAGGAAGGAAATGGTGACCGTTCACAAATTGCAGCAATCGGATACAAATAAAGTGTATGTGTGCTGGGGGTGTGTGGTAGGAGAAGAGAGAAGTGTTCAAAGAAGAGAGGGATTACTTGCATGTGTCGGAAAGCAGAAAAGGCTTGCTGGAGCAGAGAGTGTGGAAGATGAATTGAAATATTCAAAAAGGAAATCTCCAAATAGAGATAAGAGATCACAGATATGTTTTAGGGTTAGCATTAGTCCAATTTAGATGGAATATAAAACATATATAGAGAATGAAGAGATATAAATCTAAACTAGAAGATGGGAGGGGAATGGATGTGAGAATAATATAATGAATTTAACAAGTGATGGAATGAATTGGGCAAGTTTCCTGAACACTTGATCGCTGTGTTAGGTTTTACACTGGATGCTGGGATACAAAAACAAAAGACATACTCATGCCACTTCCGCCTCCTCAAGTAGCTCAGAGCCTAGTGGGGGGAAAACAACCCCCACTAGGCTCAGGGTTGCTCCATGCTCTCATGGACTTTTGTGCTCAATATTACGGGGGCACAGAGGATGGGTACCTATGCCAATCGAGGGCTGGTGGGGGAAGTGTGACAACTAAACCTGGAAGGGACTTCTACACAGAATAGAGAAAATGCAGGGTACAGGCCAAGCAATAGTGTGAGATGAGACCAGCAAGGAAGGAACTAGATGGAGGGGGACATGGGGTGCATTGTTATGAAGAGTGGACTGTTTTCCTGAAGGTAAGAGCCAGTGAGTCATTAATGAGTTAGAAGTAGGAGAAGGGTGTTATCAGATTTACATTTTACAAAGGCCACTTTTGCAAATGTGTGGCAAAGGCTGGAGGCTGGAAAACCAGACAAGAGATGATTGCACTGGTCCTGCCAAGAGGGCCTGAAACTTTGGTCCATGGTCATGATCAACCAAAAGGATATTAATGGGGTATTAGGGATAGAGTAAGACTTGGATTGGACAAGGGCATTAAAGGAGAATAAAGAATCAAGGCTTACTCCAGAATTGTGGTTTCAGAAACTAAGCAAAGGATGGTGCTTTTCATCAAGACAGAGCACAGAGAAGCAGCAACAGGTTTCATGATGAACGTGGTTTTGGATGAGTGAATGTGAAGTGCCTGTGGAGCATATTAGCAGAGAAGTTCATTAGCACAAACGGATGTTAAAACAAGTCAAATTTTTCCAGAAGAAGGAAAAACAAGATATCTCTAATTATGCACCCCAACATAACAGGCTCCTTAAAAAATCAGCATGATTACAGAACAGAGTAATTTAGAATGAATATAATAACAGTGAAAAGCAGATAAAGATAAAGCCTCAAATGCAGAAAGCTGCCACATAGATTCTCTGAATTCTTTTATACATCTCTTTAGAGGTAATAGTTTTCGGAACGCTCAGTAAATGTCAACAGGGTCTGAACTCTAACTTGCCCAGCTCTTTGGTTTAATAAGCACTTAGAGAGTAGCTGTGATGTGCAATGTACAATACTGGGTAAATTGAGGAATATCAAAACAGACTGGCTTTGTCCCTAACAGTAAGATGTCATCCATGCGGTTGATAGGACAAGAATGCACATGACCATAACACACAATGAAACCTTGGACAGGGCCAATGAGCAAAGTGTTTTGGGAGTTTAGAGCTAGGTGGGGGCCAGACAAAGTCAAAGTAAGTAATGGGTGACAAAAGTAAGCTGGTTCTTATTCAATTATGGTATTTTTGCATCATGGATTTTTAAAATATATATACATTTTTATCGATTTCAGAGATGAAGGGAGAGGGAGAGAGAGAAAAACATCAATGATGAGAGAGAATTATTGATCGGCTGCCTCCTGCATGCCTCACACTGGGGATCGAGAACGCAATCTGGGTATTCCCTGACTGGGAATCGAAACGTGACCTCCTGGTTTATAGGTCAATGCTCAACCACTGAGCCACACCAACTGGGTTGCATCACGGATTTTTTGCATTAATTTTTATTTTAAAAAATTGAGTTAAAATATTAGCTTAATTGCTGCGTTTTCTGGTGCCATTGTATATCGTATACCTGAGGTGAGCTCCCTGCAAGCCCCATCTCAGGAAAAGTTACCTGTAATTCAGACAAGGCAGAAAAACAACCAGTGATTATCAAAGCCCCGAATGACTTTCCCCTCCTAATATCTGAATTATTCTTCATTCCTCTCATGAACAGAGCTGCCTCCTCAACACAGTTTAACCAATAGCTACAATTAGAGCTTTCTTTTGGGCAAATCCTCTACTATGAATTACCAAGAGAAATATTATTAATTAGCTCAGATTTTACATTTTGCTTCTTCTAAGGCAGCAGTTCTCAACCTGTGGGTGTGACCCCTTTGGGGGTCGAATGACCCTTTCACAGGGGTCGCCTAAGACCACTGGAAAACACATATATAATTACATATTGTTTTTGTGATTAATCACTATGCTTTAATTATGTTCAATTCATAACAATAAAATTGGGGGTCACCACAACATGAGGAACTGTATTAAAGGGTCGCGACATTAGAAAGGTTGAGAACCACTGTTCTAAGGGTAATTTCCAATTAACTTAAGTATGTATTTTGATTTTCATTAAGACTATTCTTTCCCTCCATCCCCCAACAGGTCTATGCCTTTCAGAACCCAACAGAAATATGTTGAGCAGACAAAGAAAGTTGGAGTTTGCTGACTCCTCTGCTGGGGGACAGAAATTCCTTTCAGCAGATGCTCTGCTGTATCCGCAGTGCACAAGCCTGTGTCCAGACCAGGGGTGGGCAAACTTTTTGACTCGAGGGCCACAATGGGTTCTTAAACTGGACCGGAGGGCCGGAACAAAAGCATGGATGGAGTGTTTGTGTGAACTAATATAAATTCAAAGTAAACATCATTACATAAAAGGGTACGGTCTTTTTTTTTTTTTTTTTTTTAGTTTTATTCATTTCAAACGGGCCGGATCTGGCCCGCGGGCCGTAGTTTGCCCACGGCTGCTCTAACCACTGAGCAAAACTGGCTAGGGTGAAAATAGAAGACTCTTAACAACTATAGTAGCCACCATGGATAAGAACAAGTTAGAAGACATCGTTCAATTATAGCTACATATTCTTATTACTGTTTTATATCATTCCAATGCCCACAATAATTCAAGGCATGACTTTCCAGCTCTAACTTCATCAAATTGTCACCTTCTGCTCAGTCCTTTGCTAACAGCAAAAATTTTATAAAAAGATTTTATAAAATTTAAAATTTGACAAAATTTGAGTCAAAGTCCTTCACAGCAATAACACACTGAAGAAATTATCTCTGCATGTTCCCATAGGGAATAAAATTGTGAGCCGCATTTTGGCTGACAGATCGGTTATTTGTGGTATTTTGACGACCAACCTAATTTGGAAACTTCTCATAAAGAGGCTGAGAATGATGCGCACCAAACAAAACACTCCACTGTGCTGTGTGTGTAACTGCTGCACACATTTCCTGGTGAGGGATCATTCAGGATACCTCTCCGCTCCTGAAAACACATGAGTGTTGTAATGAGCGGCACCCATCAGTAGATTCCAAGCCCTTCTGTACTTTTCCCCTGAGGAATTTCACTTCTCATCTCCCCTCAAACATTTTTCATGGTTCCACTCAAAATAACATGCCGAGGCTACTCCGATCCACGACTGCAGCCCATGTGTTTGTAGCGGCTTCGCATGTTCTCGGGAAGTGTCATTCAGCTTGTGGCCCCACCTGACCTTGTTTAGTTTATGAATTCTGATGAGCACACGGGTTGAAGCGTTACTATTGTAAGTAGCGTTTTAAATGATTTTAATGTATTTCCATAAAAAGTTAGCTGCCAAGACTTAAATTTGTGGACTCTTGGATATAGGGACTATGTAGAATCATTTAATATGACAAGTAGTTTTAATGTACCAGGCTGGTCGGTATTACTGTGTGTGTATATCTAGATATCTAGATGTCTAGATATATAGATAGTTTTCTATATCTATATAGTTTCCATGGAATAATGTATTTATTTTCCTCCCTAGATATAGTATTTAAGTCTATCTAATAGATTGTAGTTTACTGTTTCTCACTTTTAGTTCCATATAAGTAAAGGAAGTCAATAATTATTTTCCCGTAGGTTGTTTCAAAATAAGGTTCCTTTGGACCTAAGAAGAACAAAAGGTACTAATGATGAATCTACTTTATGGCATCATATTCTGTACCAATAAAATTTATTAGCCAGGATTACTATAGAAAAGGGTCAGGTCTTTAGCTAAGTGATCCTAAAATAAAAAGGCAAGTGGAAAGTACAGCAATTTGAAATCGCAAGGAAAGCCAAGTCTATAGATATTCCACGTCTAGAGAGTATTTAAACTACTTCACTTTAGAAACTCCAACGGGGGATGTGATTTCTGGTGTTCTGGCTTATAGAATCACTTGGGAATGAATAATTCATAGGCTTTTTACCAAGTGTCAAGTGTAAATCAGTCAAATATAGCAACATGATATTCATGCTGAATTTCTAAGTACTTAAAACATTTAGCTGGAAACTTTCTTTTCAAGACATCGGGAGGAAGAATGTCATTTTCCCCCTGCTCACATTGCCCAGGCATTTTTGCATTAAGTACTACTTAAAAAAACCCAAAAACTATACAAAGGGACTTCACTAAACAATGAACCAGTTAGGTGACAGAAGTGAAGAAAAGAAGAGCAACAAAAACTTTCTCCATGTTGTTTTCTTTATTAACATACTGATGTTAACTAAACAGAAAAAGCTGTCTAATAACAAACATTCCTTTGAGACATGTTCAGGGAGCAAAAGGACATCCACTTATTGTTCCGCCCATCCGATTGGTCCATATATGGCAATAAAGGTACAATAGACGGAAACAGGAAACAGACGGGCACATCTGTAGTATCTTATTAGCAGCTAATGGATATCTGAGAAGAACACGCATAGAATGCCGAATCGTCTGGACCAATCTCCGAAGCAATTACTCTTAATTAGTGGGTTCTGTTTATAGATTCAACTTAGTGTACCCTTACGTATCAAAGAGATGAAAGCAGCTGGAGAAGGAGAAATGTGGCTCTTAAAGGAAAAGTACTGCAAGATGTTGGAAGATTTCTTTTTGGCAAAGTGAAACTTAATGTCCTTCCCTTTCCTGCCTGACACACAGGGGCTTTCTCCATTGTGAACCATTTAAGAAGAGGCAGAAAAAAACCCGACAATGTCCAAAGCTGGGTAGGTAGGAAAGGTATTCTATGTAAAGGAAGTCAGTACAAACAAAGTAATTGTGCAGGACAAAGCACTCCCCCAAACTGTAACACTAAGCATTTCCAGGCGGTGCCATCCTCCCCACGCCAACCAAACACAACGCTTCGGTTCAGAGACACAGCACCTGCATGTGCGGCTGCCAAATTGGAAGCCATGGGGCAGAATGGGAGGTGGACCAGCTGTACCGCCATAAAAGACAACAGGCTGAATGTTTTATCTGGGCCAATCCATTCAGAAGAGATCTGAGAATATACACAGAGCCTCTGAGCCAAGTGCCCACTGTCTGTAAGTGGAAAAAATATCTAGGTCAGCCTCATCCCCCACCCAACACCCACCACACATCTGCCTTAGAGAAATGAGAAAGGAAGTTCCTTTTGGGTAGTGGATGTTCAATTTGTATATTACTTGTTCCCATGTAAACTGCTGTCTAGGGGTCTGCCTAGGGGCTTCACTGAGGCCCTGCCTCTTGTGTTAGTTACTCCTAAACTACTAGAAGGCATGATTCTTTAAGCATTTCTTATTATTTTTACAACACACTGTTCTACTTGCTTGAAAGTCAGAGAATTTCTTTCCTGGCTTCCTATAATCCTGTTCAGAAAGATCATTTTGAACGCACAGTCAGTGCACTAATGTATAATCTGTGAACATCCTCTCAAATGGCTTTGCTCCGTGTGTATGTAAGAAAGCTGGGCTGGCTTTCTCAGGAGGGGGAAGGAGAAAAATTCTTACTTGTCCGGAGTTTTTCACACGTCAGGATAGATGTGATTTCTTTGTATCTGTCTTTCTGAATGTCTACCAGTCTATACATGATCCCCTTCCTACCTAAAGCATCTGAACCAAGAGAAACCCAAGAAATGGCCATGTTCATGGTCTGAGGGACCAGAGAACAGGCTGAGAAGTACCAGCTCCAGGCTTGGGCTGTAGGAGTCCGTGCTAGAGGGCAGCTTCTACAAACACAGGCTGTTCTTCCCCAGAGAGCCCCCTGCTTCCTGAAACCAGCTCCAGGCGGGCACCTCTGCTTGTCATTTGAACCGGCCTCTCTGTTTGGGCATTTGACTTTTTAGGTCTAAGATTCTGATGCTCATGAATACAGTCAAGGCTTTAAAATTTCATTACCTTTATAAACAGCATTCGTGTGCTGACATATATATTGATTTCAGAGAGGAAGGGAGAGAGAGATAGAAACATCAATGATGAGAGAGAATCATTGATCGGCTGCCTCCTGCAGGCTCCACCCTGGGGATTGAGCTCGCAAACCCAGGCATGTGCCCTGATGGGGAATTGAACTATGACCTTCTGGTTTATAGGTCGACATTCAACCACTGAGCCACACCAACTGGCTGACCTACTATTTTGAGGCATATGACAGAATCACTGATAAAGAATGACATATAAATGGAGACTCTCTTCATTGGAAAGAGGGAGGGAAGAAGGGAGAGAGAAAAGGAGGGAGGGAGGGAGGGAGAGAGAGAGAGAGAGACAGCATTGTACATGCATTAATTCATGCACAATGAAACTACATGGACTGTGCATGTGCGAGGTAAGTGGGAGACAGAAACAATGTAAATGCCAGATGGTGACTGTCTTTCCTCTTTTAGAGTTTGTGTTCCGGCCCCAGCATGAAACAGGGGCCATAGATGTGCCTTCAGTTGGCCTGTTTTCCCAGGAAGCTTTCGTGGTGTGTGTATGAGCATCAGCCCACTTAGCAGATAATGAAAGTGGTTCAGAGGAGTAATTTGTCCACAAACACATTTTCTGGTAAAATTGTGGTCAGCATATGTGCTCGTTATTATATGCTATACATTACTTTATAGGTTGTGCATTTGCACCCATGCATTACTGCAAAGGATTGTAGATGCCAAACTGCACATGAATGGTCCTCTTTATGAGTGATTTGATTTCTAGAGTAATTTTGACAATACTCAATTGTCAACAGAGACATTGTTCCAGAATTTTATAACCTATTCTTGTGGGGGTTTCACCATAATGTCACTATATGTATTTCCTACAGACTAAATCATCCTCTCTGTGCCACCCCCTCCCGTGTCTCCCTCCTCGCTCCCAAATGCATACAGGTAGTAATTAATGTTTCTTCCCTGCTCAAGAGTGTTATTTCTGGATGAAGTTCAAAGAGAGGTGATGGGATAGCCATGTCACTAGATGGTTTCAGCCCATCTCCATAGCATTTTGAATTCTTTACTCTTATCTTCTATCTTCCTACTACTCAGAGGCTATGAAGACAGACCAGACACAGAGAGAGATGTTTGGAGTGAGCTAAGATGATGAAGAAAATTAAATGGAAAAGGAAGAAGCTCACAGCCCCTCTCTTTCAGGGGCTAAACTGTTCAAGGGTAGACACCTAAGCTGTGGCTTTAAAATAGAAAAGGAAATATTGGGCAACTACTTACTGGCATTTTTGCATATAATCATTTGCATATAGTCAATGAATTATTATCCATACTTCACACATGAGGAAACTGAGACAAAGAGAAATTAGATAACATGCTCATGTTCACAAAGGTAGAAACATTTTAAACAGGGTCTGCGCTTGGATTTTCCATTGTATCAGCTGCTTCCAATAAAGAGCAGCCATAGTTATTGCTTAGTAATCAGTGATCATGTCATTAAATATTGTAGGAACGGCTACTGCAAGTTAAACTAAAAAAAGATCCAGTACAGGGAGCCATCAAAACCTCGGGAAGAGCCTCTCTCACTGATCCAACCTCACTAATTCAATGAGATATACTGACTCAGTGATTTCATAACACATCAAGGTTGTCATTTGTAAGAGCATTTAAACACTATTTTTGCAAAGCAGTTGCCCTATTATTTGACTATTGCATTTTCTCTTAAAATTTCTGCCCACAATTAATGAAAGCAATCCTGCCTCTGGCCAATGGATAGGACAATTTTTGCTTTTAAAACCTGTCAGCAAAGGGCCTTCCTGGCTGGCTCATTCAGAAGGCTTACAGCAACATATCAGGATATGAATGTCTCTTAACCATCGCACCCTATGTAATAAAGATGTAGCTTACATACTCCAGTTAGGAATTCTTTTAGCTGCATGTAGCAGAATTTCTGAGTGGTTTAAGCATAAAAGTTTTTGAGAATGTCACACAAACAGCAGTCTGGAGACATGGCAAATCAGAAAAGGAGTATAGTTCAAAGAAATGATCAATGGCCCCAGGTCCCCTCATCTTCTTTCTACCATCTCAGCATGTTGGCTTTCTGCCTCATGGTAACAGATGGTCTCTACAGGCAGTGCAGGAAGAGTGAGAGGGTGTAAAAGGGTGTGTGTACCTTTTGCCAGGACAACCAAGCTTTCTCCAAAGGACTCTGCAGTCTTCTGCTTAATTCTCAATGGCCAGAATTATGTCACATGACCACCCCACGCTGCAGGGGAAGCTGGGAAATTGTGTAGTTTTCTAGCCTCTTTAGTGGAAGTCAGGGTGGGAGAAGAGGGTTGATGTGGCTGTTGGCAATGGCAGCATGAGCCTCTCTGATGTACATAGAATTTTGTTTCAGACTGTTAACATCACAACATTATTTTGTAGTATCAGATTTCAACATACACATTACTCTATTTATACTGTATGATAATTTTCAAAGCCTGATATGATTCTCACATACACTCCCTTTTTTTTAAACTTTGATGAGAGGTAAGAGATAACCATTAAACTGATAAGAACAGACACTACACTTGATCTTAGCCAAAAGGCCGAGAAGCTATTGACATAACCAGATTGCATACTAACAGTTATTGCCAATGACTTCCTTTGCCATTCATAGACTTTCCAGGTTGTCTTAACACAAGTTTACAGTTACTATCAATTATAAACTGATGTCAGGCTTTGTATTTCCATTTATCTTCCATACCTGAAAAAAAAAAGGGAAAACCTTTATGGTCCGAAACTATCTGCCCACTCGGTACAATAACCATTTTTCTTTAATAAAAAAACTGGGACTCTTATCTCGGAAACAAGACATATCACTTCAACTCAATCACCTAGGAAAATCCATTATCACACGTTGGCCATACTCTCTAGACTGGAACAAACCTCAACATCCCTACTCTGGAAGTATCTCCTTTGCCTCATCTATGGCTTTCCTAGAAACTCCTTAGAACAATGGGCTGCCCGGGCATGGTTCTCCCAGTCTAGCTGTTGAGAAGAATCTACAGGACAAGAAATATTTAATAGAGAGAGTAAGGAAGGGAAGGCGAGTTTCTCCAAATTGCCTAACAATAAGAATCACTTGGAGTGCTTGTTAAAAACCCAGATTTCTGGGCCCAAAGACAGAATTGATGCAGAATTTGCAGGCAGAAGTCTGGACATCTGTTTCCTTTTTTAAACAAGTGTCCCAATAAACTTTATCATCAGTGGCTCTTAATCCTCAATGCTCATTAGAATTATCTGGAGAGCTTGTATAAAACACCAATGACTAGAGCCTCGCCCTTAACCAAAATATCAGAGCATACAGCCCAGCATTAGTATTTTTAAAAACATCTCTGGCAGTTCGACCGTGTGGCTGTGACACAGGCAGAGACTCTGGCATAGAAGCCCATATGTAAGCACGACAGCTTAGAGAAAGAGTTGAGGCAGCCAAAAGAATTTGGGATCCCAACTATGTCCAATCTTGTGTTCCGCCTGTTTCATAAATAAAGCTTTATTGGAACACAGCCATGCCCATTTCTTTACATATTTTCTATAGCTGCTCTCTGCTCTACCAAAGAGCTGAACAGCTGCAACAGACATCATATATGGCCCACAAAGCCAAAAATATTTACTAGCTGGCTCCTTGCAGAAAAGCTTACCCACCCCTGAACTCGCTAAACATCTGGACTGAGAGTAGTTTTTAGACTGTTAGCAAATGACAATAATAACAATAAGCTCTGCTTATAAAGAAGACAGTTCTGAGTGTTCTGCATCTATTAACTCTTTTTTAAAATATGCTCTTTAAATTGATTTTAGACAGAGAGAGGAAAGGAGAGAGAGAGAGAAAAACATTGACGTGAGGGAGAAACATTGATTGGCTGCCTCCTGCATACCCTCTACTGGGGATCCAGCCTGCGACCTGGGAATGTGCCCTGACTTGGAATTAAACTGGTGACCTCTCAGTGCAGGTGATAATATTCAACCAACCAAGCCACACTGGCCAGGGCTCTATTAACTCTTTGATTCTCCTTTTACTAACAAGAAAATTGAAGATTTGAGAGGTTGAGAAACTCATCTAGAGTCACAAAGCTAGCAGGAGACAAGATCAGAACTGGAGTGCAGGCTGTTTGACTCCAGACCTGAGAATGTCCCTTTTTAGTTTAATTCGTATGTCTCTCAGTCATGACTTCTCTGTCAAGGTGCAAGAAGAGCAATGGCAAGTCAAGAGGACAGACGTCTGAACAATCTAAGCCAGTACTTGTCTTTCCCTCGTGCTTAGTGTCCACTGGAGCAGTCAGACTGAAAAGGATTCATTCTTTGATCAAGCTTAAAAAATGGTGAGTGCTGAACTGTACATTTTCTTTTTAAAATTTACAATGTTCAATATGAGTAACCCTGTGAGCTGTAGTGCTAAGAATCATTCACGGCTCCCAGACATAATGGCATTATGATCACTTCCTTGGCTGCATTAAGCCTCACACCCTTAATTTGTTCCGTGATATATTCAATATGTTCCTCATTTTCCACAGGGTCAGCAGGATAGACAGTTTGCTGGTAAAGATTAGACGTTATTCTGGGATCCTTGTGGGCTGTGGCTGTTTGTCAGGGGAACAGCAAAGCAGTGGGAAGAGGAGAGCGTGCGGCCATTAAACGCAGAGGAGCAAAGACCATGTGGTGGCTGGTAAGACAAAAATAGCAATTTTTGTCGATAGTTTGCTTTACAGGAAGCCAATAAAGCAACCGAACATATAAATTATATACTGAGATAATCTAGCCACAAAAGGGCCTTTGGGGGTAGCTTCTGGATCATCCACTGCTAATAATAGAACTCCCATCATCTTAGGTGCAAGGACAAAAGCCACACAACATCTAATTATTTTGTATTCCAAAATGGTATACCCCTAGGTTAGGCAAACTATATGCCAAAGTGCTAATCAGACAAGGTAAATGAAGGGTGAGCAGAGTCCTGAGTCCTATCACTCCACCAAAATCCCTCCGTTGGTTTAATTTATTGTTGATTGACCTATATAACCTTGAAAGGCCTGACCACATGCTCATATTGACCGGGAACCACATTCTAGCTTTACTGGCTACAAATGCATACGAGCTATCTATACTAATAAAAGGGTAATATGCTAATTAGACCAGATAGACCAGATGTCTTCCAGACGTCGTTCGGACAAAGCCACAGTGGTGGGGGCTGAGGCAGAGGCGGTTAGGGGCAATCAGGCTGGCAGGGGAGAGTGGTTAGGGGCAATCAGGCTGGCAGGCAGAGTGGTTAGGGGTGAATAGGCAGGCAGGCAGGTGAGCAGTTAGGAGCTAGAGGTCCCAGATTGCGAGAGGGATGTCCAACTGCCGGCAGTCAGACATCCCCTGAGGGGTCCCGGATTGGAGAGGGTGCAGGCCGGGCTGAGCGACACACACCTGCCCCCTCTCCCCACCCCCCCATGCACAAATTTCGTGCACCCGGCCTCTAGTTTAATATACAAGGCCAGTCTATTGGTAAGGCTGACAATGGTGTTACTTATCAATGGAAAAGCTGATGATTATATCAGTTGAGATAAGCATGTTTAGCATCTGGCACCTTGCCAGGAACTCAGATATTATCTGAAGGGTCAACTTAGTCATTGGAACTTTTCCTTTTTGGAGCTTGCTATATTACATTGCACCTCCTTCATTTTAAAATGTGTAATGTAGATTTGATCTGAATTCTTTAACCAGAGAACTTTGGTGTCTATTCATTGCTGATCACCTTCTCCTCCCCTTACCACTCTACACTTTGGGAACTGTTTTACTTATCATACCCATCCCTAGTCCCACTCTAAAACTGCTTCCCAATGCTTTTCTCTCTCAAGATTCTAGGAAAAGATTCTTGGTCTCTTTTCACCCAGAGGTTGGTAACCTCTCCCCTACATTCCAAGGGGGAAGCCATCATTCATCTGAATGGTCTCCAAGTGAGGTCACATCCTATCTAATAAAGAGGGAATATGCTAATTGACTGCCCCACCCTAAAAGATGGTGGTGCCCACAGCCACAAGATGGTGGCGCCAAGCCCCCTCAGCCCCGCTGGGGTGGCAGGTGCGCCCGGCCTTGCCACGCGCCTGCCTCCAGAGTACCCCAGTCCCCTCAGCCCCCCAACCATCCAGGGCTGGCCCGAGGTGCAGGCAAGCCTCAGATGGTGGCTGCCCAGCTGCCCAGGGCCGCCCGAGGCTCAGGTAACAAGGGCAGGCCGAGGCTTGCGCTGGAGACAGTGGCAGCAGCAGAGGTGCGATGGGGCATCGCCTTTCCCTGATCACTGGGTCGCCTCCCGCCCCTGAGGGCTCCCAGACTGTGAGAGGGGGCAGGCCAGGCTAAGGGACGCCCCCTCCCCCATCCAGTGCATGAATTTTCATGTACCGGGCCTCTAGTGTGTAGATAATAACCAAGGACCTAAGACCTTACTGCTGATGTTACAATCTAGAGCATCCAGCTTTGACAGTGATGGAGGCTGGAGAGAAAGGGAAGGTGATCCCCTAAGGCTTGATTGCCATTTCTAATATAACCATAAAGTCTCAGGAAGTTGGAGAAGCAAAGCTGAGAATACCCTTCTTCCAAGGATACATTCAAATCTTTCTCTATAGTCAGGAAACTCCCTTTTTCAGTCAAATGAGGAAATCAAACTAGGCTATTAGATGCCTTCCAAGCATTTTCCCTTGTCTTCTTGCCAGCTAAGGCTGGCTTGCTTTCCTTCTTTCATCTAAAACACCCTTCCCAATTGCTTTGGTTGAAATCCTAATACACCATTCAATTCCCAAGTCAAATACCACTTTCTTCGAGAAGCCTCTTTTACTGATTCTGGACCCATATTGTATTTGGTCTGTACCATTTTTAAGTCCCCCACAAGATTCTACTTCATATTAGCTTTCCAGATATTTAAGTTAAATCATCTCTGCAAATAATCTAATCCTTGAGACCGGAAACCTTGCTCAAGTAGTTGCTCAACAAATTTTGCTGAATGTGTAAACTGCAGGTTGTTAGTGACTGGTGATTCTACCTAGGGAGATAGGTAAAGAGGAGAACAAATTGTTCCTACAGTAAAAACATTTTTTCTGGGACCCTTGGCTGATGTAAAGTTATAAATATCTTTCAGAGAATGTGAGCTAGTGTGATTTCTCCCATTTAGAGCTGAAGGTAAAGGAAATAAACAGTTCTAGGTTGACTGCTATGCTTTAGGCACTGTGCTCACTCCTCCCTCATTTAGTATCAGGCTGTGTGCCAGGCACCTTATATGTATTATCCCCATTCTCACAACAGCCCATTTAACAGATCATAAAATTGAAGCCCCAAAGAAGATGTTAAAGTCATATAATTCCAAGGGCCACGGCAGCATCTCAAGCCAGGAAGTCCAATTCCAATGTGGGTAAACTCATCCACTGAGTTATACTGCTGGTATATAGTTACCTAGTGCTAAAGGTGGGACAGTTCTGCCCTAACTGGTTTGGCTCAGTGGATAGAGTGTCAGACTGTGGACCAAAGACTCCCGGGTTCAATTCCTGTCAAGGGCACATACCTCAGTTTCAGGCTCCTCCCTGGTCTGGACCCTGGTGGTGGTGGTGGGGGCGGGGTGGGGGTTTCTCTCACATTGATGTTTCTCTCTGTCTTTCCCTCTATCTTCCACTCTCTCTAAAAATCAATGAAAAAAATATCCTCGGGCGAGGATTAAAAAATAATAATCTACACTAATAAAAGACAAACATGCAAATTGATCATACCTTTGCTATGCATCAAGCCACGCCCACCAGCCAATCAGGGCGACTATATGCAAATTAACCCAACCAAGATGGCGGCCGACAGCCACGGAGCTGGAGCAAGCCCCAATGATGGAGGAAGTCAAGCTGCCACGGCCAGCTCTGAGCTCCACTCAGAGCAACAAAGTCTCAATTATAGAAGGTAAATAAACCCCAGATACCTGTTTCAGCCGGCCCTGGCCATGGAGCGGGAGCGAGCAGGAGTGGGTTGCCCCTGGTGATGGAGGAAGCCAAGCTTCCTTCCTGCCGGCCCAGGCTACAAAGTTTCAATTATAGAAGGTAAATAAATCCCAGAATAAAAAAAAAGAAAAGAAAAAAAGGAGAGGCTGAGAGCTTCCATTGCTGGGGGGGGGGGGGGGGGGGGGGGGGGGGGCGCCTTGGCCAGCCTGAAAACAGCCATCAGCCCCTCACCCAGGCTGACCAAACCTCCATGAGGTGAGGGTCCCCACTGGGGGGGGGGGGCTTGACTAGCCTGAAAACAGTCATCAGCCCCTCACCCAGATTGGCCAGGCACCCCAGTGGGGACCTCCACCCTGAAGGGGATGTGACAAGCCTGCAAACACTCATCAGCCCTTCACCCAGGCTGGCCAGGCACCCCAGCGGGACCCCCACCCTGATCCAGGACACCCTTTAGGGCAAACCAGCCGGCCTCCACCCATGCACCAAGCCTCTATCCTATATAATAAAAGGGCAATATGCAAACTGACCCTAACAGCAGAACGACTGGGAATGACTGGTCACTATGACACACACTGACCACCAGGGGGCAGACGCTCAATGCAGGAGCTGCCCCCTGGTGGTCAGTGCGCTCCCACAGGGGGAGCTCTGCTCAGCCACAAGCCAGGCTGATGGCTGCCAGTAAAGCGATGGTGGTGGGAGCCTCTCCCACCTCCTCAGCAGTGCTAAGGATGTCCGACTGCAGCTTAGGCCTGCTCCCCACTGGCAAGTGGACATCCCCCGAGGGCTGCCGGGCTGCCAGAGGGATGTCTGACTGCCAGCTTGGGCCCAATCCCCCAGGGAGCGGGCCTAAGCCAGCAGGTGGACATCCTCTGAGGGGTCCCAGACTGCAAGAGGGCATAGGCCGGGCTGAGGGACGCCCCCCCTCAGTGCACAAATTTTGGTGCACCGGGCCTCTAGTAATAAAATAAAGGTGGGACAATTCTGGGTTGCTCAGATTATAAAGGAGGAAAGGGAAAAGACCTACAGAGCCTAACAAGGCATTCTGTGGGCATCCCTGGGTTAAGGAGACAGGCCAAGGAGTACAATGCCCTGATTAGGATACCCAGGTGATACTGAGCTGGTGTGACACACACCTTTGGGAGCCTCCCCATCCCAGCAGCCTCATTATAGATTCTGTCAGGTGGCATTGACCTTCATCTAGAAATTTTTTGATATTTGCAACCATAGTAAAACAAAGACTTATATTTTTGATATTTATTTTATATATTTAAATGCCATTTAACAAAGAAAAATCAACCAAAAAAATGAGTTCACATGTCACGTGTGTCAGAGGTTCGCCATCACTGTAGTAGGCCAAACTAAATTACACAGCTTGGCAAAATTGTATACTAGAGGGAATTAGTAATGTTGAAGAAAAATCTCCTTGGGATTTACACAGGAAATACAATTTTTTAAGTGCCTCCGCAATGCCCCTTTCCTCATCATCCCTCACTGTCAGAGAAGCTTAGTAGCTGCTTCTTTCAATTTGCTTCAGTGTGTTAGCAGCTGCTAGCTAAATTATAACCTCCACCAGACTTCTAGGTGAGTTGGGAGAGCACATGTAAGTACAGATTCCACAATGGCACAGTGAGCAAAGAGTTCCCTGGCAAGAGACTCCTTTGCAAGTATTAGTGGATATTCCAGGCTAACTTCTGCTCAGAATAAATGCCCCCCAGTTAAAAACTCAACTTCTCTGCCTGCCCCAGCATTGAATCCCTCTTACCAAAACAGTCTAGAACCGTGGTTCTCAACCTTCCTAATGCCGAGACCCTTTAATACAGTTCCTCATGTTGTGGCGACCCCCAATTTCATTGTTACAAATTGAACATAATTAAAGCATAGTGATTAATCACAAAAACAATATGTAATTATATATGTGTTTTCCAATGGTCTTAGGCGACCCCTGTGAAAGGGTCGTTCAACCCCCAAAGGGGTCGTGACCCACAGGTTGAGAACCGCTGGTCTAGAAGATTCATATCACTGATATGACATTTTTTAAAAGTCATGTATATTTCATGTAGATATCATTTCTCTGAGGTTGGAACCACTCATGCCGCAAAGGCCTAGACATGGAGATAGTCTGGATTTGTTTACTAAGCAGCTACAGTTCCTCTGTGGCCCCATTTTCTCCCTGGTCTGGACTATAGGTCATGAGATAAAGCACACACCAGCCAGCTATGGATTGCAGCCTATTTGCCTTCTGTTGTGCTCTGCTCTTGGTTCTTGTAGGTACTCTCTGAGGCAGGATTCCCTGTCAAGAAGGCAGAAACATCATCTGCCTGTTAACCCAAAGTTACCTTTTCTTAAAAAGCTAACGCTGATGGTAAATGGCTATGTAACTCAGACATGCCATTGATGTGCCTGTTTTTAAAAAAATTAGTAGCAGTAATTTATTGCATTGGAAGAGGATTCTAGTAAGAGAGAGGAGGGCATAGAGATCATAGTATTATTGTGAGGGATAAATGAGCTGGTATTGGGCATAGTTTATAAAGCTATAGGGCAGGACTTCTCAAACTTCAATTCCAGCCACTTGGGGATCTTGTTAAAATGCAGATTCTGATCCTGTCTGGGGAAGAAATAGAATATTGGGGACCAGCTATAATTATAAGAAATATTAATCATGCTCTGTTAACCGTGATTGTTTTGTTCTGATGAAAGAAAGCACATTCTAACCTGGCTGGGAGTTGCACACAGGACCTGAAGCTCACCTGGAAATTTGGCCCATCCTCCCCATCCGGGAGCTACCTATTATCATGAAAAGATTAACAACCTTGTTGCAGAAACCAGGGGTGCCAGCCCTTTGCAAACCTCCAGCCCACATTGCCTGTAAACTGTAACCATTATATCCATTTCACATACCCATTCTTATTCCTTTTTCCTACTTCCCCATCTTTGTCCTTCTACCCAATATAAGTAGCTGGTTTATTGGGGGAGGGGGAGTGGAGAGCAGATTTTTGTGGATGATCTGCTGCTCTCCCATACTGCTGGCATTTTTTGAATAAACGCTCATATATGATTCAACCCTGTCTCTGCTGAAGTAGTGACAGGCAGCCCGGACCCATTTGTTGTCCAGTTTCAATCCAGGAGTTCTGGGGCCAGAGATTCTGCATTTCAAACAAGCTCCCAGGTGAGGCCAATGCAGCTGGTCCTCAGACTACCCTTGGAGTGGCAAGGCTAAGAGAATTCTGTATGCAGACCTCATCAGAAATTTAATATTTCCAGTGCCCAATCTTACAACCCAAATATATGTATATCCCACTCACCTGGCTTTCATGTCACTATGCTACCTGCAGAAAGTGAGGGAGGCATTTCGTTTATTATAAGGGTAACTTTATTTTATAAAAAATACCTCTTAGAAAAGAGCTGACTTTAGGATTCCTAGAAGTAGAAAGCTCCCCTACTAGGAAAATATTTATTTTTATAAGTCCTACTTGGAATACAAAAGTATAGGAAACCACTCATGTTTAAAATGGTAAACATCTAAATTGGGATAGGGAGGGGACAACTTACACCACAAGATTGAAATGATAGCCCTTTGACTCTATTTGAATGGCTAAATCTGTCCTAAGGCTTTTAGCTCCTCCCAGACAATGGGAAGCAGATTTCAATGGATAAGAGTCTCTAAAATTGGCAGATCTTTCTACCCTTGAGTGGCCACCTGGGAAGTAAACGAATGGGTCCAAACAAATAGGTTGGGTGCTTCTTCAAAAACCACCAGGCTAAAAACAAGCCCAAAGAACCTAGAATTGATTCTATTCATACCATCTTTACACATCTAGTATATTAAATTCAGAATGTATATTTGTCAGTATCAACAGTTATCCAGGGAAAAGCAAATATCTTTGAGAACATTTATCAGTTTCCTGCCTAATGCTATGGACTTTAGTCCACAGTGTTTTTGAACTAAAGAACCACATCTTATATAATAAAAGAGACAAATGTTTTGAATATAGAACTCTTATTAATTAGTAATTCTAATACTTAATTTCTCAAGGTTGAAACTAATAGGGTGGTTTTTTGTTTTTGTTTTTTGCTTATACTGTATATGGCCTGAGTTAAAAATAGTGTAGTGATTTATGTAGAAACATTATCTATGCTGACAGTTCCTCCAGATAATTGATAATAACTGTAATAACATAAAATAATCTTGAACAGCCACCTTGATTTTCTTTTCTTAGAAACGAATACTGTTTTTCAATGTCCCTTCATGTTCAAATCTATCAAGAATGAGGACTCACATGTTAATTAGAACCTGGGCTGAAAGCTTAAACAGAAAGGGTAAGACAAATATACAAGTTAAATATTTGTCTGTTTCACAGTATAGTGTACATCTTGATGTAACAAACCAGGAGAAGGAACTGAGTGAGTGGTCCTATTTGAATCAATGTTTAACCTACAAACTGGAAGAATTTTCTTAAACAACAACAACAACAAAAATACCATCCCACCAACAACAAGGGTGCTGCCTTTTAAAGGATGTATCATAGCCTGGGACAAGATACAAATAGGTAATTTGTAGCAATTTTTTTTCACAGATATGTTTGCTTTTATCTATGCACAACTGTAATCTGAGCAATCCCCAACAATCTCCAATCACCTCCTGACTCTTGGCCACGCCAGATGTTGGGGAACAGCTTAAAAGACAAGCTTGTAGCTCCCTGAAGACTGAAATTCCCTGTAACCCTAAGGTATATCATCTGATGTCAAAACAAAGCCTTCTAGACTTGTTCTGCTATAGTCTTTTATCTCTTCAGTTGCCTGACCAGGCCCCCCCTGAATGAGATCTCAAGTTTGAAAATGATGTTTTGAGTACCTTTACTCTTGTGTAGACAATGGCGATTCAGAGAGCTCTAGTCTTTCAAAAGCAACAGCTTTTTTAAACTCAACTAACCTTTGCCTTTCAGTCTTACAAAATGGTTCTGCCACTAGGTCACGGCTGAGGGCTGAGAAAACAGGAATAATTGGGATTAGAAGGAAGAATTCTTTGGCCAGTTATTTTTAAAAATGTCAGTGGGCCCTTAACATGACTATATGGCTTCTTATTACACAGTCATTGAAATGGCAATAAACAGAGCTACAGCTAAGAGGCACTCACAGGTCTAGTAAATCTTACTGTAAGGTATTTATTTCTGCTGGAAATATAGAATCAGTTACATTCAACATGAATGTATTTATAATTCATAAAGCTCTTCAAACTTGAATATCCACATGGAAAATAAAATTTTCCACTGAAAACATTTTTTGTTTCTTTATATCTGATCTAACTGATTTCACAGGGTTGTCTATAAATCACTGTAAAATATTAATAAGCAAACAAACACCAAAACACACTGTATACATGACCTAATATTCCTGAATTTCAACATTACCAAGCTTTAAAGGTAGGGAGGAGACAGAAATTACATTCTTTACTCATTTCACTACTGAAACAGAAAACATATCTTACAATATTAAGCTATAGCTTATGCAAAAAATAAGAAATTATAAGCATTCCTTGAATTTTAGGTTCTTAAAGCATGTTTTCTTTGGCTATGTAAGCCCATTCTTTTAAATACTACAATTATGGTAAAACATCTTTGAAAATGGTAAAAATATTCAGTGTTTGAAGAAAATAATAGAGCTTTTAGCTTATATTAAATATCCTGAGACTAATGCACCTTTATGTGAAAGCAATATTTGAGCACCTCAATGATTACAGTTTGAAAATCTGTCAGCTGCTCCTTGCTTAACACTTTTTTCCTTTTCCAACATTTAAGTGCAATGAAATCTCTGGCTCTTTTGTGCTCTCAGCAAATTAGCTTGGTATTCAATGCCATTAGCAATCTCAGCCCAACCTCGCTTGCTGAATATATATCACTCTATTTCCCAATTGAACTACCCAATAAAAACACCCCTAATGCTTTCCACAGCATTCCCTGAACCCAAACTTCAAGCCAGCTATGGTTCTTCCAGACACTCACTCTTCATCCCCAAACTCTCTCCAACCTTCAGTACTGAAATCCAAGTACTACGACATCTATTAAACCATCTTCTCTTCCTACTTCAGCACACTGCCCATTGTAGGTACTGTTACTTGGGAATATGAGGCACATACTATATTCAGCTTTGTGCTGCTGCTTCCATGGTGGTCTTCTATGGCCCTTTAATTAGTCATGCCTTATATTTTAAAGCA
The DNA here is from genome assembly GCF_028538775.1 of Myotis yumanensis. NCBI lineage: Eukaryota > Metazoa > Chordata > Mammalia > Chiroptera > Vespertilionidae > Myotis > Myotis yumanensis. The sequence goes on from NW_027223765.1 coordinate 17,436,182, forward strand.
ATAATCTAATAATCTAGATACTCAGCAATTTATGAAACAAACTGATCCAACAGGCTCTATGAATTATATTTACCAAAATACAAAATAGAGGTTCTACTTACGGTTAAAAGCAAAGGGAAGTTTTCACAGTAAGCCATAAACCCATTCAAACAGGGACCACATATGGATTTTTAGACAATCATTCTTTATTTTAAATCTAAGAATTTTTTCTCTCTTTTTTAAATAAAAGCAAAAATAAAGAAACTAGCTTATCCACAGGTGTCCGTGGCTAAGCTTTTGCTAAGTATTGATCATGCAGCTCCAAATGCCAAGACTTTTCTTCAATATTTTTTATAAAACAGTTACAATTTTATGCTTTGCTGCCCTCACAATAGGAAATTTTTCAAATAAAACTTAAGGTTTTTCTTGTTGAACTAGTTTTAACATTATGAACATTGTCCATGATACTGGGACAACCTCGGAAGTTGGCCCTAAATTAAGTTCTTCCCCTTGGAAAATGGCCCCAGATTGATGTGTCCTGATGGTTCTACTGTCTACTTTTTCTATTTTATATCCTGTAATATGTGCTTCATACACTGCCTGTCTCTAAAAAAAAAATGACTTAATACACTACTTGCTTTTAAAAAAGTATTTGCTCTCCTTTTTTCTACCATTTAGCTTTATCTTCTCACTGAAATCAATGTGTTTCTGGCTTTCCTGGCTGTCTGACTTTATGCCCAATTGTTCAGGTGAGAATCTCAGTGTGGGTCAATCTATCCTTGAAGCGTTGGGTACAACACTTTGACATCAAGAATCATTTGTAGCATTGGATAATGTTTGTCATTCTAGCCTTACCTCTGTTTTTTCAGCTAGTGAATTATGTTTACGCTTCCTAAAATTTAGATGTCTGGATAACAGGGATTGTTTCTACGATTCCCAAGAGAAGAGAAATGATATGAATAAGAATGTCGAGAATGTTCAATATGGTAGTCACTAGACAAATGCATCTATTTAAATTAAAATCAATTAAATTTTAAAAATCAGTTACTCCATTGCACTGGCTATCTTTTGAGTGCTCAATAGCCACATATAGCTAGTGGCTACTATATCAGATGGTGCAAAAAATATTTGTACTTTCATAGAAAGTTTTGCTATACAGTGATGCTTTAGAGGACTAGTAAGAAACACGTCTCTAGGCACATTAAACATAGACTATTAAAAGGAAAGAGATGATGGGCTCCAAAGATGCTTGTCCCAAATTCTCATTACCTTATTTTTAGGCAACACCGAGTTTATTCTTCATATAATATTGATATCTTTAAAGTTCACAAAGTAAAAATCCATTGTGGGGAAGCGTCTATGTATAACCAAGAAAGCTTCACATGTGATGATTTTTGTATGGTTCAGACTCAGGGAGAGGCAGTGATGATCAGGGTTGAATCCATCCTTAGTTACACTCTGATTCTTTCTTTTTTAAATACGTATTTTTATTGATTTCTGAAAGGAAGGCAGAGGGGGGGGGGCGGGAGAGAGAAACATCAATGATGAGAGAATCATTGATTGGCTGCCTCCTGCATGCCCCACATTGGGGATCGAGCCCACACCCTGGTCATATGCCCTGACTGGGAATCAAACTGTGACATCCTTGTTCATAGGTCAACGCTCAACTACTGAGCCATACTGGCTGGGATACACTCAGATTCTTCTATGATTTATATGATGACTAGAATCAACCATAAATCCAGCTTTATAAAAATCACTCAATTCTAATCCAATGTGGATCCTATAGTCTTCCCCTCCTCCCCCCAAAATAGGCTATTTTTTTATTGGGTAAATGCAGAATAAGTTTTCAGGGCAATAAAATATTTTAGTTGGCAGTACTCACACATATTATCACATTATCATATTAGCTAATACCTTTGATTACTATGAGCCAGCACTTGATATGTATTAGCTCATTTCTTACAACAAACTTGTTAGGAGGGTACCTGGATTAGCCTTGAAGAACAGAGGCACAGAAAAGATGAGCAAGTAACCCAGGTGACAGTTAATAATAAGCAGCAGAACCAGACTAAAGACCAGCCAGGCTAACTCTAGCACTTACATCTTCATGATTTTAATCTACTATGGTCTAAATTTTTGAATTTTTGACCAGTTAAAAGATTTCATGATACAGAATTCCAAAATTCTACTAAAATCATTTAATATTGTTCTTATGGCTCAAAAAACAGTTCAGATGTTTCCAGATCTCCCGATTTTCATTCCAAGCAAGAGTTTCACTGAACTAATGATTTGTAAAGTATTGGAGACCAAAGAAGTTTGGTTAACAAAACGTTAGGCAACTGGTTAACTCCTCTACTTTTTCAAGTAGACAGAAAATACAAAGAGGAAAAAGCAGTTCTGACAGGAATTGCTGCAAGGAAAAAAAAAGAAAGAAATGTTCTTTTAAATAATGGCAAAGTGGCTCTTTCAAAAACAAAACCAAAAAGAGTACTCCCCAGGAAACCTCAGTTTTTGTTTTTGTTCAACCAGGACTGTAATATTTAATTAACTTCACAGCTGGATCAACATATTGATGACATTTTATACTCATTTTTCTTAAATGTTTCCGTGAAAATGATCTTTCTACTGTTGCTTCCCCATTCTTCCCGAATTGATACACTTTTTAAATTTTTGTTAGTGCTGAACAACTCTTCTACTTGAAAATGTGTGAGTGTGTGTGTACTTCTTTGCCAAAACTCTGTTTATCATGTCTTCATGATGCCTCTCTTTGAATCCTTAAAAGGCTGCTGTGTAGAAAAAATAAGAACCATGTAGATTCTGTGTAGTTACAGAAGACAAAATCCTAAAAAATCCATTAAGTTGAAAAAGAAAAGGCTAACTTTTGGATGACTTAAGAGACAATACATACTTGGAATTTATGCTCAGCTCTGCCGTAAACCAAAGAGACAGTAAACCACATGCCATTGATTCTAAACCACGTAATTGTTCCCTCTTTAATATTGCTGCTGACAATTCCTGTCTTAGAGTGCTGCTGTGATGTGGTTGTCACTGACTACATGTGGGTCTCCAAACTTGCATAGTGGGTACCAGAGGTTAGAAAAAATTCTGACAAAAATAGTGAAGCACTGTTTTAATATATGCGAATGACCAATGTTCTTGATTACATAAAGTATGTCATCAGACAATTGTCTTAGAGAGACAATTGGTGATTCTGAGTTAAAAAAATGATTGAGAAGAGTCAGTCTCTAAATGTCCAGAAGTTTAGAAACATCGCAACCAATATATTTCACTTAACTATATATAAAAGGGAAAATATAAGAGTGATAGGTTATAAAAACCTATGTCTAAATTTAGTCTACAATAACTATTTCAATGAATTAAAAATAAAAATTCTAAGTGATATTGCCACAGTTTAACTCTCAGTAATTTTTCTTTCTTAGTGGTACATAAAATAATGGTGTGTCTTGTAGGGATACCATCCTAGATTTAACAAAAAAACTATAATATAGTAGCTCAGAACATCAGTCAGTTGAACCTGGGATAATTCCTTGACCACCACCTTCTTTACCTCCTTCACCACCACCACCACCACTACCTTCACCTTCATCTTCTCCTCTTCCTCCTCCTCCTCCTTCATCTTCATCTTGAGCCCTCTGATGAATTACTTTACATCCCTGATTTTTAATTTCATTATCTTTTAAATGAGGACCTAAAAGTCCCTATTCTAGTATGTTGGGGAGGATTAAGTGGAATAATGCAGGGAAAGCACCTTAGCACAATGCCTAGCACATAATCAGGACTCTATAAATGCTAGCTCATATTAACACATATGTGATTATATGTGTTAATATGAGTAAGTCACAATATTCTTGGATGTTGGGTTTTCTTCTCAAGTTGAGTCTAAAATTCCCTGTGTGATTTCATAGGGCTGTTGTGATATTTAAACACAGTAATATTTATGAAAGCACAAAATGGTAAACTGCTCTAATGAAAATGCTACTATAATTTGTAATTATAGCAATGATCAATGGTATGAAAAACAAAGATCCCATGTCCCATGGTTATGATCCCCTTGGTACAGAAAGGATTTACTACCTGGATTCAAGCAGAGATTGAAAGAATGAAGAGATTGAAACCTTTTCTGGGGAGAAGAGGACAAACTGACATTAGATCATCTCTAAGCTTCCCTCCACTCGTAAGATTTTTAAAAATCAAGTATCAATAAGGTTGTGTTGAGATAGTGTAATGCATCAAGATGGAGAAATGTGTCAAACTGAGGGATGTGTGGCAGGCAAGTACTTGACACTTGATGGATCCTCAGCTTTAGACCCCTGCTTTTTATTTTCTTGGCTTCAACCTCTCCTCTTCTTCAACCTCACTACCTTTTGCACGCTTAATCCCATTTTCTACCCTTTCTCGTGTGAGCCCACAATTTCCTCTGACTTTTTCTATCCCAAATGAATCTAGAGCCGGTAATGGTGAGAAACTTCTCAGCTCAGTATTTTGTTTCCCTTAATTTGGGGCAGGGGTGGGGAGTGAGAAGGGGAAGAAATGTTGATCTTGGCATTGATTCTCAAATTAGAATTGTAAACGTGTTTTGGGCCTTGTCTTCTCTCCCACTGGCTAGTCTGGCAAATGGTTCTACCCTTTATTCCCCCCACCCCTTAAAAATTTCCTATGGTAAACAGGATCCATCATAGACTTTTGATTCCTGAAATCTAAAACCTTTACAAATATATTTTTCTTAGCAGATGAGAAACTGAAAAATTATAGCATGCCAGACGGGTTTAAACAATTCATCTGGTATGTTGAAGCTAATTAGACATGCAACATAAACACTGCCGCGAAAAAAATGTATAGAAAAGGCATTTCACAAACAATATGACTATAAAACCCCACATCTGATAAAAAATGTTTAAAAAGAAACAAGGCTGTGCCAAGATTATTTTCCAAAGCCCTTTATTTTTAGTGCAATATCTGCAGAAGGAGCCAAGTCACTGAAGTACTTGATGTTTAAGAGTAAAGGACTCAGGCTAAACACAAAATGATTACGAGCTCAGGGGAAGACAAGGGCCTTCACTGGCTTTTCTTGTCCTTGGCTTTCAGCTTATGAATTTAGCTCAAAACTTGGCTTAGGTTGTACACACCTCACCTTGCATAGCTTTGGGGATTAATTTCTGTGTGTGTCCCAAGATCGCATTGACTTTCCATTCAGGCTTGCTTTCATGAAGACAAAGAGGTTGATTTCACCGAAATAAAAAGAGAGGTTTGGAAGAATTCATGATAAAGATTTCCAAGTCTGCTGGGACACATGGATATGTTATATGAGATGAAAGCAGAGATGAACAATTTGTTCACTCAACATTTCCAGATCATGCATTTTCTGTATGCAGAGATGGAAAGATGGGACTGCGGGAAATAAGACGAGTGAGACAGAACTCTGGCCTCCTACAATTACTGCAGGAAAGTCAGGATATGTATAAGAATAACTATAAAAGCTGACAATGTTCATTGCTGATTTTTAGCAGGAAAAGCACCCTCTCCTTTTTTTTCCATATACTGAGTAGGCAATGTAATCCCAGGGCAGCAAGAATGAGGGAGAAAAAAAAATGCAGTGAGGCAGGAAAGAAAAAAAAATAAATACAAAGTGGAATATTACTAATCTGGCCACAATTTTATTAAATAAATACCAAAACATGCTCAGTCTTGCTGGAAAAGTTGTGCAGGAACAGCATCTTAGAAAAATCCTTTAGCCTTTAATTGTCAAAGTTAGTCACAGAAGATGTTATTCACCTGACAACACATTTTAAAATAAGAGTTCAGCTGAGAACGTCAGGGGAAGGGTTCATGTTGTAGGTGGCATTTTAGCTGGTGAGTTCTACTGGGGGAGAAGGGAGGTTCCAAGACAGTAAAAGTACTCAGCAATGAATGGTGCTATGGAAGGCACAGCTGTTTTGTTATTCTACCTGGAAAAGAACAAAAGAGACTAGACACCCAGAGGCCTGTCATGTATCTTTGTCCTATGCCATGGTCACATCCTGGGTGGGCAGAATATTTTGCCTATAGTTTCCTATAAAGGGCTAGTAAAGTCTCAACAAGGCCTTTAACACGGTTTTCCTGCAGATCTTTCAAGCTGGGTTTACAAATTCACAAATGTGACTAAGAGGAGTGTAGAGGGTTCAAGTGACAAAAAGGTCATATGAAGGAGAAATTCTGAAATAAAATCATGTAAAAATCATTTTTAATAGGCAGGAAATATTGCCAAAGAATTCTAATCACTTTCTTTCTCTATAATTCTGTACCAAGAGAGTAGGAAACTAACACCAAAAATGATCACTATGTCATTCAGGGAGATAGCAAATCCAACCAGATGTAAAAACATCCTTTGATTTAATTTTTTTAATCAATCTTCCTAAGATTTGAAATGAAGCTATAGTAGTCATTAATTGAGTCATTCAACAAGTATTTACTAAATACTAACTAGATGCTAAGAATTAATAATGGCTCTGTCTTTTATTTATAATTAAATGTTTTCTAACCTATCATCTAGACAAATTGGAAGGTTAAAGTCAGAGTAAGTTTAAATGCAAACACCAGGACTATTAAATCTACTTCATCTTAGTACTGAGGTTCATTATTTTAATATAAACAGAACCTACATAATCTGAGTCTAAATGTTCCTGTTATACATTTATACTCCAGACTTTGCTTTAAACAAATGGAAGCTCAGGAAACTTGAAACCGTTTCTCTACAAAGAGACACACTCAACCGAAGCTTTAAAATATCTATGGAGGATGATAAAAGGTAAGTCTATCTTTGTATGAAAATGCAAAAATAGAAATCAAGGTTCTAATATTTATGCACAGGAAAATGTTTGATTAAAAATGTGGAATGACTGGTATCATCCCGTTTCACTAAACTTATCTGTTTTAATAGTTTGTCCCCTACAACCAGTAAAATAGCATGAAATACATCCAGTGCAACACTAAAAGGAGAAAACAAATATTTACCAAAACACCAAATTCTAATTCACTGGACTTATATGATGGGTTGAAAACTATTATTTTTAAAAAATATGGCCTCTTTCTCGTTAGAACCTGTGCTAGACCTTCTCACACTATCCTCCCTGTCTTATAATTTCTGTTTTATATTCCATCATTTTGCCTTCCTCAGCTAATTATGTCATTTCTTCAGCTCTAGCTTGTCATGAACTAATTTTCCTTTTAGCAGGCTCTAATCTGCTGATTACTTCATTTGTTAAGTTTTCGTTTTTAATTATTGTAATTTTTAATTTGATTTTTTTCTAAATCTCTTAAAATTGTCTCAAGTCCCTTATTCTTTGCTCATTGATTGACTTAGAACTCTCCCAGCGTAGGTAGTTGCTTTCAGTGAGAGGACTTCTGGTTGTCTGGTTCACCAGGGCCTGCCTCCTTGTACAATTCCAGGGCTACCATTTATGTTGCATTCCACGTATGTCTCTGAATTGCTGCTCCTGGAAACCATTTACATAGATTTCAAAAGCCCAGCCAGCATGGCTCAGTGGTTGAGCACCATCCTATGAACCAGGAGATCATGATTCGATTCCTGTTCAGGGCACACGCACGGGTTGTGGGCTTGATCCCCAATGTGGATCATCAATGATGTTTCTATCTTTCTCCCTTCCTCTCTGCAATCAGTAATTAATATATATTTTAAAAGATAAAGAGATTGCAAAATAAAGGCTGCCTCCTAGAACTGCATAGTCCCTAGTGTCCCAGAAATATATGCCTAGATACTTTACACAAATGCCTTCAAAACATCACCACAACAGAATTTTATTTTCATGCTACAGGGGAGAATAAGGAAGCTCAGAAAAGTTTTTGGATGTTCTCAAAGTCAGGTGACTAAGAAGAAAGGAGCCAAGATTTGAATGCTGACTTGACAGACTCCAAAGCGCACATTCTTTGCACCACCTGACATGGAATTAATGACTCTGAGGTGGATGATTCTTGCTCTCTGTGTCTTGGGGTGTCAACAGGTGAGAACACCCCACTACAGAGGCCAAGGACAGAGATTAAACACAAAAGTGAGCCAGAGCATGTCATTCTGCCCCATGATCACAGATCATGCTGGCCCTAGTTGGCCATTTACCAATTGCATTCTCTGTATCCTCACATAGCAGGTCTAGAGCTCTGTCAGCAGAAATGCATTATCCACAGTGGAGAAACTTTATTGGGAGTGTCATTCTTATGTAAATTTCCCTAAATGGTGTCTTTTTTCAACTCATTTGAGTTTGTAGAAATAAAAGTTAATAATCTTACTGAAATGTAACACAGAAATGAGCTATCTATATATATAAAAGGCTAATATGCAAAGTGTCCCCTCAGGAGTTTGACCGGGAGACCAGGAGTTCGATTGCTCGCTATGATGTGCGCTGACCACCAGGGGGTGGTGCGGAACGAAGGAAGGTCCCAGCGAGCAGGCAGAAGGCCCTGATTGGCCCTGATCACTGGCTAGGCCTAGGGACTCTACCTGTGCACGAATTTCGTGCACCAGGCCTCTAGTTTTTAATAGGAAAACAGTTTTAAACCTATAACTATACACAGTAATTTTTGCCTCTCTTCCCTAGACTAAGAGAGAAGGCTTCTAATAGTACTCAGTATCAAACTGAAAAATCAGGAATGTTTTGATCTAAGGTATTAAAATTGTCTTCTTTCCTTTTCTCCTTCCTTCATCCACTGTCAATACCGCCCCATCACCTACTAAATGCCATGTCCTCACAGAGTTTATATTCTCGTTTGATGATGGGAGCCAAAAGATAATCAAGTAAACAGAGATACAAAAAAATACTTTCAGACAGTGATAAGGGCTAAAAATGAAATAAAGCAGGCAGATGAAATACAGAGAAATGGGCCTTGAGGGACTCACACTCAGAGGAAGTGACCTGAAGAATCAGAAGGCACCAGGAAAAGCCTTTCAGACAAGAAGTGCCAGGGCAAAGCTCAGAGGTAGGAAGGAGGTCGGTGTGTGGTGTTCAGCGAATAGAGAGAAGGCTGTGCACTGAGTGAGGCTCAGTGGGGAGAAAGCCCAGGACAAGGTGAGGGAGGTCTGTAGGGTCAGATCAGGTAGTGCTTTTATGCCATGGTCATGGGCTTGGGTTTTATTCTGAGTACAGGGGAAGCTGTTGGAGGATTTTAAGCAGGGAGTGACATATTTTGATTTATACTCTTCAAAGATCACCTAGCTGCTATAGGGCAAGAGTGGAAGCAGGGAGATGAGTTTGGGGACTCTTAGAGCCCAGGTGAGAGACCTTGATGGATCTGATTGGAAAGGTATGGTGGCCATGGAGAGAGGAGGATGGAGAGGGGGTGTATTGTAAAGGAACAAATGGCAGGGACATGCTGATACATTGAATGTGGTGTGTGAAGGAGAAAGAATGACCAAAGATGACTAAAGGTTTGTCTTGCCTTAGCTGCCTTCAGGACTAATTCTCAGATGAAATAAGCAACTGTTGATAACTCAACTGAGTGATCCTGGCAAGTCATCCAAAAGACAAGGACATGGAGAAAACTAGTCAGAGTGTAAATACAACGCGAGTGTTTGAATGACCGATGATATAGTTCACCTTTCTGGAAATGACAGTTACCACTTAGAGCAGTGGTTCTCAACCTTCCTAATACCGCGACCCTTTAATACAGTTCCTCATGTTGAGGTGACCCCCAATTTCATTGTTACAAATTGAACATAATTAAAGCATAGTGATTAATCACAAAAACAATATGTAATTATATATGTGTTTTCCGATGGTCTTAGGCGACCCCTGTGAAAGGGTCGTTTGACCCCCAAAGGGGTCGCGACCCACAGGTTGAGAACCGCTGACTTAGAGCCTTGCTACTTGAAGTGTGGCCTGGGGACAGTGGCACTGAGTTATCTGGTGGCAAAGGCATAGTCTCAGCCCCCATTCTAGACCCCGCGAATCAGAATCGCTTTGCAGCAACATCCCCAGGGGAATCCTACACCCACTAAGGTTGGAGAGGCCATAGCAAAGAAAGTTCTAGCTAATTGGAGGCCTCATCTTTTAAGAAATATACAGAGGCACCTTGCCTATTTAGCAAAAATAGAAAGCTACTTTAAAAAATAGAAGCTACTTTCATTAGAATACCACCACAACAAAAACCACACCAAAAACATTAAAGCTAGTTCCTAGCCCTAGCCAGTTTGGCCCAGTGGATAGTGTGTCGGCCTGTAGACTGAAAGGTCCCAGGTTTAATTCTGGTCAAGGGCACATGCCCGAGTTGTGGGCTCGATCCCCAATAGGGGGCATGCAGAAGGCAGCCAATGATTCTCTCTCATCATTGATGTTTCTATCTCTCTCTTCCTCTCTGAAATCAATGAGATTATATATATATCTTTTTTTTTAAGCTAAATCTATAAGCTTGCTTCAAGTCTCCTTACCAGATTTCTTTCCCCTTCTGATGGACTCACTTTCCTGTCATTTCAGTAATTGCACACAAGAGAATGGGAATCTGCACAATCTGGTTAGAAGATTTCAGGCTCTTATGGTCAGAAATAGTGCTCTCTGGTAATATTTTAAAGAAAACATTGCTTTCTTCAGTTATAAATAGAGGTCATAGCAATTTCTGCACAGGCCTCTAAATGTTTTATGATGTATTTAATGAAACAAAGGCAAAGAAGCTAACACTTCAATATATCACACACATAAGAGCTGCAAAAAATTATAATAAAAATCTATGTACTCAACTACGTTTTCAACAGGCAGTGAATCTACTGAGAATGGGACCATTTATATGTAGCTCACTGCTTACTTAAGTTCAGGAGGACCTCACTGGGAAGCACACTTCCCTCCAAATCGGGGTTTCCTTCTTGGAGAAGTTAGTATGAGCTGTAAGCAAAAGCCATCTGTTTAAAAGCGAAATCGAGATGTTTTCCAGAGCTGTGCTGCTGATACCTCTGTATTTGCTTGCACTGGGGTTATTAATCCAAGTTTGAAGACAATCAAAGTTCAATTCAAGTCAACAAGTATTTATTGAACACCTATAACACTTAGGCTTTTTTTGAATTATGTGCATAGAGAGCTACTGAAAGTTGCTGATTGAGAAGTTTTCACATTGACAATTTCAAAGACAAAAGAAATGAACTTCCCTTAAAACTTAGAATGCTCACAATTATGGAGATTTAATCCCACTTTCAGAGTGTTAAATCCATTGTCTTCTCTTCCCCTAGTTGTTAAATATCTGAACCTAGCAATACTGCTTAAATGTCCCCTCCTCAGAGATCTTTCCTGCCCGCCCAAGTGAACATCAATTTTTGCTCTTGCTCTTCTCTCATATAACCTAGTTCTTCCCTTTCACAGCACTTAATAAAGGCTCTAATTTTAGTTCATGTGTCTTTATTTGTTTCCCTTCCGTCTTTCCCTTAGACTGCTTCTAAGGGAAACGGGGCTGGGCTGGTTTGCTCTCCAATCAATACAGGCAACCTAGTGAGGTACCTTTTCAGGAAACTAATAAATATTTCCTGAATGAATACACAAAAGTGTTCAACTCTCCAAATCTCTTTTCTGCTTCACTGATGACCTCCTTCTCATTTCAGATGCCCTGATTAAATTCATCTTTAAGTTTCTTACTTGTCTACTTATTCACTTAACAACGCTATGTGTGTTTGGGTAAAGTTTATTTGTCTAGAAGAGAATAAATATTTTTAAGGCCTCTGAACCTACATCTCAGCTTTCCTAACCATTTAACAATCATAGAATATTGGAAACTGTTATGGCTTTTTTTAATTTCTGATTTTCTCATTTAATATCTCTATGGAACTCAGTAGAAACCTACATCATCATCACCAGAGATTTTAATCAGTGACTAAAAGCTAAACAATTAAGTTAATGTGTAAGTACTTAGTACCAAAATTCCCATGAAAATCATTTATCTTTTAATTAGTCACATGAGTGGTATAATTCAAAGAAAAAAAGCAAAATGACTGATCTATTTAGAAAATACATAAGGAACTTAGAGGTGACCCAGTGGAATGGGTCCTAGTTTGCACATGGACTACAGGACAGCTGCAGCTAGTCTGACAACAAATAGGACGCTAATAAAACTGATGGCCCGCAAATAAGGAACATCAATCACATTGAAAGAGAAAGCAAATACCTCAATCTAAACTTGTCTCCAGGTCAAAACTTCAAAGTTGCATTTCAGTGGACATGTTTCACAGGTTCACAGGGAACAACACAGAGAAGTTGGGGAAATATTTAGGAAAAAATTTCTAAAATAATCAATTTTGCTTCAAAGGGAAAAAAAAATGCTAGCAGTTCATTTGCGATATTTATTGAGCCTTGTATGTGCCCAAGACAATCCTAAGATCTTTTAACATAGAATATTTTGTTTAATTCTCACAAGACACTCATGGAGTATATACTATTATATATCTTATATATCCATGACACAAACAGGTAATTTGCCAAGGTCAAATGGAGGAACATGGATTTGAACCCAGGAAATATGATTTCAAAGCAAATTCTCCCTGACTGCTGAGCCCCACTGCTCCTATTTCACTCTTAGTAGGTGACCGTACAGCAGAAGCAAGTCTCTTATCCAAACACGTTCAAACCCAAGGTATTGCTAGCAACCTACTAATTCAGTTTTTATACTGAAATCTAACTGGAATAAATACTGCATTCCAGAACTACCCATATTCTTTTTTAGTAATGAAAAAGATAATACAGATTTACTATATTTAGGCTCAAGGAATCTGGAATATTGATAAAATTTTAATGGAAACTTGAAAATTTTTCACTGGATATTTTTTCAGCCTACCCTGGAAATGGGCCTGCTTAATGCTTGATGTGTTCTCTGGATACTCTATTTAGTGAGAATTTTTTAAATGACCAAAGTGGGCATTTAGTTACAGCTGCTTTAAAATTTTTCTGAGATAAAGATTAAAGTTGTACCTTAAAACAGCGAGTTCGGGACCTTCATTTCCCATCTGTCTGTGTTATAATGGACTCAAGACGACTTTCTGGGGAGGATCTTGGGTTTCCTGAGACTACTCCCAGGGCTCAATCCTTAGCAAAACCACTTCTATTGAGGCATATCTCATAGTTAAACACCACGAATTCCACTGGAGGGTATTAATTCTACTCCTCGCTTGGCTGGGAAAGCACATGGCTTAGCACTTCCAGGCAAACACAGGGCAGCTGTCATTCATAAATTTCTCCAAGAATATAGCCTTAAACTTGTTATTGATCCAGCAATATCTTTTCAAAATTTGGTGGAGAGGAGAGGTACTTATGGAGGATTCCCCCAAAGCTACATCTATTCCTCAGACACAGTGAAGAAATTAAATTCTTCCCTATTTTGACATCCAATAAAATACACAGAATGTACTTATACCCACAGACACAAGGTAAGGAGAAGATCCTCCACATTCCATCTGGGAATTGATGACAGACCATCAGAAAGTGACAACCTGGACTCCATAAGGTGGAACCTGATGGAAACACTCCTTCTTTCACAGAATTGATTTTCAGTTAATTTTGCCACAGCAGATGCGCTGGTCCATAGTGAGGAGCGAGCTGATGAAGGTTATCACCGTGTTTCCAATGAGGATGTCATTCGTGACATTACCCAGTGTCTTTCTTAGAAAGACTTATTGAAGAAATTTCGTTTTGGTCTCAGTATCAGGCAGGATGGGGCTTCTGCAAGCAACTGCCTTCATTTCACTTATGAACACTATGAATCACGCTCGCCTCCTCTCACGGGCTGCTGAAATGCTCCGTGTCAAACCGGTGGCCCTTCCCTACGAAGGAGGTCAGACTCCAGTGATGTGTTGGTTCTATTCCTGACTGTCACAACCTTCAATCCTCTCTTTCCTTCATCTACTGTGTTGTACTGATCGGGTTTGAGTCAGACATTTTAGTAAGAGTTTCTGAACCAAGAAGGGTAAGGATAAGCCATTTCTTTTGTGTGTGTTTTGTCCACTAATGATCCAGTGACTACCACAAACACCCTGAAAATCATGCTCAACTCTTCCTTCTCCCTTGTGCTCACAGTTCATTCCGCTGCAGATTCATCCACTTATAACTCCACTGCCACTATCTTAGTCCAAGCCAATAGCCGTCTCTCCTCTGGGCCACTGCAATAACGTAAGTGCTCTTACATCCTCCTGCCTCAGCTTCCTACCCAAAGAATTTTTTGATCTTCAGCTAGGCTGGAAACCCTACAAAGGCTCCCCTTTGGCATTAAGATAGGTTCCAAACTCCCTATAAAGGCCTGTGAAGTCCCTGGGAAATCTGGAATGAGCACTTTTTGATCTAACCCATGGAACATGTCTTTCTTCTTCAAAAGTACAGTGCTCTCTCCCTCTTTTGACCATTTGCACATGCTGTTCCCTTTGCCTGGAACAGTTCTATTCCGCACTGGCTCACTTTTACTCATTTTTCAACTCAAATGTTTCCTTTGGGGGAGGGGCAAGTTTTCTGGCATCTTAGGTTTGGTTACACATTTCTGTTACATGCCTCCAGGAGCAGTTACTATTTGGGAAGGGAAGATTATTGTATTTATTTGAAGGTGCTGATTGGTTAGTCTGTTTTCCCTGCTACCCTCTAGCAAAGGGATACAATTTTGTATACTGCTCTCAAGCCAGTGCCTGGAACATTACGGGCACATAGTAAAAATACTGGTTCAATGATTGATAGAATAAGATAAATCAGCATGCAAGCACCAGAAATTAGGAAAGCAACATACAAAATTCCTGGCTAAGTATATCTTTAATGGACTCATAAATGTAATGAAACAACCTGCAAAATTGCTCTTATTTTTATGTAAAAAACACACATTACATTTGCTTACTCCTTTTTTAAAAATCTTTTGTATTTTCACCTTAAAATAGAGAATTCACACAAGCCTATCATTCCTAGGTTAATTCCTTATCCAACTTCCATAATCACCCAGGGTAATGGAACAACAAAGTTAATCTTCAGAGATCTTCCCACTTATCAAGGGATACTCTGTTATTTAGATTTAAAGACAGGTTTGGTTGTCTGTGTGAGAGGGAAAACAAAGAAGAAAGATAATCACCTAGTGATTTAGAGATGTCATTGACATGCCAAAATCACTGGGAGTCTCATTTTCCCCTTCTATAGACAGTGCAATGCAACCTACTTATGGCACCAATAGTTCCTACTTTTTCAGTCAAATAAATTATGCTGTTACCTTTTCTGCACTTACTACAAGGGAAAGACAATATCACAAACTTTTATTCTTGGGTTGAACGTATGTACATAGACTTAGGATGGACCACCAATAGGTACTTGCTACTCTTCTTTATTTCCTTCATCCTTGACTCTTGCCCATTCATAAATTCTAATGAGATGCTTCCTGTTTGGTACATGAGAATCATGTAGGTTATGAGTTCCACAAAATCCAGACAAAATGATTACTCTTACTTCTGCTAAAATAAACATTTTACTTTAATAATGTCTGTAGACTAGCATTTCCAAACTAGTTAAAACTCTCAGTTACATGTGATGAAGAGAGGACTCCTGGGTTGCTGTAGATTTTGATTTATCAGATTCAGCTGCATCTCAGATTCTGTGAGATGCCGTGTGTTTTTCTATGGTGACTTCTGTTATGTGCAACCAAGAGAATCTGAACTAATAAAGCAGGTAAACTCAGTCCATAGATATCAAACAGATGGGTGATCTGAGGTACGGGTGAAACACAGAAAGTAAAGGGAATCATGTCTTAAAATGATCTCCCTGAGAGAGAATCAGAGCACTTCATAAACAGAAATAAAAGTGATTTAAAAAATAAAACACTGAAGAATACTAAGCATAATTAGAAATGCTGACTTCTCCAGCATATAGGTTCACCAGCTCAATTAAGTAATCATCTTTTACGCATACACATGTACACACACTCACCAAAGTATTATCTGCCCCTTCTAACTACTGAATTTTATAGTCTTAAAATTAACATTGAAAGTCTACAAAATTCAGTAATTAGAAGGGGCAGACAATACTTTGGCAAGTATGTATACATGTGTATAACCCATTGGACACAGGCAATAGTGTGGTGAAGGCCTGGGGAAGAGGTCGGGGGCGGGCTAGAAGGGGTCAATGGGGAAAAATGGGGTAAATCTGTTTCACTTTCAACAATAAAGATAAAAATAAATAAACAAAATGCCATCAACAGGAAAACACACTTTTTAATGTTCTACCAAAAACAGAACAAAAACACGCTGCCAATTAAATGGTGAAAGAGGCTTTCTTACCACTTATTTTTATTTTATACTTCTTGAAATAGCTCTTTTAGGTTTAGAGAGACAAATTTTTTAGCACATTATTCTAATGCAAAGAAAGGGAAAGCTGAATTAATATATTGGTTAAGGTATTGGTAAAACATCTTTATACTGAGAGTCCAACCCTTTCAAATCACTTTTTAATCCAATCTTTGATAACTATGCAGGTCCTAAAAGACTACTCCATTATTCTTTTAGCTGCCAACCAACTTCTGGCAAGTTTTCATGCTAGAGCTTTCTTGATCTTACCAGAAAGTGTCAACAGAACATGATCAGACAATAACCAAATCTTCCTTCCTCAAATGGTCCTTAAATAGCTGTCTTAAGTGTCAAGAAGCCATCGTTGTCTAGTCATGCAACTAGAAATAACAATCATGATCATGCATGCAAAAATGGCAATTATGTCACGGCTGCTGCCAACAACACTTGTGAGATGCCATAAACTGTAAGCTACATCCTGCTTTTAGAGATACTAGAATGTGCCTCTGTTAGGGGAAAGTATGTCTTTGAAGCAAGGAAATACAGTGTTAGAGACTCACCCCAAAATACAAAATAGAATTCCTGTAAGATGGGCTTGATCATTTTTACCTCTGGGAAAATAAATATTTTTTACTCAAGGATACTTTTAGAGCATTCCAAAACTAGTTAAATCTCTTAGTTACTTGCATGCAGAGTAGCTTAGTGGTAGAAAAATCAACACAAAACAACAACTATTCCAACTGACTGGTTTATGCACATGGATCTTCTTTAGTAAAAGGAATTTTACTGCAAGCTCTCCTGATCCAGAGGAGGCAGACGTTTCATGAAGGTTGATATTTCCATTTCTCCCAGCTACACAGAGGTGGAGTAGATGGAATAGAATAGAACAGAAACACAACTGGCTTAAATATATCATTGCCCTACCTCACCCCCACCTGTCCTTACAAATAAGAAGGCAAGTTATATTCATTCGAAATACCCAAGAAACAAACTGGTTAAGCAGGTGTGTAGGTTAACAAAATATTATGTATATACCATCTTTGAGTCTTTCAAAGCTTTTGGGTTGATTCACAAGCTTCTTCAAACATAAAATCTAAAAATGATAACCATAAATTCTAGGGGAATGGGACAGACCTTTCTATCCTGAAAGGTATACATACTCTTGCCTCTGTCTTCCTGGGGAGAAAGGGTGTTGCCAACACAACCAAACTTCCCATGCGGTGTCCTTTCTTCTGGCCTTGGTGGCCACTGCTTGTGGCTGGGAAACTTTTTGGCCGGTGTTCCACTTATCACTCTTTAATTCAAGATTCCTTCCTAAGTCCACTGTCTACATTCCAGCTAGGTGACAAGACTGTGAAACTGGGTGACAAGACTGGGTCAGTCTGTAGCTGAGAAGGTTCCAAGGATCTGGGAGAGATTAGCAGGATTTGACTACTAGTAAGCTGATGCAAAGGGAATTAAGTGGCAGCTCAATTACTAGCAGGAAGTTGTACAAAAATGAATAATAATGCAAGTTATTCCCTTTCTACTAAATAAAGCAATTATCTTTGTCTTAGTTCTTGTATTTGGAAGATGATTTTATTCTTCAAATAAGGAAACAAGCCCAAAATATTGACACTGTACATTTACTGCTAAATTGGCATTTAGGGTTGTCAAAATGAATGGAATATGAAAATGTAGGCTTTTAGGAAACTTAAAGTGATGCTGAAATATACCCAGTGGTAATTTAATTTCCTTATCCATCTCTTCCAAGAGAAACTGGGAACAAAATGAGCCCAAATCCGAGAAGAAATCATGAAGAGAATGCAGAAAATAAGCTAACTGCTAATTGTAACAATTAGTACCAGACCACGCCGGTTCAGATAATACAAATATAAAGGGGCAAAAGCAGGAAATTCTCAGTGAGAAAAAGAAACAAGAAGAAAAAGATCAGAACAAAACTAACCAAAGTGACAGATCACCTTATAATGTGCTGTGTTTTAAAATAAATGACAAGTCAGCACAAAAACTGGCTTTCAGTGATGCCGAATATCTATCAAGAACACCATAAAAATAGATATTTACTAGGTAAAAAGAAAAATACCCTAATATTCAGAAAAAAATTGAGGATGAATCTAAGAAAGTACAGGAAAGACTTTACAGTCCCTATAAATTTTATACCATCAGGCCGACATGTCTCTGCATAAAAAGTAGTATATTCAAAATCAATTTCCTATATACCAAGGTTGGGAAAATGCCTTAGCTTTTATAAAAAATGTTATTTTAATACACCCTAGTATAGTTAAGAAAACTAGTATGTAATGCAAGAAAATGCCTCTTTTTAATTTTTACATCAAATTTTATTTTATTATTTTTTTTCAGTACTCACCTGAGGATATTTTTTCCATTGATTTCCAGAAAGAGTGGAAGGGAGGGAGGAAAAGAAGAGAGAGAGAGAGATACGTGCCCTTGACTGGAAATCAAACCCATGAGCCTTTGACTACTAGCCTTACTAGTAGTCAAATCCTGCTAAAGCTCTAACCACTGATCAAAACCAGCCAGAACTTGCATCAAATTTTAAATGAATATTTAAGTTATAGGATTGTGAGAAATTTTGTTAGTGCTGTAGCATAATAGTTTAAGAAGAAAGTGGATTCTACTTTCTTCTTTTTTTAAGTTTTTAAAAATGTGGATTATATTTTAAAATAGGTTAGTGTCTGCTAATATTAGGAATACATAAATATTAAAATACTTCTAGGCCAATATGTCTCTTACATCAATACTTCTCAGATTTTGTAGTGTATCCAAACCACCTGGAGAGGATGTAAATGCAGAGTCTGATTCAGTAGGTCTAAAATGAGGCCTGAGCCCGACCTGGTTTGTCTCAGTGGATAGTGTGTTGGACTGTGGACTGAAAGGTCCTGGGTTTGATTCTGGTCAAGGGAACATGCCTGTGTTGCAGGCTCATCCCCCCTGTAGAGGGCATACAGGAAGTAGCCATCAATGATTCTCTACCATCATTGATGTTTCTTTCTCTCTCTTCCTCTCTCTCCTCTCTGAATTCAATAAAAATATATTTAAAAAATAAATGAGGCCTGAGAATCTGCATTTAACAAGCTGTAAGGTGATGCTGAGGCTGTGTTCTGTGGACCATGACTTGAGTAACAAGGCTCACCATGTGGCCTCTGGTATTGGTGGGGTCTTTCACAAGCGATATGTGGACCAAAACTTCCAGCTCAGAATCATGTCTGTTCTCAATTAGGGTTTTTGGTTTAAGATCACCTATGTCCAAATAACTTTTAACTTCTATAAGAACCTGCTCTCTCTTTTATTTAAAAGCATTATCATAATCAAAACACTGAACAGCTGCCTAATACCTGTGGAGTGGCAGGTTAGGTTATACACAGAAATACAGACTCCTGCCCCCTGGAGTTTATAATCCACACAAAAACACCGGTGTGGCATGTAGGTGACCTTCCAAAGAACAATAGCTACACCAAAGAATGTATGTTTTCAAATCATAGCTAAATAAAAGGTTTATTTTGTTTTCATCGTAAAAGAATAATAAAGTTTGGAGGAAATTGAGATGCTTTAGTTTAGGAAATCAATTGTAATATATATTATAGAGCTTTTAGTTTTCTTTGGGACAATTCCTATGAGAGGGCATGACATCTCAGAAATGATGGAAAAAGCAATGGGTTAGGCTGCAGATGAGAGAACATGTTAAAGTCACAAGAAATAAGGCTGCAGTTGTCAACAGAATTCTTGGTGGTTAAAACAGATACTGATAGTGATCAGGGAAATGCAAATCAAAACCACAGTGAGATATCACCTCGCACCTGTTAGGATGGCTATTATAAAAAAGGACAATAAAAAAAAGCATTGCCAACGTGGCAAAAAGGGAACCTTTGAGCCCTAGATCTTTTGGCTCAGTAGATAGTCTGTAGGGCCCCAGGTTTGATTCCAGTCAAGGGCATGTACTCAATTGCAGGCTTGATCCCTGGCCCTGGTAGGGGTATCTGCAGGAGGCAACCAATCGATGTGTCTCTCTCACATCGATGTTTCTCTCCCTTTGTTTCTTCCCCTTTCTTCCACTCTCTCTAAAATAAAAATCAATGGAAAAATATTCTCATGTGAGGGTTAACAAAAACAAATAAAAAAGGGAAGCCTCGTATGCTGTCAGTGGGAATGTAAATTGGTATAGGCATTATGGAAAATAATATGGAGGATCCTCAAAAACCTAAAAATACAACTTCCATATGATCCACAATCCTGCTTCTGAGTACACATTCAAAGGAAATGAAATCAGCACCTGAAGCA
Source organism: Myotis yumanensis (assembly GCF_028538775.1). Lineage (NCBI taxonomy): Eukaryota > Metazoa > Chordata > Mammalia > Chiroptera > Vespertilionidae > Myotis > Myotis yumanensis. The sequence goes on from NW_027223765.1 coordinate 17,456,742, forward strand.
GGTATCTGTGCGCCCTCTGCATTGGTGTTATTCACAACAGCTAAAATGCAGAAACAGCCTGTCTGTTGCTAGATAGATGGCTAAATAAGATGATATATACAATTCACACACACAATAGAATATTATTCAGCCTTAAAAAGGGAGATCCCGCCATTTACAACAACATGGATGCAACTTTAGAACATTGTGCTCAGTGAAATAAACAGACACAGAAAGAAGAAAAACATTTGCATGATATCACTTACATGTGGAATAAAACAGTCAAATATAGGGAGGAAGAGAGTGGAATGGTGGTTACCATGGGCAGGAAGATGAGGGACATGGAGAGATGTTGGTCAAAGGGTACAAAGTTATAGTTATGTAGGATGAATAAGTCTAGAGATCTAATGTACAGCATGATGATTACAGTTAATAATCTAATTGAATATTGGAAATTTGATGAGAGTAGATTTCAGGTGCTCTCTACACACATAACTATGCCAAGAGATGATGTTAATTAGCTTGACTGTGGTAATCATTTCACTATGTATACATATATCAACTCATCCTGCTGTACACCTTACTAGTAAACCTACACAATTGTTATTTTTAAAAGATGGCAGAGAACTTAATAGGGAGTACAGTTAAATATAGTTTGATTCTCGAATATAATTCAAGCGCTTCCTAAAATTATACCACTCACTTTTCCTCCAAAAGTTTTGTAAAAATATATCTCTCCGTAAATGAAATCAAAACAGTATTAGGATTGATTACTTGCATCTGAAAAAACACCATGGATTTGGGATGAATTCTAGACGTCCTTGCAGCCACGGCCATACAAGTGTTTAACTGGTATGAAAATAATCCTGCCAAACATTAGAAAGCCGAGAGGCTGGAAGGAGGGCCAAGATGTGAGAAATATCTCCCCAGTCCCACCATTCCCCTTTCTGTCAAACTCATAAAAATGTACATAATACCTCCACATTTGTAAAAATACGCTCTACTTATGTCAAAGTAAACTTAAATTTGGAGCTGTCTGTGTCTTTCACATAATGCAGCTCATTGTTTCCCTGAGAACGCAGGATGAGATATTTTGATACCTGGGGCACTGCTGGGGTTATTCCATTTGAGTTGGGTAATTAAGAACAGATTCTTACTCCTAATGCTTGATCAGCTTAAACTGTTACAATACACAAATTATTCCTCCTTCCTGAGATTTTGAAATTGAATATCTTTTAACACGGGAAAAGCCAAAAATTATTTCACTTCGAGAATAAGACATGATGACAGCGTCCGGAGGCTGCAGCTTCATGACTAAACTAAGCCGATTTATGGCATTATCTTTCTGCTGTAGGATGTCAACTGGCATTTTATTCTCTCATTGTAAGAAGTCTTAATATTTAAGACAAAGTTTGCTCTACATGAAGCAATTGGTACTTTTAAAACATTTCTAACAGGTGGCTTTAGTGTAGAGGAAAAGTGCTGAGTTAAAATATCTGAATTTGAGCCCTTGGCTCTTCCATTTAGTAAATAAGTGATTTCAAGTATCACAGAGGTTGAGTTTCCTCATTTGTCAAGTTCCTCAAAGAGGTAAAGAAAGGATTAAATAAGATAAGATATGTGAATGCCCTTTGAAAACTATAGAATGCTGTTAGTTTGACCTTATTTTGGGTAACAACAGTAGCAGCAACCATAAAAATAATTACAGAGTAAGATATGTTCCTATATTAAAAAAATATTGTAGTAGAAACTGATATCAATCCATCAAAACCAATTCTCTTGCCCTGGTTGTTGTGGCTCAGTTGGTTGGGCATCGTCCAGTGCACAGTAAAGACTGCTGGTTCGATTCCCTTCAGGAGACATGCCTGGGTTGCAGGCTCCATTGATCCCTCGTAGGGGGCTTGCAAGAGGCAGCCTATTGATGTCACATTGATGTGCTGCTTCTCTCTCTCTCCCACTCCCTCTCCCTTCCCCTCTCTTTAAAAATCAATAAAAATATTTTTTAAAAAGTTAATTCTCCCTCTCTTCTGATTTGGCCCATGAAACCTCCTGCTTTCACCTTTTTTTCTCTCCCTTTGGGTAGATACAGATGATATCAAGAATCTAGAACCTCAAGTTGGAGAATGTCTGGATAGATGTTTCATGTCATGGAAGATAACTACCTAGTGACTTCCATCCCTATCCTGGGCTTTTCTGTATGTGGGAAATTCACTTCCATTATGACTGGGCCATTTCATGTTTGAGTGTATTTGTTTCTACTCTTTAATCTATCCTTAATTGCTATTCTCATGACTTTAAATAATTACATTGATAACACTAAAATAATAATGTCAGCTAATATTTACTAAGCTCTTATAAAGTGTTAGAAACTGGTTTCAGCATCACACACATACCTATTTTTGAAAGACCTTTTCAGAACCTCTCTGCACTTTGCACATGGCATAAATGAGTCTTCCAGTTCAAATTCGACTAGAAGGAGAAAACTAGAAGAGAAAGATTTCTCTGTTAATAAGATCACTGATAGCAGCAAGAAATGACAGCCGATAGCCTGATGGCAAAGTAACACATGGACCATGTAAGAAAAAAATGCATCCTGGGGCCATTTGGTGCAGGGCCTTAGCTCCGTCCACCCTTAAAGCCTTTGAGGGAATCACAGGATAATTTCTCCTTTCAATAGTTGATGTCTGTAATGATGACTTAAGTTAACAAAATGTTAAGTCGTGTTTCCTAAGCTCTGTGTAAGAAAGCAGAAAAGTGCTACAATATGCCTATGAATATTTTCCAGCTGACGTGGTCAACATTAAAAAAAATCCTGCTGCCTAAGGGATGTGCTTTAGTTAACTGGAAAATGTACTTACATGAAACGGCAGATCTTTACATGGTGGTGCATCACTGTGCATTTGTTTATAGAAACCATTCTTTGAAACATCACGACTATAAATCCTATAGGAGATTCCAATGGGGGCTAGATGTGATCGAATGCAGAATCTCAGAAGCAGTCTCCATTTTTTAATGTCTTCCCATTTACTGGAACCAACAACCTCTTCTGATGTGAATCACAAGAGCTCTTCCTCACAAGTTGTTGTCTAGCCCATACTCTGGGTGGTAGCTACCTTTCCACTGTTGTCATTCTGGGGCATATAGTATAAACTGTGGAACTCATCGGTGCTGCCTTCCTGCTGGGATCAGTAACCACCATGCTAATATTCCTATGTAATCCACCCAGGGGTTGCATTGAGATTGCATTTGGTTTCTATACTTGAGAAATCTGTGCTTTACTTTTTCTCTTATATTCAGAGTATAATGTGTAGAAAAGAAGATATCTGTTCATGATACTGACTTTAGAAAGTGGGTATGATTTGCTTTGTAAAAGCAAACGCCATATCACCCAATGTGCATTTATGGGTTAGGCCAGCCAGGCTATGGAAAAAAGAGACTGATGAGTAAAAACACTGGAAATAGGGCACAACGCCGACTGCAAGGCAGGCAACAGAAGCCCCTACCCGCTACCTAGCAGGGAAATTTCAGGAGAGTGCAAATTTGGTGATCACATTCTTCCAATCCCTTCTTCCCAATGCACTGAGGCCTATAAACAGCCAATTCCATTATTCACAAGAAAAAGGCCAAGGGAAGAACTAAGACTATTATTTTGGAAGAAGCAGTACAGTCTTACTTGGCAAAAAATATGACTGATGCTCTTTATGGCACCACAAATCTATTTTTGTGTGTGTTGTTTTTTGCACATGTATACACTAAACAGCTGTCACTTCTTTTTATACCTGTTATGAATTTTTAAAAAGTGCTATCAAAGCACTTGTTTTACTGTCTTTTTACTGTCTTTTCCTTTTTCTTTTTTCCCTTTTACAGTAGGTCTCAGAGAAGCCTGGGTGCGCAGCCTAAAGCTCATTAGGTAGGAGAGGAATAACGTCTCGCCCCGTGCGGATTCTCTGCGGGGACTCAGGATATTTGTGTGTGGTATAAACTGCGGGGAGCCAAATAAAAATTCTCTAACACTGAAAATCGGAGTCATGAAAATATTTTACCTTTAGGGTAAACATGCTTGAATTCAAAGAACTATTTCTTCATCATTAAGAATTTGAAAAACATTTTAACTTTTTATGAAACTATACATGCTTCTGGAAAAGTTCACAAATTCTAAGTGTACAGCTAAATTAATTTCGCCAAACACTCATGTGACCACCATTCACATTAAAAAATAGAAGCTGGCCCAGTTGGCATTGATCAGTAGTTGACTGTCGACCTATAAACCAGAAGGTCACGTTCGATTCCCGGTCAGGGCACATGCCTGGGTTGTGGGCTGGATCCCCAGTGTGGGGCGTGCAAGAGGCAGCCTATCAATGATTCTCTCTCATCAATGATGTTTCTGTCTCTCTCTCTCCTTCCTCCTTCCTCTCTGAAATCAATAACAAAATATTTTTTAAAAAAGAAATAGAAGATGACCAATAAACTGAAGCTACCCGTGCAGTCATTACCTCCACTTTTCCAGGAAAATCTCCCCCACCTTCTAACATTGGAGATTAGTTTAGCATATATGTATCTACACACTAGAATCAAACAGTATGTACTGTTATAAAAGGTGAGGTTCCTCCATAATGTTGTATGTGGTTGTACTTTGTTCATTGTCAGCGATATACTAGTATATTATACCTTTGTTGTAGACATACTCACATTTATATATCCATTCTAATACTGATAGGCCTTTGGATACTTTCAAGTTTTGAGCTACTAGGAATAGTATTAGTATGAACTTTTTATACATGTGTTTTGGTGAACATATGCTAGTGGTTTTTGTTAGGTTTATACTTAGGCATAGAATCAATAGATCATAAGATATGTGCATATTCAGGTTTAGTTGATACTGACAGTTTTACAAAGTGATTGGACCAGTTTATACTCCCACCTGCAATGTATGGGAGTTCTGGTAGCTCCATAGCATCACTGAAACTTGGTATTATGTGTATTTTCCACTTTAACCACTGAGGTGTGTGGTATAATCACACTATGAGTTTAACGTGAATTTCCCTGTTGACTAACAATGTTATGCAGAATAAGACTTTTTGATTTATTTTCATATAAATGTGCATTTTACAGAATCATGAGACAGTAAAGGATCTCCAAGATGACACACTCCAGGGATGGCAAGTGTATGACACATGTGCCCCCATGAACCCCCACACCATCCCTGCCTGTACCTTCGGAATATATGGCTAATTGATCACTGAGCCTGGATCAGATTCCTTCCCAATACAATTCATTACAGTCATTTCCAAACAAAATCAAAAGAGAAATCTCATTGATCAGATGAAGTTTATCAAAAGCAGAAAGGGAGGAAGAATGGAAAAGGCTAGACTGCTCTGAGTTTAAATGTCAGATCTGCCATTTACCATGGAAGCAAAAGGAGATCCCAGTTTATGACCTCGACTTTGTCAAGTGCATGTGACTTGCTTTATGATAGCAATGTTCAATTTACTGTGCTGAGTAACACTGACAAGCTGCTTCATCTCTAGAAAGCGTTATTGTGAGGATTACCTAAAAATATTGTATTGTTTTTTAGTTCTATTCTCCTTTCTCTTGATCAAGGACAGCTTTCTCCTGGGGACAAATCCGTCATGATTTCTGTGAATCTGCCTTCTGTTCTTAAAAGCCTACTGAAGATGACAGCAGATTAGGCAATGACTATTAGTCATCAAGAAAATAAGTTCTTTTTTTTAAGTTTTTAAAATAGCAAGGCAAATTTAAAAAGAAAGAAAAAGAGAACGAGAAAGAGAGAGAGAGAGAAATCCAAAATTTGACCAAACTTAACTTTAACTCAATTTATTGCCACAGCACTGTGTCTCTGCACGTCTGGTTTCCCTGGTACCTCAAAGTGATAGAAGTATTGGGGGGCAACACAAGAGCCCCTTATCTAGGGTCTCTTGATTCAGCAGGACCTGGAGGGAAGAGCTCCAACCTCAGGGACACAATAAAGTTTGCTTCCCTCCCGCAAAAAAAAAAAAAAAAAAATGTTCAAGGAGAGCATTTCAGGTAAAAGCCATACTTGATGCTCAGCCCTAAATCTCATGTTTTATTCACTTGGAAATAATAAAGCTCTTGACTCTAGTTAATTTTAGTTACTTCTTTTATATGATTAATTCTCTTGTTCTTAACAAAAACTTTCAAAAAGAGAGAGAAGAAGGTCTTTCCCAATTTTTGTCTAAAGCAAGACACTTACTTTTGAGTCATTTAAATCATCACCTATAAGCATGAAAAAGGAATCAGGAGGATTCAATGATGAAATTACAAGAAAGAACAGGGAATTTCCCTGACACTGACAATGATTCACATCACTGCTGACGTTTTCTGATGTTCTCATGAAACCACCCTCTCCTTAGCAAATCTCTTCAAACTGTTTCATGACCAACAATGAGGTTAACCATTGGCCAATGGTGGAAAAGTGCTCTTGCCCAAAGAAAATGATAAAAACAAGGGGAAACAATCAGACTCTCTTGGCAACTCTTTTGAGCTACCTTTGCATGGTTCCAATTTCCTCAGCCCACCCTCAGAGGCAGGTAGAGATTCTACCTCAGTGCTATCCACTCATCGTAGAAGGGCCTCCCTCCCTTTACACGAGCTCATGGCATCTTAATCAAAATTCCAAAGCAAGTCTCTTTACACAAGTTCCCAATATCTTCATGGCAATTCTGAAACCCTAATAGCTCTGAATCTCAAAATGTCCCTTTTATAAGTCACTTGGAGGCGAGACATCATCTGATTCAAACTTATTTCATGGCAAAAACCTTTTCTGAACTGATGTGAGCATACTTATCATCTTTACTTAGCCAACTGTGTGGGGTCACCTATCCATTTTGCTACAGGAGTATCAGTGTGCTTGCTTAGGGGGCACTGGTCCAGACTGGGTGGGGGTTGGTACTAAGTCATGGCATCTATTTCATATTATCTTCAAAGTGTGACCAATTTTAAATCTTGAAGTGACTCAGGCTCCAAGAGTGTTGAATAAAGAAATGCAGACCTGCACCAGGCTTACAAACAGATCTTGCTCTCAAACTCTATGTCCTGTGTTTACCCTTAATCTGAATTTTTTTAAAGAAACGCAAACATTAACAAAGAGACATGGGCTTTCACCTAATAGTGCAGCCACACACACACAAAAAAGTGCCCAGTGTAGAAGAGGACATGGGAGGTAGAGACCCTCATACACTATTTGTGAGAATATATATTGGGCAAACTTTTTAAGAGGCTCTTTTTTTTAGAATTTAAAATCATATGCACTTTGACCCAGTAACCCTACTGCTAACTACCTCATGGAAAGAGTCAAAAGAGCATGCCAAGAATATCCATATTGAATATAATAGAAAAATATAAAATAAAAATCAAGGTTTGTCAATAAAAGACTGGTTACATAAATTTTGGTATAATTACACAAAATCATACAAGGTAGCCTAAAAGAAATGGAAAGGAGCTGGCCCCTTATATAATGATATGGAAAGGTCTCCAAGATAAATCTCTAAGTAAAACAAGTGATTTGCAGAACAATATGTATAATATATAAAACACATGTTGAAAAAAATGGTCCAACTAAAAATAATAATTTACTAAACGATAGGGAAATATTTTACATAGATTATAAAGCATCTTAGAATTGGTGAGTAACGGCTAATATCAAACAGCTGGATTTTTCAAATTTGTACAATAAATTTAGATACAATTTCCCCCAACTTCTCCCATAAACTTTCAAATGGTATCCAGCCTTGCATAAATATTCCCCTTCCCTGTCCCCACTCCTCAAAAAAATTCTCAGTCTTATTAGTTATATGCCATTAATGCCTCCCCCACCCCAACATGCTGGACTCTTAATTCTTTCAACAACCATTGTCAAAGACCTAATAATCCTAACCCAAGCATTAGTGAATGAAGTCCAGTGGGGAATTACTTGGAAATTATTAACAAAAACCAGCCACGTTGAGTGAACATGCAACAAAGGGCATTATGGAAATTGGTTAATATACTGATTTGCTTAAAATTATAATGTTGAAAAAATAATTACAGGGTCAGGGAAATGATGCCAATTAGGTAGCCCAGTAACGGGAAGGAGGCAGGGGAGAAGTCACTTTGCCATCCATAAACCAGGCCTTCCCTTCTCAGGCAGCCAGGGCCTGCTCTCTGCCATAAACACGGAACTATTTGGAAGATGAAGATTCCAACCACATTTAGATTCTCAGGAGAAAACAAAAGGTGCCAGTTAAGAAGAAAGACACCACCATTAACTTCAAAGCACAGGAAGGAAGGACCGTAAATGACTAAAGTAAAGTCAGATGACAATACTATTGCTTTTATTTTGCTCCAGGGGCCGATTTCTTCCTTTTCCTTTTTTTTTTTGCTTTTTGATGGTGCGGTACTCTGGCCACCCCCAGAAAGATTCCAAAATCCTCCCTCGGTTTTTTTAGCCCTGCAGTTGGCAACCTACACTACCAGGAAATCCATCTTTAATACAAATCTGAATGCCTTGAACTGTCCTTTGAGTTTAAATATATTTCCCCTGAGCTCTGGCCTCAGTAAAAATAGCAGACAGCTGCTCACCATGTCCCACACCATACACATGTTGGGAGGAAGTATGGCCAAGGGGGTTGGCTTGCATCAGAATTACTTGGAAAGCTTGTTCAAACAGATTTCTGGACTCCACCCCCAGAGTTTCTGATATGTAGGTCTGGTACGGAATCCAAAAAGTTGCATTTCTAAGAAGTTCCCTTAGGTACTGATGCTGCTGTTTCAGAGACCATACAACAAGAACCACTGACCTCAATCCATCCCAAACCTGCTATCTCAAAAGTGATGGGCAGTGATTCCCAAACTCTGTGGCATCTCAGAATCACCTGAAGATCTTGGAAAATTCCAATGCATTTTTTAAATAAAGATTGGTGAAAGAAGAATGAATGGACTAGTTTATTTTATTTTAATATATTTTATTGATTTTTTTTTACAGAGAGGAAGGGAGAGGGATAGAGAGTTAGAAACATCGATGAGAGAGAAACATCCATCAGCCGCCTCCTGCACCCTCCCTACTTGGGATGTGCCCGCAACCAAGGTACATGCCCTTGACGGGAATCGAACCTGGGACCCTTGAGTCCGCAGGCTGACGCTCTATCCACTGAGCCAAACCACTTAGGGCTCCAATGCATTTTATACCAAGTAAATCAGAATATCTATGCAGGCATATGCTTTTTTTCCAAGCCAAGAATCAGTACTTTTCAAAGATCTCCAGGCAATTGCAATATATAGCAGAGTTTGGGAACCATTGAACCTTGGGATGAGGCCTAGAGATGAAGGGAAAGCACATTACACCAGAGGCCAGAAGGAAGAAGAACAGTTCTTATTAATTGTGACCTTGGGACAATCATTTTATTTCCCTTGTTTCTTTTTTCTCATCCATCAAACAAGATGACTATCCCTTTCCTTTTCTCTCAAGAATCAATAGCAAGAAAAATATATAAAACAAGTAAACTGTTTTTGAAAATTAGGAAGTGGCCGAGAGATGTAGCACATGTCTAGGGAGGCAGTGTTGCCAAGAGTAAGATGCGAAGGCTTAGACATCAGAAGACCTGGGTCAGCACCCTGATTCCGACTAGCTCTGTGACCTGAGCAAGTTAATCTAACTGCTCTGCATTACAGTTGCCTCCCCTTTAAAAAGAGAATGGGGTTTGTTGTCCTCCACATGGGGTTCCTCAAAGGCAATTTTGCTATCTGCCCACGACATTATGGGTGCTCAAGAGATGACTGTTATAGCATATCTGATGAATGATACTACACATGTCATCATTCCTTGATATGGAGAAGGCATCCCCTTGGGAAATATTTCAAAGAGAGGTTAGTGAAATTAACAGTGGAAACTCTAGAAAACATCATTAGATAGACCTCCCAAAAGAGACAATAGACAATTGTGGGGGAGTGAAGATGCAACTCAGTTTAAGCAACTCAGTGGCTGGGTCTTAAAGCAGCAGGGTCCTTACAATTACAGTCTCATCATCCATTCCTCCAGTGGCTGGACAATACCCATGTATAAGCTGGTTTGCTCCTTGGACACTGCACGTTAGTCTGAGTTTGGGGGTACCTTCAGATTTTCTACCTGATGATTTGTTTTGTGTTTTCTCCTGGACTAGCCAGCAAACTCCTTGAATATTACAATGTTCATATTTTCTTAGCACACCCATGAGCCAACAATTCTGGGTGTTTGATAGCCATCAATTTCTGCACTCATTTTTCACAATGCCCCCTTCTAATTTATCCTCCACACAGCTTCTGGAACAATTTTTTAAAAATCCAAATTCCATCTCTCTATTTAAAAGTCTTCCAAGGTTTCACATGGTGCATAATAAGGTCCAGCTTAACTTCCTAGAGCAGTTTATAAGGTTCCTTGCGCTCTTGCTCCTGCCGACCTCCCTACGCTTGGCAGAAGGGCAATAGCCATGACTTTGGTGTCACTGAGATTTGGGCTTGAAATCCAGCTCAACCTCTGACAAGCTATGTACCTACCAACGAGTTCCATAATCTCCCTGAACCACAGTTTATTTACTTGAAAAATGGGGAGAAATACTATCTCCTTTCAGGTTTGTTGTGAGACTAGAACGACTCAATGAGAAATGCCTGGCATATTATATATTTCCCTGGCCCGGGAATTGTGGGCTCCCTCAAATACTCTATGTGACCTTTGTGTCTGGTTACCTTTGAACAGGCATGTTCCTACCTCATCAGCTTGGAAACCTCTCATCTTTTAAGACCCAGATGAACAAGGTCACTCACTTCTGTGATGGCTCCTTGACTTACACATGCAAAGCTACTTCCTCTCTTTGGTGCCACTGCCATCTTGGAACAAAGTTTTATCTGTCTCACTCCAATGCAATTAATGGTTTATATGCCTATCTCTCAACCCAGATAGAGGGTATCATAAAGATCAGGGACCATCTCATGATCAATGTTAGCTAAATGTCTCCTTCCTCACAGTTTGTCCTTTGTTATTTGTGCAAGTTCACTCAGAGCCTGTAAATTCATAGAGGGTGTCTTATACCCTTGCTACCCATAGACCAGGAACCCTGACATCACCTGGGTCCTGAGAAATATCCTTCCTTCCTTTCACCAATAAAAATTAAAGTGGAAACAAAACAAACCAAAATCTATTCCAGTCCAGATACTTGCATAAAAGGAGAAAAATCTGCGCGAGTTTTCAGTAGTGCTAAATCACAGAACTAAAACTGAAACAAGTAAAACCTAATCTTCCAGTGGAGAAGGTAGCAAAAAGAAAAAAAATTTATGTAGAATAACATGTTTACTATGAGCAAGGGAGTTCTAATTTACCACCTGTTTAGAGCAAGGGATGGCCATGACAGGAGACGAATCCAAAGTCAATACCACTGTGAGCCACACATGTGCTCGAAGTGAGGACCGAATGCCATTTAATTGAACACGTCAATTGGAATATTGTAATTTAAAATCCCTTTTCTCCCACTTCTCTGCAATGCTATAAAGAACGCCATGTAGTTGTTCTGAGCTGTAGGCACAGTCCTCTCTTCCTACCTCCTATCTTAACATTAGAGATGGAACCAGGGCACAAGGAAAAATGACCTGTGCTTCAACCATCTTCCCTCAACACCTAGAACTCAGGTTCAGGTGACACTGTGATTTGGGATTCCATTCAGTGGAAGCATGTCCCTACAACCAATAGCACAACAACACACTTCTCAGAGACATATTTCATTGCAAAACAAGGTATTCATAAAACTTCTACACAATTGTCAATGTTGTCTTACATTCTTTTCTGGGGGAAAAGATAAGGAGCAAGCATGTAATTTGAGTCGAGATTACAATTTCCAGGTAATGGCCTGGCTTCAGTGGTGGCCTGGGGCTGGGGCTGGAGTTAACAGAGATGCCAGCCCTTCTCACACGCCAGGAGAGGTGGTCTTAGAAACAACAGCAAACATGAAAGTCAGAGACAACTCATTTTTACTTCCATTTTCCCTAAATTCTGGACGAATGCCTGCCTACAAATTAGCAGAATAGAGACACTTTATTCAGAAACAGAGCCTCCTTTTTTCCCCCCTTTCTTCTTAAAGAACTTGGGCAAACAAATGAACAAAGAGTCCTAACTGAAACTACGAGAAAAAAGGCATCTGGAGTATTTGCTTTGCCATCTTGTTCTCAAAAAAACTCAAACACCACAATAGTTTGCAACCTTTTTGGTTGGTTACTTTTTTCCTTCACTTAACAGATGGGATGAAGATTTTGTGAACTTTTCTAAGCAACCGACAGGACCGCCTCCTCTCTCCTAAGTGCCCCGTCAGCAGATTCCTGGAGCCTGGGCTGTAAAAGCACTTGTTTCCACTTTCCCCCCAATCGCAAAAAGATGCCTCTTAAGCTATAGTGAGGCAGAGCACAGCCATTCAATTATTCAAATACTAGAAGTCTATAAAAGAACATTGCGCCGCAATTGGTTTCTTAATTTGGGTGAAACGGCATGCCCAAACACATCCCCAGATCCTGAAGATAAATCTCCATACATCTTCTGATTCAAGCACATCGCAGGATGCATTTTTATCAATTTTGAGATAGCTTGCAGAATACTCAGAGCACAACAACATGATCACAGCATCACACAGGGAAAAATAAACCTCAAATTAAACCTTTTTTACACGGCTATTGATAGTAGCAACAACAGATTTTATTGTTTGCCTTTTTTTTTCCTATATACAGATGTTCAGATTTCAATTTCCAGAATGGTTTTAAACGTATCCAACTGTTTTAATGTGACAAATGCCTTTTTAGCGCCCACTCCACAAATATTCCAGGCATACTTAGCTGCGTGCATTTATGTCTACAACCACTCAGAGGATAAGCGGGGGAAAACCTAACCAAACTAAAACCAAACGAGGAGATAATCGTGAAGCCTATAAAATTTGCATCTAGCCCATGCGAAACAGATGGTGGATTTTGTCGAAGGCATAAGGCAGTGAACTGTCCAGTTTAAGCTCTTTCCTAGAAAAGAAAGGCAAGTCACAGAGTCTGCGCCCTTCTCCTCTTCGACAAGCACTCACCTGTGCTTAGAAAGAGGGCAGGAGCTTGAGAATTCATTTTCCTAAAGAAATCACAAAAATCCCAGGATAGGCTGAGCTCAGCTTCCAACCTTTGCCATCAGGAGACAGTGCATCCTCATACCTCAGAAAGCAGTCCGCATAGCACAGTGCTCACATTCGATTCTCCCTACATCTTGCAAAAAAAAAAAAAAAAAAAAATGCCTTTCACTCACTTGTGCGGATATCTTTATTGTAGTTGACATGGGCCTGCCCAGGGGACCGACTTGTTGTTCCATAAAGATCCTTAAATAGGCACTACCGATGAAACATTTAATCCAAGACTTGAGATCAAATGGCTGCTACTGCCAGGGACACCGAGAGAAAAATCTATTCCCCAATTAAATAATTGCACGCAAAGCTAGTATGGTTCATTATGTCATTTAACCTAGCACAGTTTTTCTGGAACACAGCCAACAGGCTTCAGATTTTACTTTAATAATATGTATGTAGTACTTTGGAGATCGTGGATTATTTTAAACATTTCTTGAAGGAAACCATCTCTTCCCCCCACATGAAAAATGGAGTGTGAGCTTGAACAAGCGATGCTGGTGATGATACACCGCACGGCAATTATTCATTTCAGCACATATTGGCTGTTTCTGAAATTTTTCTCTGCTTACGATGAAAATATTCCACATCATTGCTGGGGGAGGGGGATTTTTGTCTCCTTAGTATCATGAATATTTTATTTTTGCCTAATATGAACTGTTTATATAGGAAGTGAAAGTAGATTTATGGACTCTATATTAAAGGGCTATATCCCAAAAGTCTAATAAAAAATCTTATCCCCTAAGGCAAAAACATCCACATTTAGATGACAGCATCAGACAATGGGTGGGTGGTTCAATGGAGAACTTCCCGAATGACATTTTGTTCTGAAGCTTCAACTTCTTAAGAGCACAGGGGATTATGAATAAAGTGATGGGATTTTTTTTTTTTTAAGAGAGGAAGTTACACACTGAACATAGGTAGTGAAATAGTTCTTAAGATTAGAGCATGTGTGAAAAATAAGTTACATACTGGTGTGTTGTTGTCTTTTAAATACCGGTATGGAAATGCAAAGCTGTTAGAACTAAGAGCAAATATCAGAAGATTGGAGAGGATTAAAAATATCCTACACACATTAGAATCTTTCCTCCAATCCTTGTTTTTCCCAAGAAAGAACGAAAACCCACTCAAGTGCATGCTTCTCATCTCTATAAGGTTTATTTTGAATGAAGCTCTCTGATGACATGCAAAGGTGCCAAGTTCTTTCTGATGGGAAGTGAGATCAGTTTGTCTCTCACCCCTTTCAAGGGAATGGATTTTTAATTCTTCCAAGTTGTTCCATGTCCGTGTTATTTTGCGCTTTCATTCAGATCAGCTATGGATTTTAATTACTGCGTTCTGTCGTTTAGTTAATGAATATTTTCCTGATAAGTCACATCAGCAGGCCTGCATTGAAGTCACAGCCCACTTAGGTCAATGCTAAGGAACTGTTCTCCGAGGTCTATTGATTCTTGTGCCATTAAGTGGGCACACTGAGTGCTAATGTACCAACATCTGGGAGCTGTCCTTCTTCTAATTTCAAAAGATTCTGATCTAACAAGGAATACAATCTGTGAAAAATACTTCTTCCATTCTGACTTTAGCGTCGTCAGGAATACAATCTGTGAAAAATACTTCTTCCATTCTGGCTTTAGCGTCGTCATTCACATGGGAACTATTTATCACTTCAAACTCCTTTAAAGAGGAGGAAATGAATTCAAAATGTTCTTGGCTTGCTATTGCTGAATCTCCCTGAGATAAAACAATGCAAAATAAAACAAATACCTTTAAATAATGCCTACATCAGTATGTGAATTAAAAAAAAATGCCTTACAGCATGCTTGCCTCAGACCACTTTAGTGCCACTTCAATGGTAAGTGTTGTTTACTTAGCGAATAGAGTTAACTGATATTAAGCAGTATTTCAACATAATTTGAGATATTTTTGTGGGATATGATCCAGTCCCCACCAGTGCTTACAACTCCCTTTGATTTTCTTTGTTACTTCCTTTATTTATCCCTGCTGGATCAACATTCTCAATCACTAAAATACTTTGTGTAAATAAACCACCTAAAATCTCCTCTATTTAGTGATATATTACTCCGATTTGGCATTATAATTTATTTACATATATAATACTTAATTTTTTTCTGATTAGGCTATTGAAATATCACAAAACATCTTTAGCTGGCAGGGTAAATTTTATGGAGGAAACCCAAAATAAACCAAAGACAAATTATAAAGTCTGATATCTTCACAACGAATATGACAGAGAAAAAAATGGGCTGACTCTAGTCTTTCCAACCCTTGAGAAGAATCTCTAATTACTTTCAGAACCTTCCCATCAATCTTTGCATCTTGAAGAAATGTACAACTGAGAATTTCACTGACTGTTTTTGAACAAGTAGCACCTAAAGGGGGCTGGATGAGCAGAGAGCATGACCTTAAATTCAGCAAATACTAGAATGACAGGTATCACAAGCTACATTGTGATGAAGCTGCCAAAAAGAAAAAAAAAAAGTACTTTCTTTCTTTTTTCATTATTAGAAAAAAAAAAAAAAGACGTGTGCTATTTAAAAAGAGCTTTCAACTACTCCCCAGTCAGCGACTGAGCCACTTGTCAGGGACTCTCAACAGCTTTTCAATATTAATAATTTGTAGTACTAATGTCAACTTTTGCTTTTGGGGGAGCAAATATAGCTGGCTCACCAAATAACTCAACTCTTTTTTTTTAAATAAACGCCTCACAATGAATACATTTGCTTTAACATCTATTCTTTTGATAAGCCATCTTGAGGTGGTCTGACTTTTGTTTTCTTTACTTTCACAAACACGCTCCTCACCATGATTAATGGCCTCCCATTGGGTATATGGGAAATTTCCCAGCCCGGTTCCCTTGAGAATGCCCCTCTACATGGATTTCTAGGCAAAGCTAGATTAAAAGAGGAGGAGCATGAGCTATAGTCGCCCTACCCCACAGCCATCAATTATATACAGTTATAAATCAAAGTTTTCAGCCGAAACAAAGACCAGTGCGGCAAGCAAACAAGGGTGTTCATGGCAAATTGTTTTGAAGCCGAATAAAACTCTTGACGGAAAACAATGGAGTCGGCAAAGCCACCGTCAATATCTCTCTAAAGTTGAGCTGATTTATGAAGAATTAGACATGGTGTATCAAGTCACTGGAGGATTGATTGAGAAAACAGCAAGGCGAAATGTGAATAAACCTAATATAAAACCCAATGAAGCTCTTTCTTGATCACCAAAAGTTTAGCCAAATGATGTTTTTATTCATATGAATTTGAACCCTCACTTTAGATCCCTACTGTGAAATCTCTAATTATTAAACACTCTGTCCCTCCCTCCCTACTTAGTTTTGGTTTCTTTGCTAGCAAATTTCAACCTCCATGTGAACCATGGTTATCAGGCTCATACCTTTCTTTCTATTTTGATCCTACACTTTGCAGAATTTAATTCCACTTGTCTCAGATACTGTTTACATGCCTTCCATAAAACTTTATTTTATAAGGAGAAACAGGGAAATGTTGACTTTTGTAAAAACAAATAGAAATACCATCAGGAGGCAAATCAAGCGCAGAAGGCATGAAATTAAATAAATGATGTTACAGTTTTCTAGGGCTTTTTTATCCTGAAGCTCCAACATTTTTCAAGAGCTTTCTCTTTTAGAACCAGAAATTGCTCACACCTGTAAAACATGTATGTACTTAGGTGAGAGAATAAAAGATAATTCTAATAGCAATGGCCATTACCATTATATTTTTATTGAGCATTTTTATGTGCATTATTTATCAGAACAAAAACTATGAAATTTGACTATTATCCTCTCCATTTTATGGTCGAAGAACCTGATGCATAAAGAGGCTAACTTGCCTGCAGTTGTACGGTTTAGAAATTACACAAGACATAGTGGATTCTGTCTTTGAACCAGGAAGTGTGATTTCTTGAGTGTCTGATCTTTTTTAAAAAAAAAATAAAAATATATATATATATATATATATATATATATATATATATATATTTCAGAGAGAGAAAGAGAGAGGGAGGAGAGAGGGATAGAAACATCAATGATGAGAGAGAATCATTGATCAATTGCCTCCTGCATGCCCCCTACTGGGGATCAAGCCCACAACTAGGGCATGTGCTCTGACCATGAATCAAACTATAACTTTCTGGTTCATGAGTTGACACTCAACCATAGAGCCACACTGGCCAGGCTTGAGTACATGATCTTAATCCCTACAACTAACCTCATATTTGGGGTAAAATTTAAAAAAAATCTTCCTTAAATCACTCAAAAGTGATTCAAAATCTTCATAAGTTGAACAAATTTCCTAAGGAAAGATATCCTTACTTGCCCCACTCAGCTTCTTACCTTAGCAACTTGTGAGAATAAAATCAATTGATATAGTATATGAACATGGAAGGGAAATCTTTTAAGGTATATAAAACATCTGCAGTTATCTTGCCCATTATTGCTTCCTTTGCCTTAATAACAGAACTGTTTTTTTCATCTGAAAAACCCATTCCATGTTCTTCTGGTAGGAACTGGACAAGTAGTGGGCATATTATACAGGCCTAATCAGAATTAACTACTCACACAGCCAAAGTGTAATATGAGAGATATGATTTGGGCCACTTCTGGGTCCAGACCATTAAGAGGTGAGTGACCCTCGGTTATATTCTTTTCTCTTCTGCCAAGAGACCTGGATAGGTCAACCTGCATTGACCATGCTGACTTATCAAGGGTGAGCAGTGGTCGGCAAACTTAGGCTCGCGAGCCACATGCGGCTCTTTGGCCCCTTGAGTGTGGCTCTTCCACAAAATACTGACTTCTGCGCATGGGCCACGAAGTTTCAATCGCAGTGTACATGCGCACCCGCACGTGGTATTTTGTGGAAGAGCCACACTCAAGGGGCCAAAGAGCCGCATGTGGCTCGTGAGCCGCAGTTTGCTGACCACTGGTGTAGGGTATGGCAAAGTCACAGGATGGAAGGAGCCTGCATCCTTGAATCATTACATGGAAGATACCTCCAACTTAAACAGCCACAAGAAATAAACTTCCATCAGATTAAAGCTTTGTATAGTTCCGTCTATTTTTTACAGCTATTCAGCCTACCCTAAGTAATACAATAACAATGCAATAAAATTGAGCTATATTTTAAGTTTGTATTATTTCATTTGTCAGAATTAAGATCATGAAAATAAATTTGGGACAAATAGTCCTTCCTGAGAATCGAAGATGGCGGCATAGGTAAACACCGGAGACTGCCGCCATAAACAACCACTTCAAAAAATACAACTAAAAGTCGGAACGGACATCAACCAGAACCACAGGAAGGCTGGCTGAGGAGAGACTCTTCAACTAGAAGCAAAAACAACAGCATTCCGACGCACAGAGGAGGCGCAGTGTGGAAAATTTAAAGGTACGGCGGTGCGGTGGTGAGGCGGTGCGCGCGCAAAGCAGGCTGGTGGCTGAGGGCGCGGTTGCCGTTTTCACTCAGGAGTGAGTCTCAGACTCTGGGCTACAGATCCAGGCGAGTCTCTAGGGACCCAGACTCAAACGGGAGAAGCGGGACTGTCTGGCTACGGCCCCTCCAAGGTTTGCAGCGGTTTCTGGGACAGAGAGGCAGAGCCCCTGGGGACGAACTGAGAGCGGCCATAGCTGCTCCCTCCCCCCGCCCTGTTGAGCCCGCCCCGCCCAAACCCTGCGCAGAGCCATTTGCCGATCGCCTCAGGCAAGGGCTGGACTAGCGCCTCCCCAGAAGACAGACGCTTTCCAAACAGCTGATTCCTACAGCCAGTCAGCCTGGTGGTCAAATCCCTCTAGTGTTAACTACAACAATTAAGGCTTGGCTAGAACAAGACTGTGCACAGAGACCACAAGGGGGTGCACCAAGAAAGCACAAAAGATGCGGAGACAAAAAAACATGACAGAAATGGAGGATATGGAGCTAAGAATCGCAATTTTGAGGGCTTGCCATAAATTTGTGCAGAGCCTCATGAAAACTAATGAGACCCTCGATGCTACGATAAAGAAATTAGAAAGTAAGCATACACGGACTGAAATAAAGAATATTATACCCAATAGCAGACCAGAGGAGCACAAGAATCAAACCAAAGATTCGACAAAAAACACCCAATTGGAAAAGCAAAATGAAAAAAGAATCCGAAAGTGTGAAGATAGTGTAAGGAGCCTCTGGGACAGCTTCAAGCGCACTAATATCAGAATTATTGGAGTGCCAGAAGATGAGAGACAGCAAGATATTGAAAACCTATTTCAAGAAATAATGGCAGAAAACTTCCCCCTTCTGGAGAAAGAAATGGACTTACAGGTCCAAGAAGCGCAGAGAACCCCAAACAAAAGGAATCCAAAGAGGACCACACCAAGACACATCATCATTAAAATGCCAAGAGCAAAAGACAAAGAGAAAATCTTAAAAGCAGCAAGAGAAAGAGGCTCAATTACCTACAAGGGAATACCCATACGACTGTCAGCTGATTTCTCAACAGAAACTTTGCAGGCCAGAAGGGAATGGCAAGAAATATTCAAAGTGCTAAATACCAAGAACCTACAACCAAGATTACTTTATCCAGCAAAGCTATCATTCAGAATTGAAGGTCAGATAAAGAGCTTCACAGATAAGGAAAAGCTAAAGGAGTTCATCACCGCCAAACCAGTATTATATGAAATGCTGAAAGGTATCCTTTAAGAAGAGGAAGAAGAAGAAAAAGGTAAAGATACAAATTATGAACAACAAACATGCATCTATCAACAAATGAATCTAAGAATCAAGTGAATAAATAACCTGATGTACAGAATGAACTGGTGATTATAATAGAATCAGGGACATAGAAAGGGAATAGACTGACTATTCTTGGGGGGAAAAGGGGTGTGGGAGATGCGGGAAGTGACTGGACAAAAATCATGCACCTATGGATGAACACAGTAGGTGGGGAGTGAGGGTGGAGGGTGGGGTGGGAGCTGGAAGGAGGGGAGTTATGGGGGGAAAAAAGAGGAACAAATGTAATAATCTGAACAATAAAGATTAAAAAAAAAAGAAGAAGAAAAAAAAAAGAAAAAAAAATTTGGGACAAATATGAATAATTATGGAGGGGCTGGGTCAGGAACAAGTAAGATAGAAAAAAGATAACAAAGCCAAGAATTTCTAATTTCAATATTGAAAGGAAACAGGTCTCTATCAAGACTAAGAAAGTAAATGTTTTAAATTGGAAGTTTTTATCTTCAGTTTTGTGCTCTGGAAATAAAAAAAGAACATAAATTAAATGGGTAAGGGTGTAAAAAAGTTGGCAGAGGCCAGGTAAGAGGCTGAAAAAAAGAAAATGTATAGGAAAGAAGAAAGGAAGAAGAGAAGAGAAATGTGAGAGTGGTTAAATAAAATTAAACTAATAATATCAACAAATATAGTTCTTACTAAAATCTAGAAGCTCCTTTGTAAATAATTTATTTTGATTTTTCCCATCAATGTCAATGGATAAAAACAGACTCATTACTAAATAAAGGAGAAAAACTGAAAAGCTAAATTTATTTAACTTTAAATTTCTTGATATGATGCCTAATCATTCTGTTGTTGTTTTTTGTTGTTATTGTTAATTTTTTTTTTGTGTTTCCCACATTTCTTAAAGAAATTCTGCTTTATACTTCAAATAGATGACACTGTTGCTTGCTAAAGGATAAATCCCAATTGATATAGTAATCCAGTATTTTTTAACTTCAGGTGGCACATCTATAGTCATTGCCTTTGGCATTCTGCTTTTGAAAAGATGCATGCTTTATGCCATCTTCAAAATAATGGAACCTCTTAATCTGTAGATTTAACTGAAAGGGCTGCAAACTCATAATTTTATAATGAAAGGACAGTACCCAAATTATTTCTTATTTGTCATGGTTCTTACATAAAAATGTATTGCAGCATTTAGTGAAGTGGTGGCAAAAATGTGGATATTTAGGAAATTAAATTGATTTATGGTGACAAATACAAGTTGGCAAATGCTCTTTTAAAAAGGTACTTAAAACAAATTGACTTCAAAATCCAATAAAAATTTTAGATGAAGATAAATATACACATTAAAAATAAAAATAATCTATAGAATGTGAAACAAATGTTCAAAACCCCAAACAGATGGAATGTAAAAAACGGAAAAGTACAAGAGCAATATAATTAAAGTCAGAGAAATAATAGAAAATATATCCTCTTTCATTTTCTGATGAATCCTAAAAGAACAGCTTATACATCCCATTTTAAGTAGTATTTCAAAAGCCCCTCTACAAATTCCAGTAATTTATCTAGCCATAAAAAAAATCTGAGAATAGTTTGTTCTATAAAGAAAGATTAGTTATTTAATCATTAGTCAAATACTATTCTCATCCAAAGAGTGAAACTCACTGAGGTCTAGCAGAGAATACCTACTGGTAGTGGAGAAATAAATGAAGATTTCAAAGGTCACACAGTACTTTGAAATTTTTCAATTTTGTTCAAAGTGGATAGACTTCCTTGAGTAGCAAGATCATCCAGGGGAAACTTTATAAAAGTCATGCTTTAGAAGAATGGCAACTGTTGCCTATAATATAAGCTACTTTAGATTTGTCCCAACAAAGCCTGAAACCAAACTGAAAGTCCAGATACTTAATGGCCTACTAGAACACAACCCAGACATCCTCAAAGGGTGATAATATAAGCCAAATTCCCAATAACACAGCATTTACCATGTCTAGTACAGATTCAGAAATTAATAGGCAATAAAAGAAGCAGGGAAATAAATAACCATGAGAAATAAAACAAAATGTAGAACACAGACATGACACAGATGTTAGAATTAGCAAGTAATAATTTAAAAGGTTATTATAAAGAATTTTAATAATTTAAATAAAATATGGACATAATAAGTGAACAAATAGCAAATCCCAAGAAATAAATACAAACTATAAAAGAACCAAATAGAAATTCCAGAATGGAAATACAATGTCTGAAAGAAAAAATTCACTGGATGAGATCAATAGCAGATTAAAAATTGCAAAACAAACAAACAAAAAAAACCACCAGTAGACTTGAAGAAAGGTAAATAGAAACTGTCTAAAAGTGAAGCATAGAGAAAATTAAAAGAAAAAAAAATAGAGCCATTTTATGGGACAACATAAAATGATATATCAGACATGTAACTGAAATCTCCAAAAAAGAGAAGAGACAGATTAGGGCAATAGAATCATATTTGAACAAAATAGGTAATGATATTCCAAATTATTATTTCAAAATACTTTTTTAACTATCAAGATTTGAGGAGCTAAATAAAACGATAAGATAACTACAAGAAAAACAAAACCTTAAGCACATATTAAATACTGAAAACAAAGGTAAAGAGAAAAAAAAACACAGCCACAGAGGATAAGATATATTACATGGCGAGGAACAATAGCGAGAATAACAGCTCTATCAGAAATAATGCAAGCCAGAAGAGAATGGAACAACAACTGTAAAGTACTGAAATTAAAAAAGAAAAGAAAAACAAAACTAGACAACTTATAAGCTTGAATTCTATATCCAATAAAAAATATTCTTCAAAACAAAGGTGATACAAATACACTTTCAGATTAACAAAAGTTTCAATACTTGGAAGCTGGGGATGGGCATTATAATAAACTAGAGGCCCGGTTCACAAAAATTTGTGCATTTGGGGGTGGGGGTCCCTCAGCCTGGCCTGTGCCGTCTCGCAGTCTGGGACCCCTTGGGGGATGTCCACCTGCTGGCTAAGCCTGCTCCCCGGGGGATCGGGCCTAAGCTGGCAGTCAGACATCCCTCTGGCAGCCCAGGAGCCCTCAGGGTTTGTCCACTTGCCAGCGGGGAGTAGGCCTAAGCTGCAGTCGGACATCCTTAGTGCTGCTGAGGATGTGGGAGAGGCTCCCGCCACCACCGCTGTGCTGGCAGCCATCAGCCTGGCTTGTGACTGAGCAGAGCTCCCCCTGTGGGAGCATACTAACTACCAGGGGGCATCTCCTGCATTCAGCATCTGCCCCTTGGTGGTCAGTGTGTGTCATAGTGACCAGTCATTCCCAGTTGTTCTGCTGTTAGGGTCAATTTGCATATTACCCTTTTATTATATAGGATGTCACAGAGAAACTTCTGAGCTGACTATGCCCCCTGGGTTCAGTGAAGAGGAAGCAGACAGAAATGCCCATCTTTCAGTCTTCCCATAAACGAGGTATGCTCACCCTGGCCAGT
This sequence comes from Myotis yumanensis, assembly GCF_028538775.1. NCBI lineage: Eukaryota > Metazoa > Chordata > Mammalia > Chiroptera > Vespertilionidae > Myotis > Myotis yumanensis. The sequence goes on from NW_027223765.1 coordinate 17,480,143, forward strand.
TTGGCTCAGTGGATGGAGCGCCGGCCTGCCGACTGAAGGGTCCCAGGTTCGATTCCAGTCAAGGGCATGGACCTTGGTTGCAGGCACATCCCCAGTAGGGGGTGTGCAAGAGGCAGCTGATCAATGTTTCTCTCTCCTCTATGTTTCTGACTCTCTATCCTTCTCCCTTCCTCTCTGTAAAAAAAATCAATAAAATATATTAAAAAAAAGAGGTATGCTCACCTTGATAGCTGCTGCCTGATGATTCAGCTTCCAATCAGCTTGCATCTAGTTGCTTACTGAGACCCTCCTTTTTGGGACACTGACAAGTCAATTACTGGGAGCCATAAGGACAAAGAAGACTGCTTAAACAATCAGAAAGCTTTGAGAGATATCCAAGACTTAGAGCAGGGTTGAACTATAAGTTTCATCTCTTATGTGAGACCACTCCTTCAAGACTTGGAGAAGTGGCAATTTTATCAGTTGTGTAAAAACCAAGACAGAGTCAAGGAAAATGAAGCAAGATAGGCATCTGTTTCAAACAAAAGAATAAGATAAAAACCTCAGAAAAAGACATTAGTGAAATGGAGATGAGCGACTTACCTGACAAAGAGTTGAAAATAACAGTAATAAAGATACCACAGTCAGAAGAACAATGCCTGAATAAAGTGATAATTTCAACAAAGAGATAGAAAATATAAGAAAGTACCAAATGGACATCACAGACCTTAACAATAAAACTGTACTAAAATATTTGATAGAGGGCTTCAACAGCTAACTATGTGAAACAAAAGAATGAATCAGCCAATTTGAAGAGTGACAAAAAGAGAAGCAAAACAGAACAACAGCAATAAAAGAAAAACAAAAAGTGGAGATAGCATAAGAGACTTATGGAACAACATCAAGAAGATCAACTTAGCCCTAACTGGTTTGGCTCAGCGGATAGAGTGTCAGCCTGCGGACTCAAGGGTCCCAGGTTCGATTCCGGTCAAGGGCATGTACCTTGGCTGCAGGCACATCCCCAGTAGGGGGCGTGTAGGAGGCAGCTGACCGATGTTTCTCTCTCATCGATGTTTCTAAGTCTCTATCCCTCTCCCTTCCTCTCTGTAAAAAATCAATAAAATCTTTTTAAAAAAAGAAGACCAACTTAAAATAGACTATTATATATCTCAAATGTGTCACGTAAGCTGCATGGGAACCACAAAGCAAATACGTATAGCAGATACACAAAAGATAAAGAAAAAGGAATTTAAGTATACCACTAAAGAAAGTCATCAAATTACAAAGAAAGAGATCAAGAGAAAAAGAAATTATTAAACAAACACCCCCCCCCCCAAAAAAAATTAACAAAATGACATTAAATACTTGCCTATTAATAATTACATGTAAATGGACTAATTCTCCAAAAGACAGAGTGACTGGATGTATAAAAATCGACTTAACTATATACTGTCTATAGGTGATTCACTTGAGCTTTAAGAGCACACAGAAACTGAAGGGATAGAAAAGATATTTCATGCAAATGAGAATAAAAGAAACCTGTAGTAGCTATACTTATTTAGACAAAATAGACTTTAAGAAAAGACTGTAATATGAAACAAAGGTCACTATATATAATGATAAAGGGGCCAATCCAATAAGAGCATAAAACATTTGTGAATATTTATGTACTCTACATACAAGCACCTAAATATATAAAGCAAATATTAGCAGAAATAAAAAGAGAAATAGATAGCCATACAATAACAGTAGGGAACTTTAATATCCCACTTTTAACAATGGATAGATCATTCAGACATAAAATCAATAATGAAACATTCGACTTAAATGACACGTTAGTTCAGATGAACTTAGCAGACATTTACAGGACATTTCATCCAGAAGCAATGAAATTCACATTCTTCTCCCGCATACATATAACACTCCCCAGGATAGGTTATATGTTAGGCCCCAAGACAAGTCTTAATAAAATCAAGAAGATTGAAATCATATTTTCTGACCACAATGGTATGAAACTAGAAATCAACCCTGCCAGTGAAACTCAGAGGTTGAGCCACAACATATGAACCAGGAGATCAAGGTTCAATTCCCATCCAGGGCATAGCCTAGGTTGTGGGCTCCAATCCCAACAGGGGGCATACAGGAGGCAGTCGATCAATGATTCTCTCTCATCACTGGTGTTTCTATCTCTCTCTTCCTCTCTGAAATCAATAAAATATATTTTTAAAAACATAAATTAGAAATAAATTATGAGGTAATCTGGAAAAAAGCACAAATATATGTATGTTAACATGTTACTGAATGATCAAAAAGAAATAAACTTAAAAAAATATCTCGAGATAAATGAAAATGGAAACACAACATGCCAAATTTTATGGGACCCAGCAAAGCAGTTCTAGGAGGGCACTTCACATCCATAAATGCCTACATTAAGAATAAAAATGTAGTATAAAAATGAAATAACAAAAATGAAAACCAAGAAATAAATAAAATTAAGACAAAAAAACAGAACAGAAATAAATAAAATGGAGACTAAGATAATAATAGAAAAGCTTAATAAAACTAACAGCTGGTTTACTGAAAAAAAGATAAACAGAACAGACAAACTTTTAGATAGACTCACCAAGAAAAAAAGAGAAAGGACTCAAATAAATAAAATCAGGAATGAAAGAGGAAATGTTATAACTGATAACTCCAGAAATATAAAAAGCATGAGACTCTGAGGGAGAATTGTGTGCCACCAAATTAGACATCTGAGGAGAAACACATAAATGCCTAGTACCATACAACCTACTAAGACTGCATCATGAAGAAATAGAAAATCTGAATAATTTCTGGTAAGAAGAGGGACTCAGTAATAAAAAATTTCCCAAAGTAGACATACCAGATTATTTCACTGAGTAATTCTCCCAAATATTTAAATTCTTCCATGCTCATACAAGGAAGGGAATATTTCCAAACTCATAAGGCCACCTTTACACTAACACCTTCACCAGACAAGAATGCCATAAGAAAAGAAAATTACAAGGCCAATATCCCTAATTAAAATAGATACAGAAATCCTGAACAAAATGTTATCAAACCAAACTCAACAACACATTGAAAGAATAATACACCATGATCAAGTGTGATTAATTCCAAGGATGCAAGGATATCTCAATATACATGAATCAATCAATGTGATATACTGCATTGATAAAATTTAGGATAAAATTATATAATAATCTCAACAGATGCAGAAAAAGCTTTTGGCAAAATGCAGCATCTACTTATGATAAAAACTCTCAACAAAGTGGGTTTAGAGGGAATGTACCTCAACATGATAAAGGCGATATATATCAAGCCTACAGCTAACATCATGCTCATCAGTGAAAAACTGAAACCTTCTCCTTTAAGATCAAGAATGCCCACTCTCAACACTTTCATTCAACAAAATACTGGAGCAATTAGACAAGAAAATAAATAAACACAAGTCATCCAAATTGGGGAAAAAAAGAAGTACAACTGTGTCAATTTGCAGATGACACATTATATAGAGAAAACTCTAAAGAGTACCAAAAAACTTAGAATAAACAAATTTAATAAACTGTCAAGATCCATAGTGATATACAAAAACCAATGACATTTCTAGACACTTAATAAACTATTGAAAAGAGAAATTTAAAAAATATCATAATTGCACTGAAAATAATAAAATACTTAGGAATAAAATTTTCCCAGAAGGTGATAGACTTGTACATTAAAAACATAAGACATTGATGAAAAAAACGAAAAAGACAAAAATAAATGGAAGTATATTTCATGCTTATGGATTATAAGAATTAACATTGTTAAAATATCTGTACTTACTACCCTAAGCAATCTATGGATTCGCTGTTATTTCCATCATAATTCTAATGACATTTTTTCACAGAAATAGAACAAGCAATTCTAAAGATTTATATAGAATCACGAAAGACGCTAAATAGCTAAAGCACTCTTGAGAAAGCAGAACAAAGCTGGATCCATCACATTTCCTGATTTCAAAATATGTTGCAAAGCTATAGTAATTAAAACAGTGTAGTATTGACATACAAACAGACACAGACCAAACAGAATAGTCCACAAAATAAAGCCCACTGATATATGGCCAAATTGAAGTATATTTATACAGCAGTAAATGTATACTCCTCAGCAGTAAAAATGAACTACTGGAACATACAACATCATAGATAAAACATACCAGGGTAGATACAAAGTGATAGATTAATTTATATAACATTTTAGAACAAAATTAACCTATGATAATAGCAACCAGAACAGTGGTTGACTTAGAATGGAGTGGGAAAAAGATTTACCAAATTGAGAGAACTTTCTGGAAGGATAAGGATAAAAATATATCTTGACAGGACCATTGTTTACATGCATGTATGCATGGGTCAAAACTCACTGAATTATGTAGGTAAGATCTGTGTATTTTACTATGTGTACATGATAAACAGAAGTATAACATTTTTTCAGCACACTTGTTTTATAAGAAATTATTTAAGAAAACAGAAAAACATTCCATTTGAGGAGCGTATTAATTATTAATATCTCATTTCAGCATATAGGAAGACCAATATTATTCTTCTCAGGCCCAAGGCAGAGTTGGCTCATTGTAATGACACACAGTAAATGAGCAGCAGAAATCGCTCTTTTTCCACACAAATATCTAAAAGACTGGGAAAAGCAAAAAAGAGAGATGATGCCTTGATTACCATGACGTCCATCTGTAGCTCCCATCATACTAGATTTGTTTTGGAAATTCCGGCCTCAGAACCTCTGCCTTATGAGAAGCACTGCAGTTCATAAGGTAAGTCCCTGTTTCTCAAGGTAGACTGAGGGTCTCTTGTTCTCCCACATGTTAATTGGTTTGACTTGATTCAAGACTTCAGTGGCTTAGTGGGTTCTGGGAATACTTTGTTTAAAAAACAAACACCTGAAAGGATTTAATTTACTGCATGACTTTCACAAAATTAATATGAAAATGTTCAGGGTGACTCCTTAAAAATGGGAATCTATTATCCAAGCTGGTTTGGCTCAGTGGATGGAACATCAGCCCCAGACTGAAGGGTCCTGGGCTCAATTCCAGTCAAGGGCACATACCTTGGTTGCAGGCTTGATCCTGGCCCTGGTTGGGGTGCATGTTGGAGGCCACCAATGGATGTGTCTCTCTCACATTGATGTTTCTCTCTGTCTCTTCCCCTCCCCTCTACTCTCTATAAAAAACAATGGAAAAATATCCTCAAGTAAGGATTAACAACCAACCACAAAAAGAGAATATATTAAGAAAACTTTTCGAACCTACTTGAGCATGGAGTCGTTTATGCACTAAAAATCTCAGCAATGAGTTACTTCGTGGAAAACACAATTGGGACATTTCAGGACAGAGTATTTGGTGTGCACTTGGCCTCAAGGAAAGAAAACTAAAAGTGGGCAAATTCAGGTCTAAAAAAGACAGAACTCTAGTAATTGGCATTATAAATATAAGGCATATGCAATGCTCCCAAATTTAAAAAATAACTGCTTCTGTAGATACTACTGAGTGTTCAATTTATGGGCTTGTTAACTTAATGGAGGGCTTAAGTCCTTGAATAGAGTATTGATTTATCTTAACAAAGTTTGTTGAGACTACAAAGCAATAAACTATATCTGAATTAATTTTTAAAAATTGACTTTGATGACCAGATGCTGACTGTGGGGTTTCCAGCACACTCTTTTAGACATCTAAGGGCACAACCCAATAAATAACTTGTTGGTCTATAAACCAAATTAAGAGAGGTAATTTACCAATGTGTTGATTGTTCATGGTCATCAGTCAGTGGATGGAACTGGAATCATTATTATTTTGCATGCTAGCTCCCAAGTTTCTCTCCTGTCAAATAATTCCAAAACAGTGAGCTGATAAAATACTGTATCAGGGGATTCTACAACAAATACCATTGTGATTTGATTTTCTAGTTACTTTAATTTGAGGTCAATTCTCTCATGAAATCATCCCCACCCTTTATTCCTACCCTCTCCAGTGGTTCTCAACCTATGGGTCGCGAACCCGTTCGAGGTTGAACGACCCTTTCATAGGGGTTGCCTAAGACCATCCTGCATATCAGATATTTACATTACAATTCATAACAGTAGCAACATTACAGTTATGAAGTAGAAACTCAAATAATTTAATAGTTGGGGGTCACAACATGAGGAACTATATTTAAAGGGCCAGAAGGTTGAGAACCACTGCTACAGATAATAAAAGGGCTCTTAGCAATTAGCAGAGTTCCAGTAAAGATATTTCCCCCTCACTATAATGCAGTAATGGCCAAGAGAAATTGGGGCAAACATTTTTTCTATCTATTTTAATAAGTGCACATCCAAGCAGGGACATGCAGGTTATAGGCTCAGGCCTGCTCCAGGCTCAGCATCCATCTTTCCGCTGCTTTACCACTTCCAGACTGACAGCTAAATTACTGCACAGAAAAGGTTTCTGTGGGCTGTAACCATAATGCTGCCATGGAAACTAGTTTGTTGGCTACAGGATAAACAGAGATTGAAGGACGGTTTTCATTAACAGAGAAAGATGGGGTGTAGGAGAGGAGAGCAGGATCTTCATGGGAGAACAAACAAGCCTAGCAAACTGCAGGACAAAACCTGAGCCGACACACTCTAATTGAGTTGTAGTTTTCTGGTCAAGTGGCAGGCCCTTGCTGACTCCTTGGAAGAACCCCACATCTGCATCTTGGCCTGTGTGATACTTTTCTCATGCCTGATAGTTCAGAACAGAGGAGGTTTTGACACATGAGAGCAATGAAGAGAGGGAGTCAACAGTGTTTCCAAACAGAATAGACAGATGTTCAGGAAAATGAACCTTGTTTGCTGAAGCATTATCAGACTATAGGACTGAAACTAAGATTGAGGAATGTGGGAGAAATCAAGCCCATATTTAATAAACTAGCTGGCAGATATATACAAATCACTGCACTCCATGTATATGAGATGGGATCCTAGACTCACTGATCCTACAGCTTAAATTAGGCAGAGGGAACACACGTTCAAATATATACTAGGTTACAAGAGCCAGGTTGGCAATCATCAGATTTACTTTGGTGTCTACTTCATCTCCAATTGTCAGTTCTTTATAAACAATAGGCCCTTCATATACACGTGCTGAATAAATTATTGAGTTAAATTTTTTTAAATAAGAGCGAAAGTAGAAAGAATCATAAGAAAATTACAGATATGAGTGGTGGGTTTCAAAGGGTGAAGGATTTCGGATGGAAAGGTCAAAGATGACTTTAGAGAGATATGGCATGTGATTTGAGCTTTAGTATTTATAAATATTTGGAGGTTCCAAATGACACTGAGGAAGAACAAAACAGTGTGACAGAGACATGGAGAATTTCTAGAGATTAACAGGAAATAGCAGTGGTGTTCTTAATTCTCAGGAGCAATTGTCCAGGTTGAAATGAACACATTCCTATTATTCTGATTTTCAGCATCTGATGAGGAAGCAAATGTTTGTAGTTACTTATGTAACTACAAGTCAGGTCTTATTATGACTTGGTAAGTGGTTGTGGATCAAGCTATTCTTTTGAAAAGAAAACATCATTCTTTGTTTTTCTTTGTTTGCTGTTAGCAGTTTTCCATTCGGATAAATTATGAACTAAAATGTACATTTTAATTTGATCCCTGGCGTTAGGTTAGAACTGGAATTAGCTATACCAGTAACTTAATTCCAGACTCTGTTTAGTACTTGATATGTTGCCCGGCACATAGTAGATGTGTGAGAAATATTTGTTGCATGAATTTTAGAAGTCAAGTTTTTGTCATGTACTGAGGAATAAATTGTTCTGTAGAATAGGCTTCCCTTGTCATCTCTGGTCTCACTCTCAATTTAAAACTCAAAAATACAAACACTCCATGAGTTGTAAGAAAGTCTAATTCACAAGGTAGCTGATTGGGGGGGAAAATCACAATTGTTTCCCACTTCTACTTCATACATTGAAATCCTGGGTTCCAAGTTGTCAAGGTCACTTACAAGCATTCTTATTTTAGCTAGGCTACTTGTTTGTTTTCAACATCGGTTCCCCTTGGATTTTCACTCATATTATTTACTGCTAAGTGAATTACTACATGGCCATCCAAAGTACTTTGATGAGGTATCTACCGAAAGGAGTCAGATGAGTTTGGAAAATCACTTTGTTCGTAACACATTTAAGGTTCTGAATAGCCTGCAGTCAAGAAACCCAGTGACCTCTGTGTAACCTGTTGTTTTTTAAAAGGTTCTGACCATGGAACCTATTCTGAATGGCTTTTACTCTCTTTCAGTGCAAGTGTTCTGAGGTGGATCCTTGGAACAACATTTGAAGGTAAAGATTAAAAACTGATGAGCTGAATGGTATGTTAAACTTGAGTGGTCACACACACTGAGAGAGGGGAGAGAAATGTCAGCACATTATGACAACAATGGACCCCACATTCTCACCTCGCAGCAGGCCTGCTAGCCCTTTATAATGCACATACCTTTTCTGCTTCATTTTGGCTGTGGCATTCCCTTTCCATTATTCCCAGATCATTTCAGATATGTACATTATTGGCCTGGTTATTTTTATTTTATTTTATTGCTTAAAGTATTACAAAGAATAGTACATATGTCTCCTCTCCCCCCCTCGCCCCGCCCCACTTTGCCTAGTTCTTATAGATGTGAGACTTTGGAATTCTTGTCCTGGAGTATCTTAGTTATTTTATGCTCTATAAATATTAGCTATACTGATTATTAATCACTATTACATCCTCTGTGTCCTGTATATTGTATACATAAAATGTTTATATAATTATATCTTCATCTGAGAGATCTTTAATAAGTGGATACTGCTATACACAGGTACACAGAGGTTCTTGGAAGTTTGGTGGGAATGGGGTGGGGGAGCTCTTATTCTGATCATCTTAACTCAGACAGCATCTAGCACAGACTTTGAACCAATGACTTCTAGTTAAGTGTGTATTGTATCAAATTAGAAATATTTCTTTAAGACTATTCAATTAAGACTTCAGACAAACACCACTTGGAGTCATTGTTACGCGTTTAATTGTTTCTCTATCCTTCAAAAAAAGAAAAAAGAAAAGGCAGCTGAAAGTCCTAATCTCCAAATGTGACCTTATTTAGAACTAAGGTCATTGCAAATGTAATTCATTCAGTTGAGAATATAGTGGAGTAGGGTAGGCCCCTAATCTAAAATGACTGATGCTTTATAAGAAGAAACCCATGTGAAAACAGAGACACAAAGAATGCCACGTATGGTCAAGGCAGAGATTGCAGTTATGTGGCAGCAGGCCAAAGATTGCCAGCAAACAGTCAGAATAAGAAGAGTCCAAGAAAGGATTTGCCTTTGTACGTCTCAGCATGGTCCTACTGACATCTGAATTTTAGACTTCTAGCCTCCAGAACTGTGAGATGTTGCATTTCTGTTGTTTTAAGCCACCCACTTTGTAAAACTTTGTTCCAGCAGCCCTAGGAAACTATAGTCACACTCTGCCTCACTGAGTCATTACCAGGAGTTGGGTGACATGGGCTTCCTAAATGGAGGCCAGATCACAACATGTTCTATTCATTTTGGGACTCAACATTTATGTATGAAATATTTGTCCCTAAAGGGTCAACACAGACTCAGTTGTTCCAGCAAAATGATGCCTCACCACTCATCTAACTTTTCCTTCTTACACCTTTTCCAAATATTTCAGATGTTCTTGAAATCAGCCAGATAAAAGATTATAACTACATATATATAACTATATATATAACTATATAAGTACATATATATAATATAAAGTATTATAAAAATTATCACAGTATATATACACTATATATACATATATACATTAATATATATAAATATATAAACATATAAATATGTAAATACACACACACACACACACACACACACACACAGGAAGCCTCAGGGGACATATCTAGGGTGTCACAAAAAAATCCCACTAGATTTAGAATGTCCTCACCGTTTTATATCCAGGCAGATAGGGAGTGAGCCACGGGGGAATTTGAGGCAGACAGGCAGACTTCAGAAGCAAGATCACTCTGGGAAGTTTCCAGAGTTCTCTTGGTGCCCTAAGAACTCTATTCAATATAACATCATTCCTTGCTTGGATGGAAAGATGCAGCCGATAAATTTGGTACAATATACACACCCGTTAATTCAACAAAATGTCAAACTGTCTGGGAAAGCCCTTAGAAAAGGTTTACTTTCTGTGTCACTGGGGAAAAGAGTGATAGAAAAGAAAGTTCGTGAAAATGAGATTTTCTCTAACTTCTGCCTACAGTGGATAAATCAATGGGATTTTTCAAGACCCCTCAATATCAACGAGTTTATCTCATAAGCAGGCAGGTCTTTACAGATTCCAAAAAATCTCTCTCCAGTCTTCTTTCTTTTCTCCTCCCCATTCCAGCCAATTGCTTCTCTGTTTTTCTTTTTCTACCATATCTTTCCTTCTTCCTTGCCCTTCTAACTATTCATTTCTTTGCATAGCCATAGGTGGAAAGATTTGTCTGACAACTGTTATCTCCTATCTCTTAGCTTCTAAAAGCCATGATGAGTGTGGAAGTCTTCACTTTTTTTTTTTTAAAGAAGATTTAGTCTCCCTGCCCTGAACTGGGTTTAGGGTAATTGTGTATCTGCTTGAGGGCTGAATGCAATCTCTAGCCTTTTTCATAAAGTTTATGGCCCTGGTGCCCCTTTAAAAGTCTCATGTGGCTGATTGATAGGCTCATTTCTGATACTAACCATAAAGGATTGGCCATCCTGAAGATAAGCTGCTCCTCCCCTGAGCACCACAGGAGGTGAAGGCGCACCATCACTATAGATGAGGCCTCCATTATAGATGGCGTTTCCTGCCTCAATCAGAACCATCCTTCAGCAGCCCAGCCGGTGCTCTGTGCTGCGGGACTGCACCACGGGACATATAAACTCAGTCGCATCCTTTTAGTTCATGGGTATCTAAGGATTCAAACATCATCCTGGATACAACAATGAAAGCAATAGCTAATTCCCCACTTCCCATCTTCTGTGAATTTACTCTTGATGTCATTAATCAAAGGAGAAGTTGGCAGTCTCATAGAATTTTCTTCCTTCAGTCAGCTGAGCCTTTGTGTTTCATCTTAAATATTTCTCAAATTTTACCTCTTTAATATGTGTTCTTAGTTCTCATGTGAATCTATTTTTTTTCCTCCTCAAGATATCTTTCAAATATCTCTTTGTAGGACAAGTGTGGTGAATAGTGATTTTTTTGTACTTCTACAACTTACATGTTTTGGTTCGAAATGGTGCTTGAATTCTTAGGACGATGCAAAGATGGGGAAGAGAGATGGAGAAGGAAGAAGTAGAGTTAAGAGGGAAGAATGAGGTAGAAGAGAAGGCTGGGGACACACACTCACACAGAGGAAGAGGGGGGAGGGAAGGAGAGGTTGTACATATGTTAAACTTGAATTAATTGAAGATTTAATTTCAAGAAGAAAGGAGAGTTTATTTGTCCCTAGCCAAAAACTGTAACATAGAGAGATGTTGCAGAAAAATTGATATCACCTGAGAACCCATCAAATGCAGAAAGTCAGAAGAAGGAAGGAATCAAAGACAGAAAAAATGGCAGAGGAAGTATAGGAGACGTAGGTTTATGACAGATTTATTCATCATTCAAATACTCATTGAGCACTTTTTAGAGAATAAATATGGTACTATGACTAGGGTTATCAGAGTTAAGGCATAGTCAATACACATGAGAAATACACATTTTAAATAATGAAAACACCAGAGCTGTACATCAAAAAATTACATTAAATGTTAAAATGTGATACAAGGCATTTAAAAATATTGCCAAAACCTCTGACTCCACTTTTGTCTGTTCTTTCTTACCTATATCATGTGCTAAAACAGCTCTCTTCAGTGTCACCAATAACATTTATGGTGGTAAACCCAATGAGTATCTTTCTGACATTATTATCAACAAACAGCATTTGACCCAATGGGCAACTTCCTCCAACTTGAAACATTCTCTTTTTGTGCCTACTTATACCATATACTCTGATTTTCCAACAAGCTTTCTGGTTGCTTCTTTTCAATCTCTTCTGCAAGCTCATCTTCTTTTGCCAACCATTAAATGTTGTGATTTCTCCAAGATTCTGTCCTGTGCTTACTTCTCTTCTCCATATTCTCTTAGGATCAATTCCATTCAACCTCTGGCTTCAACTACCTATAATAAACTAAGAAGATTTAAATTTTGTTCTGCAGGTAGACTTCTTCCTGTACAACCCATGTGGAGCGCCTACCTCTCCCAGGTACCCATTCATGGTTAACCACACCCTGGCTGGGGCGCTTACTCAGTGAATACATATCTGTCTATACCTGTCAGTAAGGACCTCTACATTATTCATCTGCGTTTCTTTAATTTAACATGACATGTACTATGGGTTCACCATTTGCTCAGCTGTTGACTGAAATTGGGGCAGGGCTTGTGGGCAGCATTGCAGCAGCATCTCATATACGGGGGTGCTGGTCACTCTGCATGGGCATGGTGAATACATGACCAAACAGCTCAGCAAAGATACTAATAGAATTATTTCTCGGATGTAATTAAGCCCTCAAGCAGATACACGTAATCTCTCTTTTTTAAAAAAAATTTTTTTTTATTGATTTCAGAGAAAGAAGGGAAAGGGAGAGAGAGATAGGAACAACAATGATAAGAGAGAAAAATTGATCAGCTGCCTCCTGCATGTCCCACATTGGGGATCAAGCTCACAACCCAGGTATGTGCCCTGACTGTAAATAGAACCATGACCTCCTGGTTCATAGGTTGACGCTCAACCACTGAGCAACACTGGTCAGGCTCAGATGATAATCTCTTAATTATGAGAGGTTTAAATAAGATTACAAAAAAAAGAAGTACACATGGGATTTAACAGACAATTTTAATTTTTTTCCCATTTTTCTATATTATCAGGTCTTCTTTGGGTTTTGACAGGGCAAGAGGGAGGAAGATATGTGTATGAACACACACACACACACACACACTCACACACAAGGTAGTGAAATTAAAAGGGAATAGAAAATACTAGCAGGAATTCTAGGAGTTAGAATTCCAGGAGTTAGAACACACTTTTCTTCAATAAACAGTATTGCTCAAATTCTTCAATAAACAGATGCCCAAATTGCTTGTTTCTAAGTGACTTTTAGGAAAAATAGAGCAAAGAGAAATTATTTCCTCAAATGGCTTGTCACTCCTGATTTTCAAGAATGAGCACAGAAAAGTATTTGGAGATAATAAATGTGATAGTAACATATGCCCTTCTGAATTATAACTCATACTATAATCTTTGCTGATGAGTGCTAGGCACTGACATCCTAGTCAACCAATTCAAGCCATTAAAGTAACCCCTTATGAAAATGAAAATTGAATATTACATTGGAGAAATTGAAAGCGTGTTTTATCAAAGGCAATTTGTCTAATATCTGACAGCCTTGGAAAACAACAGGGAAATTACATCTCTCACATTAAAATTAAAAGGCAGCAGCTTATTTAGACACCACAGTAATATGGGAACCATGGGTCATTCAGAAAAAAACCCCTGCTTATTCCATATGCAGGCACTGTCTGATTTCCCAACCATTGTATTCTGTTGGGAATGGGGGTAGGGCACATTTCTGCACTAATTAATGGATCACAGAGGAAAAAAGTACCAAATTCTTCCTTTCATGGTAAAAGAGTAATTCTACAGAACAATCTCAAGGGCCATCAAAGTGTTAAAATCATGGTAACCTTGAGTTGTTCCTTCTCCAGGAATGAGGTAGCCAATGCCTTCCATCCATTAAGTGGCCCACTGACTTTATTTTTCATATGTTTGGCTGGGTTATGTATGGGATTAAGATATTAGATTCTCAGATATGGTACCTAATACCATCTACACAATTTGATAACTACACATTTACTTAAGAGACCTTTGTGATAAGGAAGGTAACCATGGATTCTGGTCATGCTCATGTCTGTATCTTGGTCATGGTTGGTATTTTATTATGAGTACTAGAGGCCCAGTGCATGAATTTGTGCACGGGTGTGGTCCAGCCAGCCCACCCCAATTGGGGTCAATTTGGCCGGGCCAGCCAGGGGGAGGAGCCTTGGTGGTTGGCAGGCCTGCTCCGCCCTCTGGTTGAGCTCCCGGTCCAGGGGACAATTTGCATATTACCTTTTTATTATATAAGGTAGCAACAGAAAACTTCACTAGAAGATGTGGCACATCTAGTGAAAATACTTCTATAATGTTTGAGTCAGTATAACACTATCAATACTATTTACAGGTAGTGTTGCTTGTGTACTTCACAGATTCACTGCTTGTCTTATTACATTAATTTAACATCATTCTTTGAATACAAAAATACATTGATTTCTTTTTAAATGGATTGTCAAGAGGAAAAGCATAATTACTAAGCCAATAACTAATTCTTTAATACCAATATTTCAGAGTTAAAGTTTTACTAAAGCACTATTTGACATAGAAAGGAATTATATGCAAACCAGGTGAATCTTAGATTCTTTGCAAGGGATTTTAATAACTAAAAGAGACTTCACAGTAATGTAGGCTTAAACTCTAGAAATGGGAAAGAGAGAAAAGTGCTAGAATATTAATTAAAATCATGCTTTCCTATGTTCTTCAGCTAAATGAACCTCATTGATCATGACATCTGATCACTATCTTTGTAGCTAACAGCCTCAGTGGATAAAATATTCATTTCTGAGGCCTGGGAAGGCTGGCCCACATGAATGTGGTCTGAAGTTCAGTTTGTGGACCTGGGAGTGTAGAGGGTTAGAGATGCAGAGCTCTGTCACTTCCTATCAATTTGGTCTGAGAACCTCCATTTCCTAAAATACGATTTGGAAAAACACTTTCTCCTAGTATAAGAAATATTAACAGGTAAAGGTACTAGTTTCCTTCCCTGTGCCTTATGTTCATTTTACCCAGTAGCTCTAGGTAAAGTTGCCTCCTTTCATGGATACTATCTCTCCTCCCCCCTCCAACCCCCCCCCCCCCCCCCGAACAATTAGGTACATGAGCCATAAACTCCCTTACTAACAGCAGGGAGATGTTTCAGTGAGTGAGCACAAAGCAGGAGTTCCCCCCACTTTTTTGATAACCTACAACTATATGTAAAAATAAAACAACCCTAAAAATAATGCCATTTTCGATTGCTGATGTCATGGACATTGGCAAGAATATTGAAGCGGTATATCAAAAAGATATTTTGGAGATAAATCAGCATAGGAATAAAATAGAGCTCTCGAGCTTTTGTGAAATTGAGAGATCTCCTTTGTATCTAAGGATATTTATGAGACTGTTTCAACAGAAATGGAGAAAAAAATGAAAATCCATTGCCATCATATTACTAGTTTGTTGAAATGGCAATCTTATAATGAAATCTAAAATTTCAGCTCTCATATCCTAAAGTGGGTGCTTGCTTGCTTTCATCTTGGTTATCGTTATATCACTAAAGCAATCATTGAAATTAGGTTTGGCATTTTACAAAAAGGCAGGATAGGTCTGCCCTTCCTCCCGCTCCTGCCTTTTCCTAATCCCATCTCTCTACTCTCTGTCTGTCCCTGACAACAAAAGTTCAAGAACACTGCACTGCAAACAGAAATGGGGAGATTGAAACTTGGCATTTGGTGATCACAGTCTTCCCTAATTGAGTCTCCCTAAATCACAGAGGAATAAATTCTGGTTCAGCTGAGCTAAACCACACCTTCTGCGATTTCCCCTTAGTGATGTGGGTAAAAGGAGTTACCAGTGCTTCTCTTACCTTAAAGCTGGGTCTGAAAATGTAACTCTGTTCAAGGCCCCAACCTTCTGTGGTCTATGTTACCTCATTTGTCAAACAAATGTCTTGAACCAACTGGTCTACAGGTCCCTGAAGTGCCCAAATTGTATGACTGCTATAGTCTGTAAGTTCTTCTTAAATTTCAGTTATTCACATTCCACCAGCATGAATTTTGCCTAACTAGACAAACAACTTTCATTCTTTTTATTTTTATTTAGGTCAGCACATGCTGTATGTGTTGTACTTGAATAAATGTGTTTATATTGGGCAAATTATAATGCTGTAAAAGTGATAAATCAGCTTCACTTAACTCGAATAAATTATAAATTATAAAAATAAAAAGGATGAAAACAAACAATGTGAATGAGCCCTGTTAGATGGGGTGGCCTAAGGATAGTGCTGAGTCTCAGGACTGGACTCCTTAAAAAAAAAAAAAAAAAGCTATAGACAATGGGAAACCACCAAATACCCTCTGTTACCAAGATAATCCAAAATTTTAGAGGACAAATGGTAAGGGGAATAAAATATTTTCCTCACTATATAATTTAATATGATTTAAATAATCACTGGCACCACCACTGGAGTAGATCCCATTTGCTAGAGAAACTTCAGTAACTACTAAAACGGTATGTTACATTTTCAGACTCAGCTCCAGATTACTAAAGTACTGATGATCTTTATTACTCCCTATCTCTAAGAAGCCATTTCAGAAATTGTCCTAATTTACACTGCTCTTGTTTTGCTGTTTAAAAATCCAAAGGAAAGTACCATGGACTCTATGAACTGCATGTCCTAAAGTCTCCTTATTTCTAGTGTTGAAAGTATGTACTTTTAAGAATCTTTATTGAAATACTAGAGGCCTGTTGCACGAAATCAGTGCAAGAGTAGGTCTTCCTTCTCCCAGCTGCTGGCACTGGCTTCCCTCTGGCTGCTGGCAGGCACCCAGGACCCGGGCTTCCCTTGCAGCATGGGCTTCATCTGGAAGGATGTCTGGTCTAATTAGCATATTATGCTTTTACTATTATAGATAATTCATATACCATAAAATTCATCTATTTAAAGTGTACAATTCAATGGTTGAAGTATATTCACAGACTTGTACAACCACCAGCATGACCTAATTTTAGAAAATTTTCATCTCCCCAAAAGAAATCCCAGTAGCAATAACTCTTTATCTTTTCTTTTCTTTTCTTTTTTAAATATATTTTATTGATTTTTTACAGAGAGGAAGAGAGAGAGATAGAGTTAGAAACATCGATGAGAGAGAAACATCGATCAGCTGCCTCCTACACACCTCCTACTGGGGATATGCCTGCAACCAAGGTACATGCCCTTGACAGGAATCGAACCTGGGACCTTTCAGTCTGCAGGCTGATGCTCTATCCACTGAACCAAACCGGTTTCAGCAATAACTCTTTATCTTATCTTTCCTAGCCCGCCCTAGGCAACCGATAATCTATTTTCTCTCTCGGCATGTACATATCTTAAACATTTTATATCAGTAGAATAACATATGTTATTTGGGAATGGCTACTTTCATTTAACATAGTATTTTCAAGATTTAGCCAGGTTATAATGTACATTGGTATGTTATTTCTTTTTACTACAGTAATATTTCAGTATATGGATATACCACATTTTATTTATCTATTCATCAGTTGGTAAAAATCTGGGTTGTTTCCACACTTTGGATATTATGAGTAATACAAGTTCTGTGCAGACATCTATTTTCATTTTTCTTGGGTATATACCTAGGAATGTAATTTCTTGAAGATATGCACTTTTAATGAATACTTCATTTCAAGGTTATATATCAAAACAATTTTGTAGTCAGGTAGCACAAGAATAAAATAGATCCCTTGTCTACTATTTTTATTGTTCTACTTTCACTTTTCTGTTTTTTCCATGTTTATATGCTAATTATATATTTCAAAATCAAATAAAAAGTAAAAAGCACCCATAATCAGAATACATTAAAATAATAGAGGATAAAATAGATAACCTACCCACTCTTCCAATTCTAAACCCAGAGACAAATATCTCTCTATATAAAAGGCTAATATGCAAAGTGTCCCCTCGGGAGTTCTACCGGGAGACCGGGAGATCGATTGCTCACTAAGATGTGCACTGACCACCAGGGGGTGGCACGGAATGAAGGAAGGTGTTGTCCGGCAGCCGGCAGCAAGGGAATGAAGGCTCTGGCCAGCAGCCAGGGAATGAAGGCCCCGGCAGGTAGCCAGAAGACCCCAATCCACCCTGATCGCCGGCCAGGCCTAGGGAAGTACCTGTGCACAAATTCCGTTCACCAGCCTCTAGTTTTTTATAACTATAATGTTATTTTTAACAAAATCATATAACTTGCATTTCTCAATCACCACTGACATATTTATATGTAATCTGACATAGATTTACTGCATTTTAATAAACCCTATAGATTTCCTTATATTGAAATACCATGAATTATTTAACCAGTCTTCTATTTTATTATTTTTTTTCTGTCATAAACAAAGCACAATGAACATCTTGAACATAGAGCTTATGAACTTCAATAATCTCATAGAATATTTTCTGAGAAGTTAGGCAATTGGGTCATACAGTGCTTATAATTGGAATTTTAATAATAATTGGTCAATTTTACTCCAAGAAAAGTTATTTCACTCATATCCCCACCTATAATGAAGAGAGCACAGATGTCCCTATGACCTTGCCATTGTTCAATGTTATCAATTATAAAACACAAAATACATTTTAACCTGTATTTAAGTATTAGTACACTTGAACAATTTTTAAATTTTATTCACTGGTCATTGATATTTCTTGTAAGAATACCATTTGTCTATTTCTTCACTAAATTATGTACTCTATTCTTATAGATGTGTCTATGTGTATATGTTCCTTATTAGATGAAAAAAAATGCTTTAATTTTGTCTTTTCCATAAAGCCATTTTATGTTGTCTTTTTTTCTCTTTACTACTTCTTGACTGTACCATTATTTTGCTATTAAGTTGAAATGCTACTTCTATCCAATATTAAATCGCTATACTTAGATTTCTTTCTAGACCCTATTCTGTTTCACTGATCTCTTTATTCCTAAACCAGTGCCAAGATGTTTTAATTACTTAAACTTTATTAAAATATGCACTGCCTATCAGATTTGACAAGGTTTTTATTTTCAAAAAATATCTTGCCCATATTCATATACTTATTCCCACAAATGAACAAAACAGTATGAATCACTTTTTTCTCTAACTTGTATGCCATAGTCATTATTAGCAACATTTAATTAGTATGAAATACTTTGATTTCTGGAATATAAAATTAAATAAATCAATATATTGGTGTTAAACTATAACAATAAGTTTATTAAATTATTTCACTTTACATTGAAATTTGAATGAAAAGCTAGCTAATAATTAAGAAAAGCCACTAAACAAAACCAAACAGAAGGAGGCTGTGTTCAAATATTAAAATTTCCAACTGAATGTATAACCATATCAAGTAGAATAGAAAATAAAGTTATCAAGTCATTAAAAAATACATTAAATTCCAAGTGAATTAGAGAAAGCAATAAAGTTATTTGGAACTGCTATAGGAATTCTGTTTTAAAATAACCAATTGAACTTACCCAATAGGTTCACTTGAAGATTAAATTAAAATATGATTATAATATGAGAAATTTATAGTTAAGTAGCTTTACATTAATTCCTTATTTTTTCCTAGTACACTTTAAAATGTTTTTGCTTCTCTTTGTACGTACTTATCTTCCCAATAAAAAGTATAATGAATAATGGATTAAATGATGGGTAAATGAAATTTTATTTTTACTATAATTAGATTTCCTATCTCACAAAATTTCCCATCTTCTTAAATCACTATGAATTAAACTACAGTGTTTCCTTTATTGCAAAATTTCCATGCCAAGCATGTTAATATTTTCTCAGAAAATCTCAGGACCATTTTGGTATGGTCATGTCTACCCAACCTTTGCAAACAATATGAAAACATTTCAAGGGAATCTACATGATATAAGTCTGTCTTATTGAGGTAACAATAAATTTGGTCAATTTTTCCTTGCTCAAGTGCTTCATCTATGTGAGTACAAAAATTCTGCATTTGTCCCCACAGCTATCATGGAAACTTAAACCCAGCTCTTTTCTATCTCCACTCAGGATATTCATTGTGTTAATTTTTCAGATTTGTTCATTTCTTCTTTCTTTACTCACCAGGTATGGATCCTTGGACAAATCACTTCATCTCTGAAGTACTCTCTTTTACCTGTAAAATGAGGAGCTGTGTTAGACAATCTTCCAAATTCCTTTAAATTCTACACTCTGTCACTGCATTTAATACAGCCACTGAATTTTCTTAGTATTATTTAATTTTGATAACTAATAGTTATAGGGAAAAATGTTTGCCAGGGGACCTACAAATTAAAATCTTCCATTTATCATTGCTATTGGAATGTAGTCTTCATAGACAACGTATTTTTCTCATTGGTTTACTATAATCTCTTTCAAAAGAATAATCACAGGAATTCTAACATACTGCCAATTTTCATAATTCAATTTAAAAATAAATTGCTCATCAGAAATTTCAGCAAACTGATTCATGGGACAAAGATTCCTAACCTTGATTCCAAGTTTGTTTGTTTTCACTAAACAGTACATTTTTCTTTTTGTTCCCATTCTATTACTGATGTTCTCATTTGTACCTTGTTGACTTGCTTTTGTAAAGAACATCACCTTCAATTTTGTCTTCAGAATGCTCATATTCTAAAAGTTCCCAATTACTCTACATTTGATTTTGTTTCTAGTTTTACTTTAAAAGCAATTGCAAATCTTAAAACATTACTAGAAGTATATTCAAATTTCACATAAAATGAAAAAATAGAATAGTTATTGTTGTAATTTTGTGACTACTGAAATGATAAACGTTTAAAAATGAAAAAATAACCTAATAAAAGTGATATATAGAGAGAGGGGACATGTTTCTAGCTAGTGAAAGTATTCAGTACGTGGGTTTTTTGTTGTTGTTTGTTTTTTATGGATACTACTTCTATATTCAACGCCTCAGGAGTTAAACCAAGCAATTCCACTTTTAGGAGTGTTCCCTGAGGAAATAATTAAAAATAAGAAAAAGGATAGACATCCCTCTCTTTATACAAGTGAAAAACTGTAAACAACTGAAATGTACACAAATGGTGGATTGGTTAAGACATAACTGTAATTATATGCAGCCATTAAAATTATAATGTAAAACAATATAAAATATCATGGGAGAAATGTTCATTCTAAAAAGTAGAAAATGGCTGTATAATAATGTGTGGAGTAAGATTTTATTTCTTGTAAAAATCCATATGTATAAATATTCATATATATGTCAGAAAGTGGGCGCTGTTTGCCAAAATGTTAATACTGGTTACCTCTTGGTGAAAAAAATTATAGGTGGATTTTTTGATAATTTTCAAGTTTTCTGCATTGACCACATATTATATTATCATTAGAATTATTTAGGAGCAGTAAATTATAGTTCCTAAAATAATTTAAGTGTCTAGAATAACTTAAATACAGTTCTAAAATAACTTAAGTCATCTATCACTTCACACCCTCTCATTCTCTGCCTTAGGACACTAGGTCTTTAATTTCCAAGCATTTTTTAAAACAACTTGTAATAATTGTATTCGTTAACTTCTTATTTGGTTTAGATTTGCCCACCACTCAACTTGTATACTCCATGAGAGCAAGAGTTTTACCTTTGTGCTTCACTTAGCATAGATCACATTAAATAGTTCAATAGACTAAATGAAAGAAAAAGCTAGTGAAGTTTTATAACATCTTAAAATCAAAAGTCATTAGACCAGTAAGTTTGTTCCTGTAACCTATAATGACCCACAGTTGGCATAATATTCCCTGAATCTAACCACTTGGAGTTTACACAGACCACCCAACACAAAAGCCAAGTGTACTATATCAACATCCAGTATACTTATGAAAACCAAGACACTCCTGATGATTTAGGGAAAGTTCATTTTCTTTACCTGCATTGCCCATTATTTAATTTTATGCCTTTAAGAGATTACCTCTGATAAATCAGCCATAATCAAAATTTTGAACTCCAAATGTAATTAACCAAATGGCACCCTAGTGTCATTTAGGTGAATGTTAATGGGCAGGGAGTTCATGTTGTAAAGACATTTTTTACCATCTGAGCAAAGTGGAAGTGTACAATTAAACACTGGTTTGAATGGTGTCAAAGAGGAATAGTTTAACTCAGAAAAAACAC
The DNA here is from genome assembly GCF_028538775.1 of Myotis yumanensis. Lineage (NCBI taxonomy): Eukaryota > Metazoa > Chordata > Mammalia > Chiroptera > Vespertilionidae > Myotis > Myotis yumanensis. Next base: position 17,502,291 of record NW_027223765.1, read on the forward strand.
ATAAAACTATAATGCTAATTGGTCAGAAGTGTATCTTTGTATCAATGATAAAGACAGGCTTCCAAAGCAAATTAATAGTGTAAGAAACACATTAAAAAAAAAAAAGACAAAACAACTCTTTATAAATCATTCTTATCTAAGCAATCATTCCATTTCTCTAAGAGCCCTTCTAAAAGGACTTTAATGATCAAGCTCCATAGTAAAAATATTGCCTGTAGTTAAGATATTGTTTGTAGTAAAAATATTCTATTTCTTTTAAAATAATTGATAGTTTAGCTTTCTCCATCATTTGGATAGTCTTCCTCTACTGAGCCTGAGTGAACAAAAGGTCATCATCTTCTTAAAATATAAAAGCAAGCACAAATATAATTCCACGGTCAAGAAACTGAAACAAAAGAAGTCCTTATTTTTACTTTGAAGCTGCTTTCATCCCATAGGATCTAGGAATGAGTAAGCCCTTCCTATGCCAAGTCTTCAAAGCAAAAAGTGAAGTGGAAAGTTACTCAACTACCTGGCAAATTCAGTCAGTGCAGCAAGCCAACCTAGATTAATTGAAGTTTTATTTTAAGGACTTATTTTTGCTTATAATTTTTCAAAGAGATTAAGTATTTAAAATTCAGTCTTTAGGTAAGTATTTTTGTTTTAAACTTTAAGGGGGGGGGGGAATAAATGGGATATCAAAACCCAATTCCCATTCTCCAACATAATTTGGAAAGTTGTGGAGATAACCATAAGTTCCTTAACAATGGAACATCTTAAGTCATAGTCAGTACACAAGAGTGCTTATTGCAAAAGGTTCCTAAAATGTCTATTCCCAGCTGGTTTATAACTGCCAATAGGACCTGGTTTGCATGTTGAATGCAAAAAGCATGGAAATTTCCAGCAGAACCATTTATAATGTTTAAATGTAGCCCTGGGACCATTCATAGTTAGTCCAAAGGTTAGAAACTAACATTTCAATTATCTGCCTGATCATCGATGGTGAATCACTGTGAAAACCCCAAAGCTGTCATGGCACCTGGGATTAATGCAGGAGAGTGCCACTATAAAATACAACTTTGTAAAGATCTAACAATGAAGGTTCCTACACTCATGGTATGGTTTACTTCAATGCTTGTGGATTAGTGCTACATTCAATCAATTTGCATGGGCATTAGTTGGGTATTGGTCATTAAAGAGATTTTTCCCCTCTAATGATTCGGAGGAGGGGCAAAGGAAGGATTGCATTGAGGCAGTGTTTTATTTCCTATTGAAAGACAGACAACATTACTGAAAAGAATTCTTTTCTCCCAAAATGCTGATGGCAAACTCTCATTCAAAATAAGGGTTTAATTTATCTTCCCTGGGATACATATATGTATTAAAGAAATCCTCAGGTATTGGCTATATGTTACAATGGAACCTACTTCTACAAGCTCCTATTTCTCTGAAGCAGAGTCCCAATCATTAAAGAGATGGCAGGAATCTAGAGAATTTAACATTATTCTCCCTTTCCATATTCTGGAAAGTTTTCAATCAATGTCCAAACCATATTTATGTTAATACGAAGGTCATTTATTTTAGACATTCCATGTTGCAAACGGGTGGGCTACAGATCAGTCAAATTGTGCACTCAAACATATTTTTGAGCCAGGACTCTTTCAGATGGATGTATCTATGGCTCTTCAGCGACAGCCTCTTCCCTGCTGCCTTACGCCCAGCGGTTTGGAAGCTTTCTCACAGTGGCATTATCTATTGTGCCTCTCCTACCTCGTTTTCCTAACTTAGTAGCGTGCCTAGCATGTGTCACCAGCCTGGGACCAGTAGGAAATTGATTCCTTGGCCCCTTTGAAAGCTCTCCATGCATATCAAGCTCTGAATGGAGACTGTCAAGAATTAGGTATATTTCCCAGCACGATGACAGTAAATTCTTTGCTATCACCATGGTCCGGTAAGATTAAACGATCTTTCCACATTTAATGATAACCACGAAATATCTGATATGGCTGATGTGGCAGATGCTGCCAGAACACTGTCCACATCCCCTTAGACCCTTTTCCCGTCTTCCCACACATTAGCACCCCACGTGCTTTCACTCCTAAGAGCCAAACTCTGATTCTTCGTGGCTGAATCGTCAGATATCAGAGGAATAAGTACACCAGCTCCTTCGCTCCTGGTCGCAATGCTCCAGGCATGTCCTATACTAATTCCAGAGCTCTCCAGCATGAGAGGGCGTGTTACTCTCCAGGATACTTTTCTGGACACTGTCCCTTCACTAGCCTCCTTTTCTTTCCACTCTCACCCTCCCAAATGTTCCTAATTACTTTCTTCCAATCCTTATCATAAGCTCTACATTGGTTCCCTACTTAAAGACAGCTCATTTCCCCAAATGCGAAGAAGTAAGTATAATGGGTGACCAACCCTTCTATGGACTTTGTAGTGTTTTCATAGAACAAAGTGATGCAAGTCGGGACTTGAGTGGGTTAAAAATATGTAACATCTCTCAGTACATAAGTCAGTTACACAAGGATGCTTGAGGTTGAGGGCAGGACCATTAGTCAAATGCATGCATGGTACCTGGCAACAGGTGGTCCATGACAATGTCAAATTATCAATAAAATGCAAAAGTTCCTGTTACTGTCAATGAACTATGGAATACATTACAAGCTCAGCTTTTTAAAATATTCTACCAAACGAAAGAATTAATTTACAAGCTGAAATCCCAAACCTCCACATGGTTGTGAATTTTACATTTGGAATTATATTTCTGAATCCTTGGTTTTTAATTTACTACTCTCGAGAATCCCCTTCTGGCCAAAGCAGAATGAATAAATGCTAATGATGTAGAGGACCCTGGTTCACACACTGGTGTTACGATTTTCTAATACATGAAGTATTTAAAGACTGATGAGACAGTACATTATATCTGCATGGTAATTTAGTTCAGAAGTTCACAATTATTTTATTTTCAATATTAATTGCTTTTGTGTCTCAATAAATGACTCTGTAGGAAGTGGAATTCAATTTCATTCATTTTCAATAATCGAGATTGCTTTGAACTAGCTCAATAACTCTCAGCTCCTCTTGGCCTCGGATGTATTGCTCGTGGTAGAACATAAATAATCTCAGTTTTCTCTTCAGATTCTTAAGCGGAGCTGGCCTTTGGCAAAATGGCTAAGTAGACACAGTTTGCTCTCCATGCTCCCAGCCCTTTTGTCATGGCCTCTTCCACATCCACAGTCCTTGTGCTTCTCATGCTGTCATTTCCTCTGTCTCCTTCTCCTCCCGGGGGCAAATGATAGGAGAAAGTTATTCACATACCTGAGATTTCTAGCCTCCTTGCCTTTGCTCATCTTTGTAGCCTCTGCTTGAAGTAGCTTCCTGTCTACATTTCCAAATACACCAAGAAGTGAGCCCAGGGTTCATGTCAAAGACCACCATCTCTCCAGAGCCTCTTCAGACCTCCCTAGGTAGAAGAGCACACGGCTGCTCCCTGGATGCCTCTGTGTCTCTCCCATGCTCCTTCATCTCTCTATGCTGATTTAGATAAAAGTATTCACATGCCTTTCTCCCCTTCTAGACAATCAGCTTCTCAAGGTCACAACTGGCAAGCCATTCATTCATATATTTCATGCAGCGCTTAGCTGTGTTCCTTGTAAAATAAAAGTCTGCATGAATAAATAAACCATTGGATCAATTAATGAATGGAATTAGGTTAAGAGAGGCTTTTCTAGGTTTCAGTCACATGAGGTTACTTTAGTTCCTCCAATACAAGTTTCACCAACTCACCTCAGAGACTGTGTCAATCCATAGATTCTAGAGCTGAACAAGTACAGGTACTGTGTTCATGTGCCCGCCCGCCCTCGGCTCCACCCGTCCCCACTAGCCTGAGAACTCCTCAAGGACAATGACAATGGTGTGTGGCAGGCCCAGAGCAGAGCTTGAGCCATTTCTGTGGAGTGAAGGGGATCATGGCACTCTGTGATTGCAGCAGTTTTCCTTCCCAAAGTTTATGTTTCCAAAGAGGATCACAGGCAGGGTGCTTCATGGACCACTGTGTTAGAGGCCACATTGTAAGGCCAGTGAGGGAGAGAGACAGTAGCCCTACCCACAAACCCTAACCTGGCCCCAGTGTCCTACTTGACTTGGGGATTCCACAGAAGCTTTGAAAGTTTTTACCTAACGTCCAAAGTGAAGTGATTTCCAAACTCACCTATCAGCACTCCATCAACATTTAAGGAACACATGGGCTGTATTTATTGGCACTGGATTTCTTTCCATCTGTTGGCAAGTCATGCTCAAGACCATTGTAAGCGTTTCCCCACATAGATCACAGGTTCCTAGAGGAAAGGAGATCTGACTTTTCTGAAGCTGGCTCCCAGCTGGAATGGCAGCAAAATGCTCTGCATCTGGATCTTAGGGACTGCTGCCAAGGCTCCAGCTCAATTCAGAAGCATTTACTGTGGAACCGCTAAGCAAAGGAAGCTGCATGTGGATTAGGAACAAGGTAAATATAAACACAGCCCCATCCTTACCCCCAGAAAGCTTGCAATCCTGTCAGGGGGAAAGACAGATAAGTAACTATGTTTGAAACAAGGGGAGTTGTAACAGTTTTTCTTAAGAATGAGATGCTGGATGTGCTAGTGTAAAGGGATTGAGTTTAATTTCATAACATTATATATTCAAAGAGTTGGGAAGAGTTTTGATAGGTGTCTGGTCTCTTTCCCTGTAACCAATGGAATGTCCAGGAACTAGGCCCAAAAGTGTGTTATCTGACCTGGTCCTTATGTTCTTAATTGTGTATGTCAGTGTGTGTGTGTATGGTAGGAGTCTATCTGTAATGTTTACCCAACAAATTAATCACCATTATGTCCTGTCATAAGCCACAGGGGTGTTGTTGTTTACTAAATTAGATGTGCCTTCATTTGCATAAAAACTACAATCTCCTTTCAACCTATTTCAGTTCTTTCTGCCTTTCCTTATTAGGGATACTTCCCAATTTTAATGACTTTTGATGGTCTGCTCTGAACTAGTCTAATCAAGTAGGAATGCCCCCAAACTATGAACAGTGAACAAACTAATAAAAGTTGAGTGCAGGCAACCTAGAGAGAGGACAATCTCATTGCCTCTGCCTACCCTTTTCCCTCAGCAGCGCCAAGTCCTAAAATCTCTTCCCGTTTTCTAAAACAGAACAAAACAGACTGTTTCACATCTTACTTGTGGCCCCACCCTTACTACTCCTGGCTTTTTTCTTGTTATGCCCAAGGAGCCACTGATTTCTATGGTTTTCTACAAGAGAACATGGAACTACCTTTGGTGTGAGGGAAAGATACTTTAGGGAAAAGGCATAATCGTTACTTTGCAATCATTTTCTCTATTTTCCCCTGAAGGAACTTTCTGCTAACCTTCAGGAAAATACTCACAATTATAATTGAATCCACTTATCTCTGTTATTGCATGGTTGTCCGTCCAAAAGAGTTTAGATATTTCCAAACAGATTTGAGATCTGTGAAGCTCTTCTGTAGGATTGCCACAAAACAGGGAAGATCACCCAGTTGAATTTGAATTCCAGATAAATAACCAGTAACTGGGTATACATGTGTCTCAATGATTGCATGGGATATTCTTACACTAAAAGAATATTTATCTGAAATTTAAATTTACTTTGATGTTCTATTTGCTAAATCTGGCAACTATACTTCTTCGTACCTCAAAATTATAACAGAACTTGGGAGGCAGTTTCATATGATGATCAAGAGTGGAGGTTCTGGAATCATACATAAAATAGCTTACATCCTGTGTGTTTGTCCATAATGGGGTCATAATTAGGGCTCCTTACAAATATTCTGGCACTCCTCTCCTGAGGATAAAAGGTACAAATTCACATTCTCTGTCTAGTTTAAGTTAGGTGTGGCCAATTAGCTTTGGCCAATGAAATGGGTATGAAGCCCCTCCCCTTTTTTCTCCCTTAATGATCATGGAGGCATACACTAAGGTGGAATCTCCATTCATTTGGATCCTGAGTATCTACATTAAGCAGGGTATCTTACAGTGGGCAAGTAGCATGAATGACAAATACATTTTGGGGACTAAATTAGCAAAATTTATAGAATAACCTAGCTTTTGTGGGAAAGGACATTGAATCTGAAGTCCAAGACCTACACTTAAAGCTTAACTTTCTACTGAGTCACTTTGTGATGCCTGGCAAAATGCTCCACAGTAGGAAAATGGCACTGATAATTCTTTGTCACCCTAAGATTCACTACAGTGAGCATTGACCATCAAATTTGATAATACTGTGAGGGATACAGAAATAAGTATGACACATCGCCTCATCAATGACAAAAGCGAAACAAAAATTACAAGAGCCTTAATACCTGTTTTGGACTTACCACATGCTTCATGTGGTTCTAAGCACTTTACAAATATTAACTCATTTAATTCTTACAACAACCCATTGGGATAGGTGCTGTTACTATTCTCATTTTATTGTGAGGAGATAGGCACAAGGAAATGAAGTATCTTACCTCAGTTAAGTGATAGTCTCCCTTATAAAGGTTTGGTAATGGTGTCAGAGCTACTTAGGGATAGGTGATATTGAGATAAGGAGCAATAACCACAATGTAAAGCAACACCACTTTTTTTCATTGATGTAGTTTTAATTTGGGGGGTGGGTCACTTGAGTTAAACAGGTGGCTCAGTGATCTACTGACGCTCCTTATTTTTATTGCAGGCCCCGTCTCTTTTTAAACCCTGATGTTTTTTCTTAAATTAAGTCCACATTTCCAATGTTCTCTTGGATATTTTCCTATGGTTTGAGAACTCAAATTTATTATATTCACAAACAACTCATTTCCTCTCTAGTTTCTGCTTCTAATAACTTCTCCATGTCTGTGAATGGAACCATCACTAATGTAGTTATCCAAATTTGAATGACTGACCTTTTACTTCTGCTCCCTCTTCCAACTGTTCTAGAGTATGCGTGTGTTTAAAAATTTTTTCCAATTACAGCTAACATAAAATATTATATTACTTTCAGGTGTACAGCATAGTAATTAGAAAGTTTTAAAAATATGTTTTTATTGATTTCAGAGAGAGGAAGGGAGTGGGAGAAAGGGATAGAAGCATCAATGATGAGAGAGAATCATTGATCAGCTGCCTCCTGCACGCCCCCCCTACTGGGGATCAAGCCTGCAACCCAGGCATATGTCCTGACTGGGAATCAAACTGTGACCTCCTGGTTCATAGGTTGATGGTCAACCACTGAGCCACACCATCTGGGCAGTGATTAGCCATTTATATAACTTAAGAAGCGATCACCTTGATAAATCTAATACCCATATGATACCATATACAGTTATTAGAATATTATTGACTATATTCTCTGTGCTGGACTTTACACCCATTACTGTTCTTATATTTGGCAATTAGTAGAGTATGTTTTTCTATCCCTTTCCTCATATTTGACTCATATTTCCACAGCAACTGTCAGTAAGCTGCTTTACATTTTCCTTTATCTTATTTCTACTCCTGCTATCACAGCATCCTACCTTCTCATCCTACCTCTATGACCATCCTGTTCTAAAAATATTTTACCTATAGCTCTCTGATTGTTCTTCCAAAGGGTAGCTCTACCCTAGTATCCTACTCCAAAGATTTATGAGTTGATTTTTGCAAATACCTTTATCCTCCTTTCTTGCTTCTCATATTTCTGTGCACATAAGATTCAAAGAGGCTGGACTCGACTTTGGCTGTTAGGCATGAATCACCTTTAGATAATTCTTTGAAAGTATTTGCAAGCTTCCTTTTTTCTTTCCTTTTAACCCCCAGGCCAAGTCCTGTCTTTTTACTGCAAACACTCCTTGCCTCCCACTTTTACAAATAGAATGTTCATAAGGACAATGACACCTTTCTATTCCTCCTCCATACATGTACTTTATCTGTATTACTTACTATCTCTGACAAGTGGTTTAAACTCTGCTTTGCCTCAACACCTGCTTTTCCTCTGAGATGGTGAAACATTTCACTTAAAATTCCACTCCTTCCTTTTCAGTGGCCCCACATGCAAAACCCTATCCTACTTTTGTTAAATGTGGCATATCAAAGATGCCCCTTTAACTCTATTTCCTCCCCCAAAGTAAAATCCTCAAGGTTAAAAAGAATGGGAGAGGAGACAACAGCAGATGATAGATGTCAACAAAATTTTAGTAGCCTGAAAACATATGGAAAATTTAGCAGATAAGAGAGAATTAAAACATTAAATTGTGAGCTGTGTCAAAGAGAAGTTGTGTCAATAAGAACCAAGCCAAATTATATGCCATAAGGAAGTATAATCACAGTAAAAGTGATATTTGCACAATCATATGTGTAATATTGAATATTGATTAAGTTAAAATTGTGATTGAACTATGTTGGAAAATGGGGGTGGGAACTGAGCACATGAATATAATATGAAAGAAGATCTTTGTCTTCTATTATCAGATGCCAGTAAATGATTTCTACATTTGAGCAACAAAACAAGTCTGAATAAATAAATTAGAGTAGAATAAAAGAAAACTGCTGAAAACTTGACGAGGATTACCTCGACAGAGCAAGAGTAACTGCTGGAAAATGGTAGAGCATGGAATTGCTCTAAGTCATGTAGAACCACTTCCCTTCTTGAACTGAATGTGTGTGAAACTTCTCTAAAACAAAACCACTTTACTCAGTGTGGCGGAACCCAATTTAGTATTTCTGAAACCACAAGCCTTTTGAGAAGTAAATAATTGTTTTAAAAGTACTAGTTTATGGGTCCCATCTTCAGGGTTAAACCTGGTATAAAAATATTAATCATTTAATGTGGCTTTAATGGGGAAGGTCATGAAATATGTGCCATGTGCTCCAAGAAGGCTAACCCTGTGGCAGTGGACGTGCCATCTGTTCGACCCCACCCATAGTCTCAGCCTGGGAATGGGAAGTAGGGCAGAGCTTTCTAAGCATGATCTTCTGGTCATGCCAACACACCACCTAAGTGTTGTCACATGAAACTGTGAGTCTAGAAACTTGCTATACTTGCTTATTCAGTCTTTAAAATCTGGAGCAAATGCTGCTTCTTCTAGGATGTTTTCCCTCCCCAAATAGTAAATGATGTCCTTTTCCTACTTTCGTGATTATAGTACTCATGATACCACTCAACCAATTAGGGTCTTGGGGCTGGGGAGCTGTATCTAACTTATTTTCTATTCAGTGTCAAAATATTTATCCAATAAGTAAATGGATTTAGGAAATTATGCAGCTCCTATCAAATACCTGAAATGTTCATTAATTTCACAAGAAATTATTCATAGTCCACCATTGGTTGGTATTTAAAAGTCCAACCAAAGTGAAGATGTTGAGCTAAAATGATATTCTTCAATTCTTAACACTACATAAGAAGCATTTTACGCAGACAAATACATCCACAGAGCTAAAATGTTCACAGTAACCACTATAGTCTTTATCAATCTCTCAGCGTGTCCCAGAAAGCCTCCTAACTTTTTCATGGCAAGCATCTCAAGGAAAAAGAAGGGTCGGAGTGGTGGAAATTAGAAAGGACAAATTGCCAGTCCTAATTGTCCATATTTCACCAAATCTAATGCTGAAGTTCTTGAAACTCTAAATCATTATTTGGTGGACCTTTGACAATTGTTAAGTTAAATCACATGAAGGCTTGAGTCTGTGGTAGAAGACACATTTGTCTGGAATTACCAGAGAGGCATGTTTCTTGATGAGCCTTTGCCTGCTCTTCCAAACCTATTTCCTTTTTCCCAGTTTCTGGTGTCTCAGTTCTTCCACAGACACTCATAAGAAGTCCTGCTGCTTATTTAAAGTGACTCCACCCACCAAGACTACTCCAAGTCAGCTGAATACTATGCCTGGTTGTATTCCCATTCCAGAAACAATTATATCTAAGCTAAGAAGAAAAGAAATGGCCTTAGCCCAGCCAGCATGGCTCAGTGGTTGAGCGTTGACGTATGATCCAGGAGATCAGGGTTCGATTCCCAGTCAGGGCACATGCCCCGGTTGCAGGCTCATTGCCCAGTAGGGACATGTAGGAGGAAGCCAATCAATGATTCTCTCATCATTGATATTTCTATCTCTCTTTCCCTCTTTCTTCCTCTCTAAAATCAATAAAAATATATTTAAAAGACCTTAATTCATTTCTCTGAAGTTGTATCTTTTTTATCCCCTGAAATGAAAAAAGCATGGCTGGATGAAACACATTCATCAGATAAAGAGTAAAGAAATCTAAGATGAACAGACTTTGGCCTTTTAATCTGCCAGTTTTCTGCCACAAAGATTTATCAACACATACAGAATGTCTCAGAAACACAGACACAATTATAAGCACTTTTTAAGAACTTGAGTGAATATGTTTAAGCAAAACTTGTACAATGAAATAAAACATTTAATATCAGAACAATACATTCCCTCAAAATATCAACATTCTGCTTTTACTAACATGTTAACCTGAGAAAGTTGAATGCATTCAAGTAGGGTATTATATGTTGGGTGAGGGGAGGTGGAGCTAGTTTGTACTAAGTATTCTGCAAGGTAAAACTCTTCAGATCAACATATAGGAAGTCCAGAGTGATCATTTAAATGCCCCAAATCAGCAAGTTAACTATTTTTCAATCTTGTGTTTTCCATTGTGTAGACAATATGTATACAAAGTGAAGAGATGAAATGGATAATGATCCTACTGATTTATACAAGCAGAACAACCAGCATAATTCAGTCCAGAAATGCTGGTAGGTATCATCGTGCAGTGGGGAGAGCAGGTGTTGAACCTTAAAGGACTTGGTTCAAATCCTTTGAGCCTCTCAGTTTACTTAGCTGCAGAAATAGTACAAACACAGCAAGAGCCCCTATATTGAGCTATTGAAAGAGAGAACTAGCATAGACTTAATAAATAGCGGTGATTACTCCAGAATATACACAGCTCTTCTTTGTATTTTACCCATTTACACACAGACTCAAGTTACTATGGAACACCATGTCCCTTAACATTTGCTACAGCATCTTACGTAGTATGTGTGGAGACTGGATGAATCTTTTAAGAGCTCCTTTTTCTTCTTCCACCAGGTTCTTTTACATAAACATTTTAAAAAACAAATCTCCCCTCCCCAGCCTTTCCTCTATGGATTGCGCCCCTGACCTAATTACATAAGTACCTGATGGGCTGGAACACTTCCAAAAGGGCCTCTTAGGAAAAACAATCTGAAGGGTTTTCTTCCCCTTCTTTTGTAATTACATAATTACTCAGCTGACTAATATGAGTCACTGTGTGCCATTCTAATCTCCCAGGCACAAAATAGTTTTATTATTTTCCTTGGAACTACCTAATTACCCAATGGATAGCAATAACTCCCGGGCTCTTTTCAGTAAGTAATCTGTAAAGCTCAAGGCTGAAATTCCCCCCAGAAGTCTTTGAAAATAGAGGAGGACTTAGAATAACGTTATCTTTCACTACATGATACACTGGAGTTCTTGGTGACATGGGTGGTACAATTATACATCACGATTAAATTTGGAAAAAATTGTAAGACTCTGGGCATAAGATAAGTTAATGAGGCAGATTCTCCCTGCTGAGTCTTAAGACATGCGTGTTCTTGAAGCAGAACAGCAGTGGTTGAGTGCACATCTCATCTGTTAAAAAAAAGTAGCAAGAATTCCCAGTGTATGTGTATTTACTTATAAAATATATGCATCTGCTATGGTTGATCCATATATTGACTATTAGCAAAACATATTATATTTTGATAAAACCTAAATTCTAATAGAAATTATAATATTTTCCAGATTCCAATGGAAGTCTAGTGTACCCTGTTTTGGACAATGTTGTCTTCCAGAATACCAAAGTCTCCAATATGTTCTAAATTGGCCTATGATTGACCTGTAGCTGCTCAGTGTCTATTCCAGTGATGGTGAACCTATGACACGCGTGTCAGAGCTGACATGCGAACTCATTTTTTTGGTTGATTTTTCTTTGTTAAATGGCATTTAAATATATAAAATAAATATCAAAAATATAAGTCTTTTGCTGGGGTCCAACCCCAGCAGGTCCAGGGGTCCCCAAAGGTGTGGACGGAGTCGGCGAAGAAGGAATGACACGGAGACAGCCTTCAGTTGATCAGCAGCCTAGTCAGGACCTCTAGCCAGGATCTCCAGTCAAGTTCTGGTTAGGATCTGATCAGGATCTGATGTTTATTGTCTTGTTACATCTGTATTTATACCAGTCGATTTTAATCCTGTCAATTTCTATTGCAAAGATTAGGGCGTTTCTTATCTCCATTCCAGGGAGTAAAGATTATGTAGCTTAAGTGTGATTGTTTGTAGTTAAAGTGATTAACTACCCGCCTGGCACTTAGTTAAAGGGTTGTATCCCCTCCCTAACCTCAGGGAAAAATGCCCACCTGGGGAAACAACCTTTCTCGGAGAGGTGACCTTGGTTAAAACACATGGCACTAAGGAGAGCAAACATATTAAGAACAATATGCTATATATGCCAGGTCCCTTGAAACATATGCTGTGCAGATGTTTCTTTCCTGCAGCGACTGTGTCAAGCAGCAAGGATGGACCGGCTTCCAGCAGTCTTTGTTTTACTATGGTTGCAAATATCAAAAAATTTCTATATGTGACATGGCACCAGAGTTAAGTTAGGGTTTTTCAAAATGCTGACACGCCGAGCTCAAAAGGTTCGCCATCACTGGTCTATTCACTCAGGGAATAGATTAGGACACTGCCCATTTTGAGTCTTTTTTTAAAAAAGATTTTTTTATTACTCTTTAGAGAAAGAGGAAGAGAGAGGGATAGAAACAGCGATGAGAGAGAGAGAAACATCACCAATCGGCGGCCTCCTGCATGCCCCCTAGTGGGAATTGAGCCCGCAACTCAGCCATGTGCCCTGAAAGAGAATCTAACCAGCAACCTTTTTGGTGCATGGGCTGACATCCAACCAACTGAGCCACACCGGCCAGGGCCTATTTTGAGTCTTTTGTTCCTTTTTAAAATGGATGTACAAGCAAATCACACAAGCTTGTGGATACATCAGTCTACCCCAGGATATTTTCTAGGGGATTCTCAGAAATCAACAGACACAACAGTCTTCTCTCCATGCCTTTCCAGACCTTCTTCTTTCTCTGACTTCCCAAGTGGTCCCAGCAATGGTGAGCCTAGACCAGTGATGGCGAACCTATGACACGCGTGTCAGAGGTGACACACGAACTCATTGTTTTGGTTGATTTTTCTTTGTTAAATGGCATTTAAATATATAAAATAAATATCAAAAATATAAGTCTTTGTTTTACTATGGTTGCAAATCTCAAAAAATTTCTATAAGTGACACAGCACCAAAGTTAAGTTAGGGTTTTTCAAAATGCTGACACGCCGACCTCAAAAGGTTCGCCATCACTGGCCTAGATTCTAAAGGGTTGGGCAGACTACATAATTTACCAAGCCAACATGTTGGCCTATGCCCTGGGCATGATGGATTCCTAATGAAAAGAAATGCATATTTAGCCAAGCTATTGAACAGCTAGGTCTAATCGATGTTAAATCTGATCAAGTCATTTTGCAATGTGTAACAAAATACTAAGTCATGTTCATAAATTCAGCTGAATTTCGAAGTATGCTATATAGTTCATATTCATTAAGACATTTTTAGAAAAAGCCTACATTAAATTTTATTTTAGAACCAATAAAAGTATTGAACCTAAAGAACTTCTGAAGCTTCACTAGGGCAGCTGAACCAGTAATACACTTATAATTTACTGAAGTAATTATTGATTCAAGTCCGTGACAATGAATTTTATATTCCAGAGAATCACAGCTCACATTAAAAAAAAACTTTTATTGGCGTTATATAAAATTTAATCTGAAACATAGTTCAGTCAAATCTGATTCTTCTGGTACATAAGCCAAATCATATAATGTAGTAGATGCAGCAAGACTGAAGTCATTTTGACCGTGGGACACAAGCAGAGACCACAAACAATGAACACACAGCGACAGTACACTGCTCTGGAGAGAGGCAGCTTTGGCTCTGAAAGTGTGGAAGGAAGCCAACAGGTTATCCATTAACCTGAACCTCTCAGGTACCAACAGTTACTGCACTTTCTCTCTTGGTAGAGCCTCCTGATCAATATTCTCCTACTCCATCTTGGACCCACAATCTTTCTCAACTCTGTGAATCAGGGGAGAGAAGAAAAGGAGAGGAAAGCCAGAAAGCTTACTGACATATTTATACATACACAGCACCTCATTCTGTCTTCCCGCCTTGGAAGTGTAAGACTCTCTCTTCTCCATCTAATAGCTGGGCAAGTTGCTTTTGCAAGGAGGCACGCTACCTGTGCTTGTCTCAACTTTTAGACCAGGGATGTCCTAGAAACAGACCTGACATCTTTCTTCCTCTCGTCTCAAACCTGTTGGTACCACCAAACTATACGTTATAGATTTTTGAACTTTGTCTTTCAGAAGTCATTGGTTATAGTCCATTCCTCCAAGTAGAACAAAAATGCTAGAAGAGTTTTAATGACCAGGTTGATGACCCTCCTTGAAGTTATAAACTGTCAGATGCAAAAAGGGAATTCACTGAGAATGATGGAGATATTATAAAGGGAAACAGGACTGCTGTGTGGGTGAAAGAATGGTTCAAAGTTTCCAGGACTGCCTTACATAGTTGGTTGACTATTGCTTCCTCCAGATCCCATGTGACTAGAATGAAGTTTAATATAGCTGTAGAATATTTTAGTAACATTAGAAAGACACTTACTTTAATTACTATTCATTCATTTGGCAAAAAGTTGATTACCTACTCTTTTCCAGACACTACTTACAGGGAATAAGAGAGACACAATTTATTCACTTCCACAATATATTTCCAGGATAAGCCAGGCATGTACTGACCACACACTAAGGGAGCTAGCACATGAACACTGACGTAGAAATTCTAGGCTCTGCTTACTAATTTATGGCCTGAGAAGGGAGAACTTAGGGATTATTTGGAGCCTTAGAATCTATAAAAATAACCTGTCTTCTTTCCATCATTCTAAAATATATTAATAAAATATCCATATGAGTTTGGTGGAACACTGAGCACTGAGGATACAACAGTGGGGAGACCTAGGTGTGGTTCCTGCTTGACCCTTAGACAAGTTGACACAAGCCAAATTTCTCCTGTTTTTCCCAATTGGGGAAAAAGATATTAATGAGAGGATCACACAAACATCTAAAATTTTAACTATCTTTTGTCCTTGGTACATCCCCCCCCCCCCCAAGCTCTATTGAAGTCTGATTAACCAAAAATTGCCTATAGTTACAGGATATAATGTGATTTTTTAAAGGTGCAGAAAGTGAAGATTGACTATACATATATATCATGAAATGATTAATACAATTAACTTACTCCATTACCTCACAGTTACCTTTTTTTAAATGGTGAGAACATTTATTATCTACTTTCTTAGCAAATGTCATAGTATATAATACAGTTTTTTAACTTTTTTTTACAATACAGTATTATTCAGTATAATCACCATGCTATATGTTAGATCCCCAGAACTTGCTCACTGAACCATTTGAACATCTCCCATTGCCCTGCCTCCTAGCCTCTGGCAACAGCTGTTCTACTCTCTGGTTCTATGAGTTTGACTTCTTTATGTTTCACATATAAGTGAGATCATAACTGTCATTCATCCTTGAAGGTGAGGCAGAGAGGGTTGGGAGGCACTAAACAGAAGAACTGGGATCAAAGAAAAGGGAAGAGTTTATTCAGAACTGATTGAAAGGGGGTTGTTGTTTCAAATTCTTCCCTGAACTCATTTACCTTCTGTTGATTCATTTTCATTAACTTCGGATGATTTCGTTGGACTGAAATCTTAATTAAAACAAAGAAAGGGGAGAGCCTGAGAGGTCTGCAGAGCACCAGCTGCCCAGCCGGGATGGCTTGTGCTCCAACTCCTTACGCAGGCACATGGTTTCTATTAGAACATTGAGAAGTACTTCTGAACAGCATCAACCACACGTTTCCTCAGTGAGCCACAAAATAAAGTGCTATTAATTCTCACCAATATTCATGAAATGATTGCCTTTTATTGAATGTGTCTAACTTCCTACCATGGGCGTGAGGTTTCCTACACTTTCTGACCCATGGGCGAACCTCTTTGTATCTTTGGTAGCATGCTGAGTGGCCATAAAAACATGCAAGGCTGCCTGCCTTTCATTACAGAGCCTAATGTGCTACTCAGATAGAAATCATCTTGAGGTCATAGATTGTATTTTTTGCTTTTTTAAGGAAAAATCTGTATCAACTAATTTTTGTTCCCTCTCCCTGGACTTATTTGTAGGAATAGCTTTCTTTCTGGAGAAAGATTCCTTTCCTTCCTTCCTTCCTCCCTCCCTCCTTCCCTCCCTCCCTTCCTTTACTTCCTTCCTTTTCTTCCTTCTTGCTTTCCTTTCTCCTTCCCTCCCTCCTCCCTCCCTCCCTCTCCTTATTTCTGATTCACTTCCAAGTCCTGTTGAAAGCATTTTAAAAAAATGTTATTAAAAAAACATATTACCTTTAACATCAACTGTGACCATTCTCAGGTTACAAGCCTCTGAAGTATGTTTGGACTATTGCTGGCCGTATTTATTACCATTAATAAATGAGTCGCTGGTGTTAAGCATGCAAGTTTTATGTGGTCCATGTATAAATGAGCCTGTTAAGAATGACCAGATACACATTTTATGTGACTGCTAAATAATTATGTTATATAAGTATAGCTTGTGAATTCAACATTAAAGAGATAAATGGATTTGAGTAAACTTAGAAGGGGTATTTATTAAAACATGGTTTTGGTAAGTTAAGGCCATAAAAAAAAGACAAATGAAAATAACTGAGCTAAAGAAATAAATGTGGAGGCTTAAGCTTACCACAAGAACCTCTTACCCCAGTGGCCTCAGATGGCCACTCCCCTACCATCATGTTGTTACCTTATGAAGGCACATCAATTGATAAAACTGTCTTTATGTTTCAATGTTTTCATCTGTGAAGACAGGTATTGGATGACAGACATCTGAAGCTGGTGCTGTACAAGTGACACAACAACATCAGAATTGAGCAAAAAGTATCAAGAGGTGGGGACATGGTAGTGAAGAAGATAGATGTAATCTTGGAGCTCACATGCTAGGCGGGTGTGGGCATTTAACAACTAATCATAGAGCAGATTATCTATTTACTAGAGGCCCAGTGCACGAAATTTCTGCACAGGTAGGGTTCCTAGGCCTGGCTGGCAATCAGGGCCAATCTGTGGGGCAACTGGTGGGGTGACCGGGGCCCCCCCACTCACACCCGTCTTGGCTGGCCTGGGGCCTGTGGGCTGGAGGCAGCTCCTGCGCTGAGCATCTGCCCCCTGGTGGTCAGTGTGCATCATAGTGAATGGTCATTCTGCCGGTAATTTTGTTGTTTGGTCAATTTGCATAATAGGCTTTTATTATATAGGATATTAAAGCCTATGCAACCGAATGATTGGTCACTATGATGCACACTGACCACCAGGAGGCAGCTCCTGAGTTGAGTGTCTTCCCCCTGGTGGTCAGTGTGCTCCCACAGCCAACCTCCTGCAGCTGGCCAACATCCCGCAGTCTTCCCCCCGCGCCCCGCCCCCCTGCCCCGGCCAGCCTGCCAGGCCGGGGGACCCCACCTGTGCACAAATTTGTGCACTGGGCCTCTAGTATTGGTATAATTGCTTTAAGTGACACAAACCAGAGTTCTTCAAAGGGACATTTCCATATAAAGATGTCTCATCAAATCAGATGTCTGGATGTTAATTTGATGTCATTTGTTTAGGCTGAGCATGAAGTGGTGCCTTCAAATAATGAGGGCTCTGATCAACTGGCCACAGGGCAAGTCAAGAGTAGACAAGACACTAAGGCATTCTGCAAAGCAAAGGGCTATGGAACTTAGTCTTGGTCTGAACACAACTTCAGTACTTGATCTACATTCCCAATGCCTCCACTAAATATCATAGTATCTCTCTTTAATTAGTAGATCTATTGGCAAATGAGTAGGGCCTGAAGGGTTCCTTTGGCCATACAAAGCTTTAAAAATATATCACTGCCAAAGCTTAAAAATAAAATAAAATTTTACATAAGCAACCACATATCCAATCTTTTTTCTTTTTTAAAAAAGGAAGGTCTGGCAAAATTCTCATATTAGCATCCAAAGGCAGGTACAGAGTGGCCTTCAGCTTCCTTTTAATATGATGTGCTATTCCCTTTACCATAGCCTCTTCCACTCCTGATGTTATTATACCTTGGGGATGGTTTTAGTGAGTGAAACTTCATTCACCGACTTTACATGCTCCGCTTTCAGAGGCAGCTGCTTTGTAAATGTCAAGCTTTCACTGCATCGTTAATTCAGACAGTCCGGGCTTTTCAGTACTTTGCCTTCCTCTGTTCTATGGATGCTCTATTATTACCTCTACTCTCCTGAACACCTTTATTTATTAAGCCCTGCATTTTCTGCTACAGTTCCAACTGCGCCTTTAACTATTTATACATTTTTTTTTCAAAACTAATGGGGGGTTGGGGTGGGCAAATAGATGAGTAAGGCGCAGTCTGTGCCTCAAGAACTCCATAATCTAAAAGAGAAAACTAGAGTGGAGGAGAGTGGCAGGAAGTTAGAGCCTTCTTAGCTGGAGAGGCTTGTGTCAAACCATAAATTCTGATCTACATTTTGTAGGAGGACAAGTGTAAAGACCTTTTATTTTGTCATGACCTCCCTCTCTTATCTATGTTTTCTGTCTTTTACTCCCCTCTTTAAGGATGTGAGGCCAGTTATTTGGACTAGAGGGTAAAGAACAGACAGAATATATATTTGAGAGCCAAATCCAAAAACTTAGTGCTACAAACTTTTCAAATGTAATCTCTTAATCATAATGTCAAATAATTGAAATATTTAAATGCTAAATGTTAATTTTGAAAACGGACTTGAGGAGAAAATGTATCAGAAGAAAAATAAATTCATCATTAAATGTCTATAGGTGGGAAACTTAGAACAGAGTAAGTGACATTTCTCAAACCTTGGAGACAATCAGTAATATGCAGAGCTCAATCTCAGATTTAAGCGTCTCCAGATACTTGTTTTATTTTTGAACACCGAATAACAATACAGACCATCTGATAACACCATTGCCCACCACCACTCGCTTTTTAACTTCTAATGGGCAAGCAAATCTTATAGTAAAATTTTAATTCTTTCACAAACTCAACATACATTTTTTGAGTTTCTTCTCTATGCTGGGCACTGTTCTGGGTGCTGCTGATGCACCATGAACTGAATAGTCAAACATTCCTGCCCTCGAAAAACTCACATCCCAACCCAACCCAAGCTTCCAGGACACTAGACAGACCTCACACCCATAGCCCAGTTACCACCTGGGACTATCGTAACTATCTCGTGAGACAAGGGCCAGAAAAAAATTCTTTGTAAAATCAATGTGTTCTGCAAAGTTTTGTTGCAGTCTAACATGTCAATGACTGATGCAGCACATTTGGCCAGTCACAATGTAAAAGACATGAGAGTAATAGACTCTATCTTCCTAAGAACCACAAAATATTTCCATTGGCTTCACCTTAACGCAATTTGATGCAAATCTGTTGAAAAAAATGGTGTCTCCACTGACTATATTTAAAAAAAAAAAAAAGGCCACGCAGAGACCTGAATGTCATGTCTCAATTCCATCACCACAGAAACATCCAAACTGAATAATTTGCTCCCCAAAGAGCTCCACTTTTTTCCATTTCATTTTGTATCTGTTGACAGAATTTTTTTCACAGCTTCCACAACACCTCAGACCGGATAATAAAAATGAGCATGCTCCTCACATTACCATAAATGCCCCTGGCGTGGCCTCCAGGGTGTACCCTCAGGACATTGGGAGAATGTCATCATTAAGTTGACTCTTCAGTTAACATCTATTTCTCTGTTATGAGCCAAGTAAAACCCGCCTGTGAGCAGTTGCATCTCTACTTTCTATTCCAATCTACAAGACTATTTTGTCTTCCATCCAGCAAAAAATGATGTATAATGAACTCACCCAGCGGCAGCAGCTGATTATCTGCAAAAAAACTTTGCAACAATTCCCCACTATCCCTACATTTTTCCAGAGATATCCCTACGTCCATACTTGACACTTCTTCAGACTGGGGAACTTTGACAAGACTCAGGAAGCCAAAATCATCTATGCAAATTAACTATAATTAAAGGAGGCAAACAAAACAGTTTCTTAGCCTTTAGGTTGCAGCTCTCATTCCCAAATGTTTCCATAACTTTCAATAATGCCTAAAACAATGATAGCAACATAATCCAATGTGTGCTTGGTTAGTTAATGTCCATTTCCACCTAGAATGTGAGCTCTAAGATCACATTTGCCTCCTCACCACTCTGTCCCCATCCCCTGATATAATTCTTGCCACATTGGAGGCGCTTAGTTTTTGTTGAATTAAAATAATCAGGAAATTAGAAAATGCATCATTTGAACTATAAACTCCCTTTGATCGAGTTTACACAGAACAACATATTTTTTTCATCAGCAGAATAAAAAGGCTTTACTGATCTGCCTCACCACTGCCTTATTTAATTCATAGCCCATTTTCCATTGAGGTTTGGTCTCAACTCCAACCATTTCCTGCTACTACAACAGGACTCAACATTGCCTCTCGCTTCTCCCCTATCTTACCCTGCTTTGTCTCATATCAATACAGAACGCGTGAAATATGATATGCGACCACATCAGCCCAGCTCAGTTTTGATGTATTTTGGTCAAGCCTGTACAGACAAGTGGAAAGAGAATTGAAACAGAAGCTGGGAAAATAGTGCCAGAAATTATGTCAACAAATAACTTTAGAGTTTACCTTCCTATTAGTTCTAAACCTTTTAAGCAAAGTAGCTCCTCTTTTGTCTGTAGGTCAAAGCCTGAACGAACCTGAATGGGGAGGCGGGGGGGGGGGGGGGGGGGGGGGGGGTGGAGAGGTGAGGGAAGGGAAGGCAAAGCAAATCCCTAATAGAACATTTTTCATCGTATGGTCTCAGAGATTAGATTTCTTTCTATTTTTACTTAAAACAACAGAGGTTTATACCTCCTTGTCTTTCCAAATCATACCCAGAGGTGGGCAATAAGGCTCCAGTTGGTAGTTAATAAATCTCCAGTAATGTATCGATCACTCTTCATGCTTTTTTTCTATTGTTCTTAAAACATAAGAACTGTCTCATTATGTTAAGGAAAAAAAGGACAAGTTTCCACACTTAAATGCCAACCAAGGAAAGAAATCCCTGGGAAGCTAATAATGAAACAAAGGTGGTTTTCTTCAGCAGAACTGTGTGCGCTAAATTGCACTTTTATGTGACTTTTAAGGCAATTTGCCACTTTCTTGGCACCACTTCATCACTTTCCTTCAGCAACAGAAAGAGAAAGAAGGGCCACAATGACCTATATATCATCGCTCTAACAATGTGTGGGGGTCGGGCTCTCTAAGCCTATGAGTCTGATTTAATAATGGATATTTCATTTTCTTACCTAAGGTAGGCAAATTTGGGGGTACATTCTCATTTTCCCCAAGGCTTTTACTGCTCCTCCAAGTCTGTCCATCTGAAAATTTTTATCTTTGAAGTTTGGAACAGCAGTGTTATGTGTAATGATTTATATATTACACACAACCTCATTTTTACATAGATGCCTCGACTTCCCAGGGGACGCCAACTTATAAAACACCGATCAAATTCCCTCATCAAAAAGTGGAGAAACTGAGGCCCAGAGAAGTCACGTGACTTGCTTGCACCTGTGCAGACTATCAGTGCTAACGAATTAAAGGGCCTTAAGGGAGATTATGCTTTAAAGTGAGGGGGACAGCTAATAGCTGAGTGACATTGAAGAGGTTTATTACCAATTTGAGCCTCTTTTTTCTCATGTCTAAATGGGAAAATACCTATGTTGTTGGATTATTCCTTCCCATATTTTGGGGCATGAAAATGGCAACTACCCCCTTGCTTGGAATGTTATTCCTTTTCTCTCCCTTGACTTGCTTTCCCAGATAAGTACTATTTTTAAAAATATATAATTCAATGATTTGAGGGAGGAAGGGAGAGGGAGAGAGAGAGAGAGAAACATCAATGATGAGAGAGAATCATTGATTGCCTGCTTTCTGCATGCTCCCTACTGGGGATTAAGTCAGCAACCTGGGCATGTGCCCTTGACTGGCAATCAAACTGGGACCTCCTGGTTCATAGGTTGACGTTGAGCCACACTGGCCATGGCAAGTGCTACCTTTTCTATCTTGTGTCAAATTTTATATCTTCTCAGGAAGCCTTCCCTGATCTTCTAACTAAGTCAGTTCCACAGGCACTCAGGACACCCTGTACTTCTCCACTGTACTTTAAGCCCAAAGGTAATGAAATCGTATGTGGGACGTGCGTGTAATGTCTTTCTGCTTCACTGGAGCATGAGCTCCATGAGGGTGGCAAGCCCATCTTCATCTCTGTCCCGTCTCGTGTGCTCTCTCTTGCGCCTAGCCCATAGTAGGTGCTCCACAAGTACTTGCTGAATGAACAGCACAGTAGGCACATATTCAAGAAATAAAAGTCAGTGCTCATGTTTCTTCTCAGCCTTTCTGGCTGTTGAGCCAAGTGACACATACTTAGCTCTTTCGACCTCTCCCAGGTCACTTCACTCCTCTCTTTAGAAATGACTTAGTTCAGGGTTTCTGTGCAGTGATACCAGCTTCCTGGGGCCTGACGGTTTCTCTCTCCTTTCAGTGTGAACAAAACAATTGAGGAAAAGTCACTTCTGTGTTTAGCTCTTTTGGCAAAACAAAGCTCCCTCTTCCTTTCTCCCCCCACCCTGCATTTGCCCTGAATTTGACTTCACCACAGTCTACATTAAGAACAGCAGCTAAACCTTCTTTGAAACTTTATTCACCATGGCCAACAGGAAAAAAAGAAAAGAGCTGGTGAAATTCCTTTAAAATGCGCTTTAATCTAGCTGGAATGCCATAAATTGCTTCCAGATGTGCACGATACAAAAGTCAATCAAAGCTATTTATACTGACACTCTACAGTCCAAACAATCCGAAGCCAAATGCCATGTCTCCGCTTCAACGGAGCTATAAATGTCAGTTTTGTTGAATTTGGAGAGGTGTTGAAGAGTTCATGCAAGTTGGAGTTCTTGACTCTTTTAGAGCCAGCAATAATTCTGAAAGGGGGGAAATAAAAACCATGACACACACCAACTTTTGTAAATCCCCATTTTCACGGAGCATACCTGACACCTAGCATATGACCTTGAAAGGTTTGAAGACAATATGCAGTTTTATGAGACAGAAAAATGCAGTGCTTGGACAAAACACCACAGAAACCCAAAGAATCCGGCCAGATCCCCTGAACACAAACACACACACTTGGGAATCAGTTGGCTGCGTGATGTGTCGTGATGCCTTTTTGACATCCTAGCAATCCCAATGCTCTCCGAAGCAGCCCTCCACACAGGCAGGCGCGCTGTTGGCCCGCACTCATGAACTGGTGTGAGCATAGAGCCTGAAGTCCAGGAGGCAGGCTGGCACAGCTTGTCACTTAGAGACATCTGCTGTCTCTCCCCACTGAAATGTATCCTCTAGGCTGGTGCTTCTGCCATATCCAGCATCACATTCCCAGTGCCTTGCACACAGTAGGCCCCTCATAAATAATAATGAAAGGACATATTTAAAGGAAAAGGTGAGGGTGGATGGGTGGGTGGGAAGAGATCAACCAAAGAACTTGTATGTATATATGCATATGTATATATGCATAACCCATGGACACAGACAATAAGGTGTTGAAGGCCTGGGGCAGGGGGTGGGGGAGGGCTAGAAGGGGTCATTGGGGGAAAGGGGAGCATATGTAATAATTTCAAAAGTAAAGATTTGTTAAAAAAAAATAAAGGAAAAGGTGACCGATGGGTCTAGTTGTTTCTTTCCAGGGATAGAGGTACATTCAGAATAGAAACCCCAGATATGTACACAATAAAATGGAGACAGCTTAGGCTTTGGGGCTACAGACATGTGCTTCACATTCTACCTTGTGCACTGGTGAGTGTGTGATTTGGTACGTGTTTCATAATGTGTCTGAACCTCAGTTCC
Source organism: Myotis yumanensis (assembly GCF_028538775.1). Classification (NCBI taxonomy): domain Eukaryota; kingdom Metazoa; phylum Chordata; class Mammalia; order Chiroptera; family Vespertilionidae; genus Myotis; species Myotis yumanensis. The sequence continues at coordinate 17,526,441 of NW_027223765.1, forward strand.
CTCACAGTCCAGGGAACTAACAACATCTATCTCGTGCAATAATGCCATTCTTGTTCATAGCAGCCTTCAGTGTTCACTTCTTTTCTTTTGTCCCCATGGGGCATGTCATGTGTTTGAAAAACAAAAGGAGCCAGAAACCATTCAAATTTGGAAGCAGAAATAATACAGAATTTTAAAGTAAACACTAGTCGATTTTCATCCACAGATTAGCGTCGCACTTAGGTTGAACTCTGTGAATTTGCCAATATTTGCAAACAGCAATTTCACATGGTTACACCTCCTATGAGGATCACGTGAAGGACCATGCTACACCACCCACTGTCCTCTGCGGCAGTTGACCATTCAGTTACTGAATGTACAAGCACCTTGGTTGGTGTTGTAGTCACCGAGGCTCACAGGCTCTGGGTATAGACCAGTGGTCAGCCAACTACAGCCTATAGGCCAAATCCAGCCACTGCCTGCTTTGCTAAATAACATTTTATTGGAACATAGTCACACCCATTCCCTGAGGTATTGTCTGTGGCTACTTTTACTCTATAAGGGTGGAGCTGAGTGGCTGCAACAGGAACTGGAGAGCCAACAAAGCAGAATTAAATTATTAACTATTTGGTCCTTTGGAGAAAAAGTCTGTTGACTGTGAACCTAGGCCAGGGGTGGGCAAACTTTTTGACTCGAGGGCCACAATGGGTTGTTAAACTGGACCGGAGGACCGGAACAAAAGCATGGATGGAGTGTTTGTGTGAACTAATATAAATTCAAAGTAAACATCATTACATAAAAGGGTACGGTCTTTTTTTTTTTTTTTAGTTTTATTCATTTCAACCGGGCCGGATGCGGCCCGAGGGCCGTAGTTTGCCCACAGCTGACCTAAGCTCTTGAATTAGATTCTATTTTTCTGTACTAGCCGCTGTGTCGTTTCCTTTGATTTAACTCAGGGGAGGTCTTTAACTCCCTTAATCTCAGATTTTCATCCATAAGGTGGACATAATAGCTACCTTGTAAGGCTGAGAGAATGAGATAAAAAATTAGGTGTTAAAGTACTTAGCACAGCGCCTTGCATGTGGTAAAGGTTAAATAAATTGTGGTAGCATTATTACTATCAACTGTCAATATTTCTTTACATAATATAAGACATATTAGGTCACATGTGGGATGATAAATGGCAAAGGACATGCAGCCTGTGTGCCAAGTGACAATTTCAAAGTGGTGGGGCCTATGACAATCAGGAGGGTACTTGGTCTAAAGGGGGCAGCCCCACTGGATTTCTCAGAGGCACTGGACATTTGGATACTTATGCGATATCTCCATTTTTAAAAGCTGGTAACTGACTAAAAATGTATACAATCACACTATGAGTCAGAAACAATACATGTAGTCTCATTCCTGTTTGCCTGAGTTAAAAGAAAGAGTGGAAGGAGGAAAGGGGAGAAACTTTTTTGTACCTGGCATGGAAGGTGGCAGATGATGGTGTTGACCTAGAATGCCTTTGTTTAGCCACAAATATCTATTTTGGTGAAGATTTTTATCTTTGCACAGGTATTTTTGTGATATGGACTGAAAATTTGTATCCATCTTCCTCTGCCAAAGAAAGTACAGCCCATACACATTACCTTTTCTTTAAATATGCTTTTAGTGATTTCAGAGAGAAGAGGGGTGAGAGTTAAACACATGCACGCCCCCTACTGGGGATTAAGCCCTCAACCCCGCACGTGCCCTCACCAGGAATCGAACCATGACCTCCTGGTTCATGGGTCACTGCTCAACCACTGAGTGACACTGGCCAGGCACACGTTTTCATTTACCCACAGGCATTCATTCAAGCATTTATTTTGCACCTACACCATGAAAGACACTGCATTTTTTAAGCTAAGGTGCAAAACACCCTCCAATCTACAACACTCTTCAGCTCAGTTACCTGAGCTATATCCGAGCCATCCACCCTTGGGCCCCCTGGGTAACAAGAAGGGAAGAGGGGCTCAAACACACCCTCAGAGCACCACAAGCTGTTCTGATGGTGTCTGCATCCTACCGCCTCAGCATTACTCAAAGATTATAAGAATTAATAATCTAGAGACATAGATTTAGCAACATATAAATTGTCTACTCTTCACTTACCCATGAGATAAGGTCGAGGAAAGACCTCCATGTACTTTGGTTGGACATAAACGTTTCAGCAATGTGAGATAGAAGGCTTAAGCAACCAAATACATATTGTGGGATTTTGTATGGAGCCAACTTGACTAAACTGAAATTTGTTTCCCAGAACCCCCTTCTCTGGACGGGTTCAAGTTATAGTTGGTCAAGAACAGTTTGATTGAGATGGCCAATGCAGAAACAAAGCAGCAGCCATTACCTTGTGAAGTCCTTGTGTTTAATGTGGTTCTGGCTTGACCTTACTCTCCTCAAGGTCTAGCTTTTCTTCTTGACTATTGACCTTTGTCTGACAATGTCCTCAGGCTCCTTACTGACACTTGGCAGTGGACCCACAAGGTGGTAGCTGCATAGACACAGCTGCCCTTCGTCCTCCCACACACGTTTCCGTGCAGTCCCATTTGGGGGACTGGAGATGCTCCAGTCTTAGGTTTACTGCTCGATATAGTCTCTGATTCACCATCTCTCCCTTTCAGATGTTTACTTCCTAAGCTCCTCCCACAACTGAGTAAGATCTAATTCCAGTGATAACTCCCTTATCCTGATGCTCATGTGGGCTGTGCATCTCTGACGGAACCCTGGTACAATAGTAAATGATTGCTACTTTGTTTCCCCCACTGCCTGCACGTTCCTGGGGGCCAGGACTCCTGGGCTCCTCCAGAGCCATGGTTTTTGTAACAGTTTTCGCTCACTAAATATTGACTGAATGAAATAAATACAATTAAAATGATCTGTACCATTAACCATCTCTCTATTTTAAAAACAAAAGCACAATAACAAATAAATAAATAAATAAAAATAAAAACAAAAGCACAGCCCTAGCTGGTTTGGTTCAGTAAATGACCAGTGCCCAGGCTGGGGAAGGAGCCTGCAGACTGAAGGGTCCCGGGTTCGATTCTGGTCAAGAGCACATACCTTAGTTGCAGGCTCCTCCCTGGCCCGGGCACTTGGTCGGGGCTCATGCAGGAGGCAACCAATCGACCTGTTTCTCTCACATCAATATTTCTTTCAGTCTTTTGCTCTCTCTTCCACTCTCCCTAAAAACCAATGGAAAAATATCCTTGGGTGAGGCTTTTAAAAAATAATAATAATAATTAAAAAAATAAATAAAACAAAAGCACAAATTTTATCAGTAGCAAAAACCTTGGTGAATACCTGGAAATCCTAAGACATTTACTATTTATTTGAGTAAACAAGTTGAAGAATGACTTAAGCTGAGATAGGATACGTGACTTTTCTATTCAGCTTCAAAGGCTTCTTTGCGTATCTGGTTGCAAATATATTGTATTCATGGCAAAAGGTAATGTGTTCTTCGATTGACAATTGAGATGTTTCCTTTGTATGCTTGTAAACAATGCAACCACAATATAACCTTGCATTTTCGTCATTCTGAAATTTTGTGAGAAGATCTGTAAGATAAGTTCTCAGGAAGTTGAGTTGCTGGCAAAGGGTGGGTTCATTTGTAATCCCTGTACCTGGTAATCCACCTCCTCTCCCCCCGTTCCCACCCTGCTGAATCACCTTCCATCTATGTTCTACCAACCTATTCTTCCACCAGCAGTGTATACAAGTGGCTGTTCCCCAACATCCTGACCAAAGCTATAGAACTTTTCTACCTCTGCCAATCTGATGGGAACCAATGGCATATCAACGGTGTTTAAAGTGAACATTGCTTTTGAATACTCAGTAGTGCCTGGACTTCTCACCTCTACTTCACTTCAGATCCACATAACCAATCAATAAACCAGTCTCATCCTGGGATGGGATTAACTTTATAAACCAACAAGGGATACTTAGCATTTATGTAGCACTTCAACTAATGACTGGAACTGGCTCTGAGAGGAAAAAAAAAGTGTTGCTGCTAATTATCATAGCCCATAGGGACATTAGCTTTTACTGTCTTTGTTTTACCCGCTCTTATTAGGTAAGTGGAAGGTGTGGAAAGGCAGGCTCCATTATGCAGACTATGGGTTAATTAAGATAAATAGGACAGTTCACTGATTTTGGATATGTCTTTTACAATGCAGTTTCAATGGTGGCTATTGTCACCAACATTGGCTCCTGTTAGTAACAGAGAAAAACAATTAGCAAGTTTGTGAGTTATGGCCCCATTAATGGCTTTTGGGGGAAAGAAAATAATTTTAGTTTAATTGACACTCTACCCTGATTACCAGGTTAGTAGATGGGTGTGGATGTTTAGGGGAAAACTCCTTCTAATGGCTTTAATCAGAACAAAATCTCCCAGAAATAATACATTTATTAACTATAACAATAGAATGCTCAGAAAAGTCAAATTTATTAATTTTCTTTCTGTATATGTTTCCTGATGTGGATTCTTTTCAGGCAAGCCTTGGGCTTCTTGGTTTATTTTTAGGTTATTTTGTTTTGTTTTAGCATTTATATTAATCCTCTAAAACTGGAATAAGAGCTTGAAAGAAGTATATAAAAGCACGGTTATTTACAACTGCCTTTTTTGGTAGTTCTCACTTCAGACGATGGTAAGACAAAAAAATGATGTTTTCAGGTGTGCTTAATGAAAACAAGTATATATGGGTAGAGTTCTCTTCTGAGTCACTACCCCAAGTGCTGGCTACACAGTGAAGGCAGAGGTGGGGAAGTGTCCATTAGGTAAGAGAACGCAGGTCCACAGAGTACGGGGAACACCCATGAGCCTATTTAGTTTCTACTGCATTCTCTTTTCCATAGTATACTCTCCCCAACTTCCCACCCTCCTCTTCAAATTCCCTACTCCAGAAATCTGCAAAATGTCTTTATTATCAAAGTGGTTGGAGGAGGGGCACTTATAACATATCTTTTCATTAAAACAACCAGCTCTCTTCCCTTGGGAATCTGTAGGAAAAGCTTATAGACAGGAAGAAGACAATGGACCCTGCTCAGGGCATGCCCCATTGTTCCTGTTTCCTAAGAGTTTCACAGCCTGAGAGCTGACCTGTGTGTGTTAAGTAGCATTGCGCTAGTCCAGTGGTTTTCAACGTGCGGTGGGGGTGCAGTGGGGGTGAGAAGTCATCCTGGCCCCCTAGGGGACATCTGGCAAGGTCTGGGCATGTTTTGTTGTCCCAACTTAGTGGGAGAGGGTGCTACTGGCACTTGGTGAGTAAAGGTCAGGATCTCTGCTGCTAAAAACCCTACAATACACAGGACAGCCCTGAACAACAGAAGTGATCATGCCCTAAATGTTGAAAGTGCTGACTCAAGAAATCTACGACTATATCCCATCTAAACCAACGGTTAATGTTCCTGTGACTGGGAAGAAGCCTCCAGAACAATATCTTAGAATAAGGATATTCAGAAACTGATTTTCTGCTGCATATCCTGGTTGAAGGGGGGAAAGGGGATTTTTCTTTGCTTGTTTCAAAGTTAAGCAACCTCTATTTTAGTATCTAAAATGCATTGATGACAAACTAGAAAAAATACCTCGGAGCCCTAGCTCTTAAAGAATTTACATTTAGGATTATAGGCCCCAGACAGACACGTTTAGTAAATGCAAGAGAGCTCCAGAAAATGACAAGGAAAAACCAGCTCTCCGCAGGGCCCGGCATTCTCCATAGCTCTTCCAGAACGCTATAGAATGCTTTCAAAGTTACCTGACAAAACATCACGTTTCCTTAGGCACTCCTACTGCAAAGACATGGAACTTTCCTAGGCCAAATTTATTTCTTTTGATAGTTTCAAGGAGGGAACATAATATAATACAAATTATAAACTTTACTAACCTAAACCTCAAGACTATTTTATTCACTCAAAACTTTGGGGAACATCTTTGACATTGTTGGGGTTAAAAGCCAATAGATATCAAGTTTTTAACCAAAACCAAATCTGTGAAAGAATAGGAAATTAAATGTTGATATGTGCAATACTCTTTCTGTGATTATAAATTTCAGAAGCACATTCCCAGCCCAGCTAAATGATAATAAAGAAAGGCAGAAGAAATTGCTATAGGGTGATGATTTAAAAAAATAATACAAAGTAATCTTTAGCTAGCACTGCTGGCTCTAACATGGCTAGGGGCCGAGACAAAATTCAAGTTGAACAATGCAGTATTTTTCCTCTCCCTGATCTCCCCCAATCTCGCACAGGCTCGCGCAGAAGATAATAATTATCTCCAGTAACATAATAATAGAAAAGGTATTGACCAGCAATGCAATCTACTTGATCACTCTGCAGGACTCCATTCTTAGCACTGAAAGCTCAATTTGATGGCATGAGATATCTGCCTCTCAAAGGAATACAGAGCTTTCCAACTGCAATATAAGTGAAGGATGTGATTTGTCTCTCCTGACACCATAGTCCATGCGTCCCCAAATTCAGTCGCCCTGCCTCATACATCATCAAGCAGATATTTTCACTCTGGTATGATTTCTTGGACCTAGTGTTCCATGGCGGCTAAATGCAACTAAAGGATTTCTGCCTTCTACTGTGTCCCATGTTAATTTCCTCTTCCCATTTGGATGAAATAGTAGCATGACCCTTATTGCCCATTCCTGAGATGAAAAGCAGCACTGCTGAGCCACACATGACTTATTCACTGGTTTATGGACCCTGATCTCTCCAAGGATTATCTTTAATACGCAAGGTCTCCTGGAGTGCTAAATGGTGCTTCAGGGTGTCGGGGAAGTGGTTGAGAAATGGGTCGGAATCACATGGAGCAAAGGAAACTCCCCACTGGCCACACATTTTAAAGAGCTAAGAAGGCTCATCAGTGAAGACCAAGGAAAAGGCTCCCATGGGCCATTGATCCATAAACGGAACTTGGAAATACCTTCCACTTGGAATTTATCTCCCGGTCACCAGTTTTGAAGCAGTTATGCAAATCAGAGTTGGGCCAAACTCAAGACCGATTCATTTAATTTATTTCTCATCCTTGGAGTTTTATTTATGTATTGATGTCTTATTTATTTGCTAGCTAGGGGCTTCTGCTTACTAAGAAGAGGAAACATATCAGTCATGTGATTCCTTGGTTCTTCAACACTGACCTATAGTTTTATGAGAATCGGCAGGATACTGGTGGGGGGAAGTCCTGGGCAACAGAAGGATTGTGCTTTGGATATTGCTTTCAGATTGTGAGCGGGTCTTCCCCAGGACACCTCCCTGTTCTTAAAATGTCCTCTTTGTAGTACAGAACCTGTCGGTGCCCAAGCCAGCTTCACCCAATTTAAAAAGGTCCTAAAGTTAAAGTTAGACTACTCTGCAGGGCAGTGAGGATTTTGCAAGGAGAGCTTCCGAGGATGTGCCCTTCTGTGCTTTACTTTGGAGAATGGGAAGTAACACTGACCCTAGGAAGGTGGTGAGAGCATGGCTGGGCTCTTCTGTGCCTGTGATATGCAGTGGGCTGGAGCTGGAAGACAGAAGGAGCAAGGGCAGGGTGGAGTGGGGGATGGGATGGTCAGGAAGAAGAGGACAGCCAAACCTTTTATGTCCACATACATGAGAGGTTTCCTCTCTAGGAAATTTAAACTAGGTTTCCTCTCTCCCAACAGCCCTCTATCCCAATATACCTGAAACCACTGAGTCATTCTTTCTCACTACTCCTTCTTCCTCTTCTCCATCTACTCTTTCTCCAAAATGGATGCATTTTTGCCTGGCTAATATTTTGTTTTACACAACCCCAACAGAGCTCCCTGAATCCATTACTTTCCATTATGCTTTGGCCATAACTCTTTTTCTTGCTGAACCCCACAATCCCCAAATTCTTAATGGACCCCGTCTAGGAATTTGCTGCATTCTTCGCAAGTCCCCAAGTGATGCTGGGACTGCTATTTCAGGGACCGCACTTCAAGCACCACTGGCCTAAAGAGATGAAAAATGTGATGAACAAATGAGAGAAAGCCTGACTCCCTGCAATTTTCTATAGAACAACCCATCAATTAGCCTGCATCAGTCACTCTGAGGGATTATTAAGACACAAATGCTGCACAAGGGTTTCCTTTTCTCCCCATCCTCACTGACACTTGTTGATTTATTGATAACCATTCTGACATGTGAGGTGATATCTCACTGTGGTTTTAATTTGCATCTCTCTGACAATTAGGGACATTGAGAATCTTTTTATGTATCTATTGGCCTATCTGTATGTCCTCTTTGGAGAAGTGTCTATTCTGGTCTTTTGCCCATTTTTTTAAATTGGATTGTTTATTTATTTTATTTGTGTGTGTGTGTGTGTGTGTGTGTGTGTGTGTGTGTGTGTGTGTTAGTGGGACATTAACACAATGGAATACTACTTGGCTATAAAAATAAAAAGAAGGAAATCTTATCATTTGTAACAGCATGGATAGACCTGGAGAGTATTATGCTAAGTGAAACAAGCCAGTCAGAGAAAGACAATACCATGTGATTTTACTTATATGTGGAACCCAATGAAAAAAATAAACTAACAAAATAGAAACAGACTCAGAGATACAGAAAAGAGGGTGACATCTGTCAGAGAGGAGGGGATTGAGGGCTAGGTGAAAAAAGTAAACAGATTTAGGGAAGAAAGAAAGAAAGAAAGAAAGAAAGAAAGAAAGAAAGAAAGAAAGAAAGAAAGGAAGGAAGGAAGGAAGGAAGGAAGGAAGGAAGGAAGGAAGGAAGGAAGGAAGGAAGGAAGGAAGGAAGGAAGGAAGGAAGAAAATACAAACAACAAAAACACAAATCAAATGCTGGGCTCCATTCTCAGAGGTTGTCCCTGACCAGGTCTGAGAGGGGGTCTGGGGAATCTGCATTTCTAACAAGTTGCCAGGTGATACTGCTGCCAGTGGACCAGGGAACACAATTTGAAAAGAACCAGGGTAGGAATCATGTCACAAAATAAAGTATGTGGGGTGAACAACATATTGTAAGTTGATTATTTTCATTTCTAGCCAAAATGTAGTTACTTACAAAACCATTTTTGAAAAGTTATGAAGGCATATTTGCAGAAGAATAAAAAATCCATGGGCCAATATAGACCTCTGTGTTTTTTCAGGGAGGGTCTTAAGTGCAGGAAACTCTCAATTTTCTCTTAAAAGAACCTTTTTAAGAGAACAGCGAGAAGGCTCCCTACCACGATGCAGTCAAAACATGAAGCATACACTTGAGCTTAACTACTGAACTGAAAGTAGAATTACTCTGGGGTCGCCTGCGTTTCTGATATAGTTCACACATATATCTGTTCTTCTAAGCCAGATGCACATGTAAATGGATTGCTTCCAAGGCCCACAAGGAGAAAAAAAAAACTATTTTGAAAAAAATACCTTTTTTTGATAAAAATCATGCAAACTATTAGAGATAACAGAATTGTATTTTTTCTCCATTGAATATATCTTCTCGGGTGACTGTAAAATATGTGAGGAACAGGCACACACCTGACCTTTACATTATTATTTTTTAAAACAAACTTATAGAGACAGAAATAAAAAGGACTTGGCAATTATATAGTAAATGATAGGATCCCAGCATTTCAGAGCTAAGAGGCTCCTGAGAAATTATAACAGAGGGGGATGCATTTTGGGGAGTGGTAAACTGAGGCTCAGAGAGATTGTTCTTACCCAAATCCACTAGCTTGTTGGGTAAGAGGAGGATAGGAATTCAGGTCACCTGACCCCGGGCTTGCTCTTCCCATCATGCTCCACTAATTCACCACCCCATCTAAAACTAGCTCTCCTTGCCAAACTCTATTTCTGGTCTCATTCATTCATCTTGAATTGCTCCTGTTGATTTCTGTTCATATGCTGTCTGTCCACATGACCAATAGATTCTCTCCTGATAATTTCATAGGCAGTTGTCCTACTTTTCCATTTCTAATGACAGAATTCTACCTATTTGTCTCAGTGGTGTGTTGGAGCTGGTTTGTACTGGATCTTGAGCATCCATTAAGTTGTCAGCAATTTTGCTAGCTGATGGTTAAACCAACACAGCCATTAGAAAAGACTAAATTATATAAACTTACAAAGACAAATGATATCAATAACAAAGATAATAAAGACTAAAACTCATCTCCCAATTATTTTACCACATTTTACTATAATCTGTGCTTTTGAGGCTATTTTTGTCCATTGAATGGGGATGGTGGAATTGCTGTGGAACAGCGTGCTACTACACATATTCCCAAGTCTGTGGTTTGTGATCCCATGTTGGTAATCTGAAACCAGCCATGGTGGGAGTACTTACACCACAGAAATTGGCAAGTGCTACAGAGCTGTTTGGTCACAATTTACCAGCACACCACTTGTGATGGTCTGGATTGTGCTCTGCTTCCCACCCTCCAAATTCACATGTTGAAGCCCTGTTTCCCAGGTGTGATTACTTGGTGAGAGGGTCGTTGAAGAGGTAATTGAGGGAAGAAGTCCTCATGTTGGTGGGCTTTGATGCAATCTGACTGGTGCCTTTAGAAGAGAAGGAAATTTGGACACATTAAGGATATCAGGGTTAAATAAACACAGAAAGTGGTCACATGAGGACACAGTGAAAAGCTAGAGAGAGAGGCCGCAGAAGAGACCATATTTGCCAACACCTTGACCTTGGAATTGTAGCCTCCAAAATTGGGAGAAAATCAAATTCTTTTGTTTAAGCCACCCAGCCTGTAGTACTTACTTTTAGAATACTGGCAAGCTAATACAGTACTGTTTTTGGACCTGCTCACACAGAGGTCCTTAACCTGAAATCTTTGACTTCCGTGTTTTAGAACTCTACTCTCCCACATCTCACAACTTTATGCAAAAGTAAAGGTATATAAGCAGATCCATTCTTAATATTTTGGAATCGCAAACTATTAGGCTGAATCATAAGGAATTGCTGATACCTGACTCTTTTTTGCTATAAAATGGCAATGTCTTCTGGTTCAATTTAATAGAATTTGACTATGTGGCTTGGATCCTTTAGATTTCTTATTCTTAAAAAGGCTTCAGCAAACTGAAGATTATGGATGAGAGTCCCATGATCCACAAATACTGTTTGTTTCGCCACATGTTTATTTGCAATTTTAATCAGCCCCAACATTTAAAAATCGAGTAAGTGTCTTGGACTTTGAGATTCTGGGTTCCCTTGAAACATAGAAGATCAGGCAACACAGTGCCCATACCGATCCTGGCAACTCATCCATCAAAATGGGGCCCACTCTCCAGATTATCCCTGTCCCTTACGCAGGCCATGTTGCTCACGTGTAATTTCTGCCTGGCCTTAGGCATATCTGTGTTGGTAACTGTGAAACATAGAGTTCCCCTTTAGCTTTCCTCTACCTTGCCTGTCTCACATCTCATCAATCAGTCGAATATATACACAATTGGGTAATGAATCACCCGGGGTCAGGAGTGCAAGCCCAGAAAGGGAGGTTATCAAGGACTTAGCACAACCCTATAGGGTAAGTTCAACACGGTATAAACTGTACTTCATATTTGCAGACAAGTCAAAAGAAGAAAGGCTCTGAGACCCCGAACTAACTGGTCTCACTTAGGAATGAAATAATTTGCTCGCAACTCCCATAAACATTTTCTATCATCTGAATACAATTAAATGACACTTAAAGATCATTTTGGAAGTGCTGTGTAGATAAAAATGTCATAATTACTATATTTCAGAAGGACAACATCAAAGGAGGAATAGCAAGTCTTTACTCATATGACTGTTTAGATCTTTTATTGGCAGATAGGGTTTTCTCTAACCAATTTTTCTCTTTTTTTAATTTGAGAATTTCATTTAATTTCTTATCTTGCAGCAGCTGAAATCACTCTCTAATGGCTTTCTAGTCTGTTAGGTTATTTCTCCTCATATTTAGGGACTATTTTAGGTTGTCTTATTGATGAGAAAATTTTCTTAGGCCCCTTTCTTATCTGCAAAGATGATAAATTGAAATTGATCTCAAAGGCACAATTTGTTGCTTAATTAATGTTTATGGCAGTCTTTATAATTACTCTCAAATGTTATTACTTTTTATCATGTCAGCTTATATGGATTAAAAAGTACAACACTGTGTATCTCCACACTCTCAAAGTTAGGGTAACACATACTCAAATATTTCCAAAGTATCCTTTGACAGTTTTATTGACTAATAGTAAAAAATAATATCAATCAAATCATTGCATTTTGGCTGTAACTACTACTCACACAATCATTGCAAAAACTAAAGAGCTAGAACTATCTTGGTTTTCTCAGGGCTGCAAAGAAAAATCCATAAAAATCTTACTTTTTCTGCATGTTTTAATCATCTTAATTTTCTAATTTGAGAGTAAGGGATTAGGCTATTATGGAGGGCTCATTGAAGAGCATATTATCATGGCTGATTTAATAATAAAGTCTCAGACATTAGAGTTTGATAGTCCTTAAGGATTATCTCAGGCCAATTCTTTTATTTCAAGGCATATAAACCAATGTCTGGAGAGAGGATATGAATTGTTCAACAGCACAGAGTCCATAATAACCACACACACACACACACACACACACACAGATATCCTCCATCCCCAAAGCATCCACATCTAGAGAGATTTCTGGACATTACTTTTTAATGTACTCTAAATTAATTCAAGATTATGTTGTCATGTTAATGACTATTTAAATAGCTGTTCTAATCTACTGAGGGTTCACTAGGTAAGCTCACAAAAAACTTCCACCCTATCCTTTCATTGTTGTGTTGTACATAAACATTAATGCATCACATTTATATAGTTTATACACTCATGACAAACCACAGAGAGAAAAATTCATCTTAAGTCCCTAATAATAGTGACCCAGCTAATATTTCCAAATTATCCTCTGATAGTTTTATTGACTAAAAGTCAATACATAATATCAATCAAATCATTGCATTTTGGCTGTGTCAACTAATCACACAATCATTTCAAAAACTAAAGAGATAGAGTTATCTTGATTTTCTCAGGGCTGCAAAGAAAAATCTATAAAAAAAATCTTATGGAAGAACTGAAACTCTTGCACATTGCCATTCAAAAATGCAAATGATAGAGCCACTTTGGAAAACCACTTTGGCAATACCTACTAATGATAAATATATACACATCTTGATGCAGTAATTACATTCTAGTCAATTCCATATAACCACCACAAACTCAGACTCTAGTTTTGATTGGTCTGCAAGAAGGATACACTTCCTCCATCATAAAGCCGTGCCACCTACATTTCCTTTATGCTGAAGCCAACCTCGGCTGCATCAGTATGTCCGATGAGTGCTCATAAACTCATAAGATACTCTTAGTTTCAACATGTAATCAATATAAAGGCAAAGCTAGCTTTCATCTCAACTTTAGTAAATGAATAAAAGACTACAGAGCCCATCATTTTTAACTGTGTTAGTCAGTTAGTAACTATCTCATTCAAGTGCTTAGAAATTATAAAATAGATTTCTTGGTTAACCAGACCAATGCTAAGATTGTGACCAGACTTGTCTTACATTATTGTGAAGTATAGTTAGCGCCCCCCCCCCCCCCCCGCCCCAGTTTTGAGAAATAGGTGACATATTCCAAAAGGTCCTCAGGTTGCAGTGACATCAGGTTCTAAAATTAGGCTCACTATGGACTTCTAGGCCCACACAAGCCATGCAGCCACAGAAAGAAGCCTTTTTCTCAAGACCTGGAGCTGTGCTTCTGGGCTACTATAGTAGCCCCCTCTCCAGATCCATCTCCCTACTTTCCTACCCACCTGCCCCTTCTAGTTTGCATTTTATGAAGCAGCTAAAGTGATCAGAACAAATCTGGTGGGCTTTTCTCCTCTGCTTAGAGTCTTATGGTGAATTTCTGTTGCCCTGAGTATAAAGATAAACCTCACAATTCTGGTCTATCAGGCTACTACTTACATATCCACCCTCATCTCATCTGACTGTCTCTACCTTCTGCTCCAGCCACACCTGCTCCTTTCACCAGCTCTTGCTCACCATGCCGCCTCCTGCCACCAGATCCTTGCACAGTGCTGTTCGCTTTCCATGGAATGCTTTGTTCCCCTCTTCTCTAGTTAACTATAGCCCATCACTGCAAACCTTAGCTCAATTTTCAGTTACTCAGGGACCGGCCCTCCCTATTTGGAAATACAACTAAAACTACAATGTAATACCACTATGGAATGACTAAAATGAAGAAGACTGGCAATACCAAGGGCTAGGAAGAATGTGGAAGAACTGAAACTCTTGCACATTGCCATTAGAGAATCCAAATGATACAGCCAATTTGGAAAACCACTTTGGCGATACCTATTAGTGATAAATATATACACACCTTGATCCAGTAATTACATTCTTGTCAATTGCATGTAACCACCAAAAATATTTATTTTCACTAAAAAAATATAAAATAGCATGTTCATAGGAACACTATTTAGAATCAACAAAAATAAACTACCAATTGCCTATGCATATCAGAAGAAATAAATTGAAGTGTATACATAGAATGGAATACTATACAATTTATATACAATTATATAAGGAATCTCATAAAGGTAATGTTGAGCAAAAAAGTTGATGCAGAAAAACAGAATCAATTTGATTTTTATTTTTTAAATATATTTTTATTGATTTCAGAGAGGAAGGGAGAGGGAGAGAAATGGAAACATCAATGATGAGAGAGAATCATTGATTGGCTGCCTCCTGAATGCCCCATCCCAGGAATTAAGCCGCAACCTGGGCATGTGTCCTGACAGGGAATAAAACTGTGACCTCCTGGTTCATAGGTCGATGTTCAATCACTGAGCCACACCAGCTGTGCGCAATGTGATTTTTAAACATATAAAGTTCCCAAATAGAAGAAATATTCCATGACTTCAGACATTAGAATATTGGACAGGATTGAGGTAAGTGGTGACAAAGGGAGGCTTCTGAGGTGCTTGTCAGGTTCTGTTTCTTTATGAAAATTCATCAAGCTGGACATCTATGATTTGTTTCCTTTTCTATGAGTATACTACACTTTGATAAACATTTTCAAAAACTTTATTTAGGTTCTGGAGATAATAAATACTTATTCTTTGTAGCACCCTCGCTTGGATTTTTACCTTGATTTGTGTCCTTGTTTGATCAATGCCTTCAGAGACTTGACTAAGGCTCCATGAGGTCATCACTCTCCAGCACCTACCTCTTTATTTACCAAACATTTGATAAATTAAAAAAGAATAAATGAAGAAATACACATTTCCATTATTTGATTATGAAACCCAGCTTCAGTAATCCAAAGTGCAAAACTGGAGAGTCAAAGACCCATGTTCCAGAACTCATCTTGTAAGAGCAGCACACATGTGGCTGAGGGAAGGGGCGGCCTGTGTCTCTCTGGCTGACCACTGTTTCTCTGGCACTCAGTACAGTAGGAACATTACAGGTCTTCATTTTTTGTGTGCTTCTTTTGTTGAATGAATGGAAGACGGAATGCACATTAAATTGGATTAAGAACCTTTCCAGTATACAATACTCGCAAGTGAACAAAAACACTAAGATAAACAATCCACTGTATTTCTCCCATCTTGGTTGGGAGAAATATATATCCTTAAGCATATAAGTCCATTCATAAAGTCTTAAGACCACAACCCTGCCAGACTCGATTTCCACTGATCATCACCTCTTGGGCCCAGATCCAGTTAACATCTGGTTGTTCTGGTAAATTTACAGTTTGTACGTTAGGTTCTTAACTTACAAGGAAACACCTTAGGGCACTTTGGGTCTAGTTGAAGGAATAGGTAATAAATGATGGCTTCCAAATGATAAGGCTATAAATAAGTCAATCTTCTACTTTCCCAGTCAGGCAACACTAGAAAAGAATTCTAACTGTTTTAAACATAGAATCATTTAGCGATTAAATTATTAAATATAAATTTAGGATATTTTTTATTTTAGGGCAGTGGTCGGCGAGCCACATTCGGCTCTTTGGCCCCTTGAGTTTGGCTCTTCCACAAAATACCACGTGTGGGTGCGCACGTACAGTGTGATTGAAACTTTGTGGCCCATGCACAAAAGTCGGTATTTTGTGAAAGAGCCACACTCAAGGGGCCAAAGAGCCACATGTGGCTCGCAAGCCTCAGTTTACCAACCACTGTTTTAGGGTGTACAATTCTATTACACTACTAATATACTACTTTCAGAAATAATACTCCCCACCATTTCAAACAATATTATTGAAACGCTAAATGCATTTTTAAATGTCTTCGCCATTGAAAGAACCATGTTTTAATCATCTAAGCATTTCTAGAGTCACTTTTATTTCCATTTGAGATCTGACTTTTTGAGCCCATGTAAACTGAGGCTACTGGAAAACTTAAGTCAAGCCTTAAGCAGTCATTTGTAAAACCTTAGGATTCATTACTTATTTATTTATCCTGTAAGTGTTTGTGACCACAACACAGGCACTTGCTCTGTTGCTTTTGAAAGTGATCTTCAAAGGAAGTTCAGCCAGTGAAATACAACACCATGTTAAATTTGTCTCTTTTTGTAAGAGTGATTCTTCTCATATGGCCCCTACAGGTATTCCAAACCAGCATTAACGGAAGATGTATTAGGCTAATCTGTTTTCTCCAAACAGAGATTCTTGGTTGTTCAATATAAAGTAATTGTGAGGCCATCCCATATATGAGATGCTTTATAAAAATGTGAGTATAAATCTGTACCTTTTATTTTGGGGAATTATTTGGGGTAAAATCCCTTCTGTATTGAGTCATGTATAAAGGGATACATGCTCTGTGAGGGTTGGAGGAAGTCACTGGGGACAGGTAAGTAAAAATGTGATCTGTTCCCCAGGGTTCAGAGTGTGAGAGTTGGGCTAAAAGATGGGTGGATTGCTTCTCTGGGCAGCTTTCTCAGAATCTACAGTGAGCTGGAGTCTCATGTCCAAGTCCTAATTCTGAGTTCTGCCCTGCTGTCTCTGAAGCAAGGTTCCCCATGGAAGACTTCACAACTTGGAGCCACCTGAAGCTCAAACCATTCAGCATGGGTCAGCCTGAGCTGGATACCATTGCATTCCAAAATACTGTCATTCTCCTTGAGTACCACACTGGGTGACAATCTAAGGAACAAGGGAATAATCATGCTATGCCTCAGCCTCCCCCATCCTCTCCCTGAAGCAAAAAGGAATGGAAATGAATGCCCCACCTGTCTGTCTTTTGAGCTAGTTACAAGGTTTGGCACAGATAAAAAGCTCTGATATTCACATTATATACTAATGCAAATTAAGCTTTCTGAAACTTGAGCTACAAAGAATTATTTTTAGACGGTTACAAACCTATGAAGAAAAAGTAAGGGAATCTGGCATCACTTGCACCCTCATATGTTCAAAACAGGTTTCATATGGCAACCCTTACCCAACCCCATCCACAATCTCATGGTTTATTGCCCTCTGTGCTGTCCTTCCTATGCTATTTCATACTCTCTGTTTTCTTTCTTTTCCTTGGGTTTCTCTAACAATCATGCCAGCTTTTTTGCCTTGTTTTTATATCTTGAGTTTCTATTACACTCAAATATAGTTCTAAATTTGATTCAACATTTTTAGGGCATTTTCAAAAATAACAATCATTCAACAGTACGAGGCATAAAATTCTCTCTGCCCAGCACAGCTCAGTGGCCGCTACAGTGAAATGTTCAAATAAGGTATGACATGGGAACTCCTCGGCTATATTGAAAAGGTGATTTCCCGTGAGTCCTCTCTCAGCTGAAGCCATTTCACTTGAAAACTGGCTCAGTATTTGAGCAAGTTCTGTTTTTCTTTCTATTCATGGTTTACACATGCTGTACTTTTATGCCAATCATAAATGGGAACATGTTTAATTTGAAGCCTTTAGCTTTGTTAAATGGGGTGGTAGCATCCCATCTTGAGCTAGGATGATAAGGGGAAACATGACTAAATGACTGAAATGAGTTTAAAAAATATGTGCTCCCAGTGCTAGTGCCTGTAAAAGTTTCTCATAACATCACTCACCAAGAAAAACTTGCTAATTTAGGACAATTTCATGGAACTAGAGCTCAAGGGATGAAAGGAATTCTTGAGTTTTACATATTAGCAAATGTCAGCCTGGGCAGAATAGGTGCTTACCTAAGGTGAGTGACTCACAGACTTATTAGAGCCAGACTGCTCAGATTTTCTGACTGCGCACACAATGGCTTTTCTAACTACACAGAACAGCACCATCTTAACTTATTAAATGAATGTGACTTGCTCATCTGTCGAAGGTTTCAAGATATAGGAGTCAATGTCTTTTAACAATTGCCTATCATTAGTGACAGCCTTCAAAGAGAGGAGCGGTTGTGATAAAGGAGATATCCTTCAATTATTAAGACTTTGAGGCACATTGTCAAGACACTAACATTCTTGACAATTTTCTAAAATAATCTTTCTAAACTGACTGTCTTTCTTCCCATCCACTGCCACTTGTGATTCCAGCCTATGATAACCAGTGCAGCAACTGGAATTCCAGTTATTGAGAGACCAGATTGAGAATTATTATTATACTTCATATTTTTTATAACAATGCATTTACCTACTTATGATAGCCGACAGTTGCAGGAAATATGATTTGACTGTATTTGTTATGCTCTGTGCCCAATATGTTTGTTCTACTGCAACCATCTGTGCTTGTTGTAATTATGCCATCCACCCAGTTAAACATTGAAAAACAGGCCTTCTAAAACTTCCAATCTACCTACATGTTAAGGGTTGAGATGGTTCTTTGCGATCTTCCATTTAAAAAGGAAGTGATTGGCTCTGATTCAGAGGCACTAAGTTTAGTACTACTTATTAAAAGTGCCTTTTTATCTACCTTAAAAGATAAAGAACTATACTTGACACAGTATTAACAAGCTGTCTTCCTATTTCTTTCTTATCTCCTGTCATATAGATATTCATCTTTAAATGCAAAGGTATCTGATCAATCAAATAGCTGAAGTCAAGATAGTTATTAGGTGTGCTGCATTCTTAGAACATTATAGGGAAAATGCTCCAGATGAGCCAATGCTCTAGGGGAAACCTGAACTTCAGTTTCCTCTTAAATTTTAAGTAATGTTGATGGTAGAGTCATTAAAATGGCAGAATTTTTCTTGCCTCCCCCTTTCTTTTTTGTATGATGAATGCCTTGCTTAAATTTTGGGAAGACATAACCTGGGTTATGTGGGGTCTATGTGGAAACAAAGACTTTTTATTAATAGCCAGAAGAGAAATCAGTCATAATTCAGTTTAACTCTCACTTTAGAGATTTGGGAGCATAGGACAAAAAAGAGAGTCAAATGGTAAATGACAGGGTCACCATCCCAACGTAGATGTAAGCAAAGTGTATATTCTAATGCTGGTGACGATCTCTCTTATCCCATGAACTCTTCTGTAATGGGACCCTACCACTCCCCAGCAAGACTTGGAGTCTAACTCCTTTTCTTGAACCTGAGCTGGCTTTAGGGACTCACTTGTAACCAGCAAAATGCAGTGAGAATGATGCTGTGTGGCTTCTAAGGCTAGGTCAGAGAATTCTTGTAACGTCTGCCTTGGTCTTCTGAGATGGATGTTTTTTTCTCAGAACCCAGAGATATTAGGGTATCTAATTAGGCAATGTAAATAAAGTGCTAGTGAATGGTTAGCCATTATCAATATTTATTACTCAAGTGTGACCAAGACAATTGGGGGTGGAACAGAATAGTCACAACACAGGCAATTTAGGATGCAAACAATGTCAAAAAGGAGGAAGGAATGGAGAAAGGGAGGGAGAGAAGAAGAAATATGAGGAAGAGAAGGGAGGAAGACATAAGGGGGAGGGACAACAAGGGGAAGGGAAAGAGAAAGGGAAGAGGGGGTGGAAATTAGGGGGAGGAGTCAGAAAAGATTAGGACACAAGAATTCATACGGATCAAATTTAAGGATAGCTAACCTAGACACCATTTAAGAGAAATTAGAGATAGTAACTTACTGAAGAAATTTGCTATGAAAATTGAATACAAGGTGAAAACAATCCATAACCCAATGTTGACCCAAAAAAATCACATAGAGTATGGTGCTAGTTCACGTTTAACCAAAAGTTTCTAGTAAGATAAAAATGGTCCCTAATCATGATCATCTTATATAACTTTCACCTTTATTCCAACCTTCCCAATTCTTTAGATAACCTGTGGAATTTCCCATCCCTCAAGATGATATAGGAGCAGCAGAAAGACTTCCCTATATCCAAGAAGAACATAGAAGTAACAGAGAACAATCATATCTTGAAGAGACTTCAGCACAGGGGAGATAATTGATTTAGTACTGACCAACATAGACCAATGGTTGATGTCCAGATGGAAAGATGGACATTACAAAGGATACCAAAATAAGCAAATTAGGTTGGAACCCCATTCCTGATTCATGGGCACTATGTCCCTGAGGCTTGACAAATTCTTCAAAAAGATTGACTATATTGACCACGATTAAATTTCTTCTGTCCTAGTGGAATGGGCCTGGCCAGAGGTGGGTGGGTATCACAATAGAAATTAAGTAAAATCCTCCCAAAATAAAGTCATGTTTCTGACACACTTAAGTGACTGCTCCCAATGCACTAATTTTCTTTGGAGCCCAGCCTTATAGAAAAAAATTATACTTATTATTGATGCTCTAATCACAGAGTATTTCATGGCATGTGATTGAAAATCACAAGCATAGCATCCATGATTGTCCCAAACATATAGTTCTCAACCTGAGATGATTCCCCTCTCCTCCTTTGCTCCAGCAGAAATTGGTCAATGCCCAATGACATTATTAGTTGTCACAACTGGTAGAGGAGGATGCTACTGGAATCTATTGGGTGGAAGGTCAGAGGTGCTGTTTAACCTCCCACAATCCACAGGGAAGCCTCCTACAACAAGAATTATCCAGTCTGAAATATCAATACCACTGAGGCTGAGAAAGACGATTCTAACAACTCATGCCCCACAATAGCTTTCCTTGGGCATGAGTTAGTGTAATAGAGGCTTATGTGCACAAATGAAAGTATCTTAATCCCAGATTCCTGCTCCATTTCTTCCATATTCAAGTCTGAAAATACAGTGTGTGCCCTACATATTATCTAACAATACTACCACTTCCAAAAAATTATTAAAAACTACAGGCAGGTGACTCCTGTGTCACCTAGACTGAATTTGCCCTTGCTAAACTCCAATAGCACTTATTCATTCAACCAACAAATAGCATGCACCTATTTTTCTCTCAAAGATCTTATGGGAAGATCATTGAAGAAATGAACACATTCCAAATTTTTTCTATAAACAGATTTAAAGAAAAATCTGAGAGAATAATCCATTAGGGTCACTTAAGCTGTGGTAGGAGGAAAAAAAAATGATATGGCTAGATTAAATTATGTTAGTCAAAACGACTTGAGCTGGTCAAAATTTATAATACGTACACTCTGCTGTGTGTTCTCACTCTATGTGCTGGTCCACTGACCTCTTGAAATGGCTTCCAGTTTATATTCACGTGCATTTAGTTTTAAAGCACTAAATCTATTTCATCTATGACAGAAAGAGAAAATATCACCCACTTCTTGGAATAACTAACAGCGTATAGGGAAATAAAGGGCTTTTAGCAATTTTAGAATACATCAAGAGGGAGGCTATGGGAACCAGCCTCGTTTTGTTGGCAATGTCTAAACATTACAGTGGATGAATTCTTCACATCAGTTTGGAATTAACCACAGATCCTATTAAGAAGTTTCCCATGATGCCTGGTTCAGGGGGAAAAAAAACTCTCTTACATGCAAATGAGGGAGGGTGTCAACCAGCCCTTCCACTGTGAAGATGAAAAGCTTTAGTTTATTTCACAGTTGTTTTAACAAGTTGTAAAGATAATATGCTTTCCCATGAAAGATTCCATTTTTGGAAAGTACAAAATATTTCTCACACCTCTCCATGAAACACACTGTAATAAGAAATTCAAAATGAGCTAAAATAGAAACCCATGAGTGTTAAATTATTTGTATTTAAGAGTTTCATTCCCTCTTGTGCTTTTTTATTTAATGTAAGTTACTGTGGTTAGTATTAATAGGTATTTTTTTTAATATATTTTATTAAAGTATATTTATTGATTTTTTACAGAGAGGAAGGCAGAGGGATAGAGAGTTAGAAACATCGATCAGCTGCCTCCTGCACACCCCCTACTGGGGATGTGCCTGCAACCAAGGTACATGCCTTGACCGGAATCGAACCTGGGACCCTTGAGTCCGCAGGCTGATGCTCTATCCATTGAGCCAAACCGGTCAGGGGTATTTTTGAGGTGAAGTCACACTATCACATGCATTTTTTTTCTCTTGCCACAGAATTTCGAGTTTTCAGCATGCTATTTGCTTATAGTCATACTCTCAAAGTCAGATTTTTCAAGACAACAGAACACAAAATGTGAGTAGGTCCTGATTATAAGCATTTCAAATTTGATTGTGTATAAACAAGGCTCTTTCCCTGAATGTGTCACACTCAGAGAAATCCAAAAAGGAAAAAGAGGTGGTCTTATCTTTTAGAAGCTCCATAAAGACAAATAGGAACAGTAACAGAGACAAAGTTAGAGAAATATAACCAAAGTAGGGGTGGGTGAGGGTTTTGTCTGAATAATTATTCCTATGATAATATCCAACTTAAGAAACAAAACAAATGGAATAATATCCAATGTCATTCAAAATCAATTAGACCCAAATGTAAGACCTGAAACCATAAGTTTCCTAGCAGAAAACATAGGCGATAAGCTCCTTGTCATTTTTTGTTTGTTTCTTTTTGTGGAGTTTTTATTTTTATTTTATTTTTGCGACAAAAGCAAAAGTAAAGAAGTCAGGCTATCTAAAACTAAAAAACCTCTGCATAGCAAAGAAAATCATCAATAAAATGAAAAAGCAACCTACTGAACAGAAGAAAATATTTGTAAATCATACATCTGATAAGGAGTTAATATCCAAAATACATGAAGAACTCATACAACTCAATAGCAAGAAAAACCAAACCTCATTTTTAAAATGGCATAGGACCTAAATAGGCATTTTTCCAAAGATGACAACCCTCAATCAACTGAGCCACACCGGCCAGGGCTACACCAATTATTTTAAGTGTCTGGTCAGTCAGATCTCACCCAGAGGAAGACATGAAGGAGATTCTTAAATAATAGCAGCTCTTATTGTTATTTGGGGATCCTAACTATGTACCAGAAACTGTACCAGATACTTTGCAATCTCTTATTTGATCTATGGAATCAACCTTATCATTATTCTCACTTTTCAGGTGTACTCATCATATTGTTTATGTACAATAAAGCCTAAAATAATAAAAAAATATTCCATTTTATGATCACATACTTTGTGTATCACTATTTGTATAGATTAATTTTCTCCTAGATATAAGATAATGTGTCTCATTTTCCTTCCTTCCTAAAGAGAAAGAACTCTAAATCACCTCAAACAATTAGAAGCTCACTCATTAGGAAGTCAAAATATGCCAACCTTCAGAAGCAATGATACTGGACATTTTCCTATTCAGGCCTTTAATGTGTAATAAGACAGTTCAAATTGAAATCAGTATATCATTCAAGTTTCTAATGTGGAGATGTGAGCAGCTAACAGTCCTGGGCAGGAGAAATCCTCTGTCACAGGGCATTTCTGAACCTGGCTAATTATCTGAATTCACGTGGAGCTTGTTAAAAATACTCATTCTGTTGCCCTATGCAAGACCTTCTGAATCAAAACATCTGGGTGTGAGACCAGGAATAGTTTTTTAAACACTTCCCAGGTGACTCATCTTGTCAGATTTGAGAACCACTTTCTTGGCAATTAGAAACAAACCACTTTAAAAATCAAAGTGGATTTCCTACATTTAGATAAATTTTAGAATGTTAATATTAGCTTGGAAGATCAAACATATGCAGCAAGACACTTTGAAGTGCCTTCGATTTCCGCTTCAGTGTGTAGCTCTGCCAATTTAGTCCAGAAACAAACATGGAGACATGTAGACATTTACTCTGTCCAAGTTGGGAACTAAATGAAGCTTAATTATTGTTTTCCCCACTGACATTACCTTTGTATGCGGTGTTGGAGCTGTTTGTCACTGCTTCTCAGTGTGGGATTCCCAGTCCAACTTGGGTGATGTCAATCTTTCCTGCCCTATTAACATTGTAGCCTCCTGCTTTCTTTACTTGGAATGAATGACCTTCTCTCTCCCTAAAATGATGCCTATTTTCACCAGGTACTGGATCAAGAGTCAATGCTCTGACCAACTCCATGCCTTAGTGATTATTTTCAGTACTTGAATTCATACTGTTGCTTATATTTGCCTTAGATAGACTTGAATCCTAGGTATGAGTCTGGTCTTCTCTATAGATTATAAAGTCCACCAAGGACTCACCAGTTTCTTTGACATTGTTTTTAGGCTAGAAGCACTAATTTCCAGAACAGGAATAAGATAAGAGCTTGCTGCATAAGTGGACAAACGGCTGGGTGGAAGAATAACCTGACTCTTAATGCTTAATTGGATTTTTCAGCAAGCTGCTAACATCATTGGTCAATCTAAGGCCAAGTAAAGAAACTTGTGCACTTGACCTTTTTTTTAAAAAAAATTCTCATCTGAGGACATGCTTAGAGAGAGGAAAAGAGGGAGAAAGAGAGAGAAGGAGAGAGGGAGAGAAACATCGATGTGAAAGAGAAACATCGATCAGTTGCCTTCTGTACACTCCCTGACTGGGGATCAAATCTACAACCCAAGTATGTACCCTGACAGGGAATCAAACCAGCAACCTTAGGGTGCACGGGACAATACTCAACCGAGTCATTCTGGCCAGGCATGCTTGACCCCTTTGAGCCTCCGGTTCCTTCCCTAGAAAATGAAGATGAGGAAGGACAAGGTAATCCCTAAGGTCCTTTCTAGTCTTACATTAACAGAATTTAGCTAAAATTGGAAGGAGAAAGCCCCCAATGTTTGGCTTTACTTTTGAAAATGTTTTAAATTCTCACAAATAAAAATAAATGCCAATGATATGTATACACAGCTCACTCCCTCACTTCCTTCACGATTTGTTCCAATGTTACCTTCTCAGTGAGATGTTCTCTGGCCATCTCTTTACAACTTCCTCCTTGCCTTCTTTATTTTTCTCTATAACATCATCACTATCTGATACTACACAATTTGCCTCTTTATTCCGATTATTGCTTATTTCTCTTCACTGCAGATATGGAGTCTGTTGGAAGAAGGCAGTAAAACTTAGCAGATGTGATCCTTAAGGTTTTCTTTATGTCTTTGTCCTTTGGCCCTCAGTATTGGAACCCTATCTTACAGGAGCAAGAAAGGGGTAAGTAACCCTAAGAAAACCTTTACCTGAATTAAGGCTATAAAAAAACAGTCTGCCAAAGGGTCATGACCTAGCCCTTTGGACTGGCAGAAGGTAAGAGGGGCTACTAGACTCAGACAGCCTGGCTTTTATAAAATAAGAAACAGCTTTGACGTCAGTGCTGCCCCTGAACTGAACTGCTTCAAGGTTCAACTTGGGTTCAGTTAAATTATCCCTTCCTTCCTGCTTCTCTCCCTTCCACTGCTTCCCCTAACCCTGACACTGCAGTCATTCCACTCTGACCTTTACCAGACAGGGTAAGGCAAACAAGCATATTTTCCACCCCCTTCTAAGCCTTCTGGAACAAGGCTTATGCCAACTTACAATCCCAGAGAATGGCAAGAGAGACCTCCTGAAGAAAGGTCAGCTGTGGTGGGGATCCCTTGCAGGGGTCCTCAAACTTTTTAAACAGGGGGCCAGTTCACTGTCCCTCAGACCGTTGGAGGGCCGGACTATAGTTTAAAAAAAACTATGAACAAATTCCTATGCACACTGCACATATCTTATTTTGAAGTAAAAAACAAAATGGGAACAAATACAATATTTTTATTTGCATGTGGCCCGCGGGCCGTAGTTTGAGGACCCCTGCCTTAGAGACTCAAGTTGAGGAATGCCTAACAGTTCTAGGGTGTTCAGCAGGGAACCCACAGAAAGTGTGGATGTGGACTTTGCTCTTGCCAATCAAGAGATTCCCATTGCTAAGGGGATGACCTGAAGCTAGAAATTTCAAAATAATTCTCTGAAGTTAGAGCTGTTTACTGGCACCACAATATTTGCATTTTTATGCTGATAATAATTACCCAGTTTTATTTGTGAGGAGGGTGTAGGGTAAGAGAAGAGAGACTTAAAGTCATGATTATTTGAAGTAGGACTGTTGATATGGTAAAGTTTTGGGTTATTTTCAATGTGAAAAATATGAAATATAATTATTTTAAAAGAGAAAACTGCTCCATTAACTCAGTCACAAAATTGTGGACCCAAGGGGATACACATCTTCTATCAGTCTTTCTAGCCCTCATCCATACACCCACGGTCTTTTCCTTAAAGTCATAAAATTTTAGAGATATTATTTTGTAGTTAGCCAGATACACCCACAGTTAAGTTAGTTGCTCAAGGACACCAGACTGTGACAAAACCTGCATCTGATTTCCTGATCCCTATTACCAGGTTCTTCATAACAGGTTGCACTGTTTCTTTGGGTAAATAGATTTCATTTCATTGCTTTTAACTCTGAAGCAAATGCAAGACTACTAGAACTATCACATCTTGAGAAAACCAATGAAGGGATACTACTTGCTATAATTAGGATTTGACTTTAATATTATCTTTTATGAGTAAAAATTCATATAATGAAAACCTGGAATTGATAAGAATTTGGAAAGCAGATAAGGAAGAAGGGCATTATTCACATGACTAAACTACCTTTGGCTACATTGGGAGTAGGCATATCGAATGCTTAGAAGGTCAGGCTGGTAATAAATGTATGAGTTACACAGGATTAGAGAGATAAAAAGGTCAGCTTCTACAAATGGTGCCCTTACAGCACACTGCTTTTTACTGATTTTAAGATCTCCAAAAGCTGGATATAATAGTGATGATGATGGTCATCATCATCATCTGTTCCAAGGCATTAGAGAAGCACCAAGGTATCCAGGACTTGAGGGACCAAGGAGGAACCCCACTGAGGCAAGCCCACTATTCTACATCAATTTCCTACTCAAGACATTCAAACACGTAAGCAGTGCCCTGAGGACCTTAAAAAATGAAAAGTCAGAAACACAATCTGAGAGCTTTCACCATTCTCACAAGATCAAACCCAAGTTCAGAGCTGCTAAGACAGCTAGGACTTGCAAGGCCAAGCTCCTGAAGCATAGTAGGCAAAACAAACTTACGGTGATACAACTCGGAGTAGTAGTGATCTATAGTTAGAAGCAATGGGTAGGGTCAGGAGGACACAAGATGGGCTTCTACACAAAAGTAACACAATTATAGGGGATGACAGGAATTGTTGCAACCTGCTAAAGTGTGTATGGCCCAACCAAAGGCATTCAAATTCACACGTCTTAAAAACTCTATTTATCCAAACAAAACATTTTTAAAAAATATATTTTTATTGATTTCAGAGAGAAAAGGAGAGAGGGAGAGAGAGAGAGAGAAACATCAATGATGAGAGAGAATCATTGATCAGCTGCCCCTTGTACTCCCCCAAATAGGGATCGAGCCCACAACCCGGGCATGTGCCCTTGACAGGAATAGAACCTGGGACCCTTCAGTCCGCAGTCCAACACTCTATCCGCTGAGCCACATCAGCTAGGGCTAAAAAAAAAAAAAAGTTTTTATGAGCCATGTTCAGCCTGTGAGTCGAGGTATCTGTGTATGACGTTTCAAGATTCAACTAAAATGAGAGCATAGAGCATTTTATATGCCAAAAGCTGTGTGATGGCCTTATACATATTTTCTTATTTTAACAAACTCAAGAAAAACTTGTGAGTTATACATAGGATGGTTAGCATAGTATAATCACCCAGGTACAGTAATGTGCCCAAGGTCCCACCTAGGTATGTGCTTGGGCAAGGAATCAAACTATGACCATCTGACCCCAAGTCCAGACCACTCTACCACAAAGGTACAACACATTACAAAGCATCACAGAGCTTCAAGTATTAGGTCCAGAAACAAAAATAAAGCATCTTTGAGTCCTAAACCAAAGAGAAAATGTGATTTTTGAGAATTATATACTTTGTGCAGTGGGCACTTGAAGCTTACTAAACCAGCAATTATTGGAACTTTTAAAAATTTTTCTTCTCCCCTCCATCCCTATTTTTTTCCTAACAAATGCATGAACTACTTTCAGAAAAATACCAGTGTAGTTTTGGTTCCCAGCATTGACTCCCACATTTAAAAGAGCACCCTTTATTAATTAGTTACTCCTCAGTGACTTACTCTGACTTGGGTAAGATCAAAGGGCAAATGTAGCAATTTCCTTTGCTTTCCTATTTGGAATCATCAGACAATTCAGGCCCCATGCCCTTTCACTTTATTGCTGGTTTCTAAGCACCATTGCATGTATGGTATATCTTTTGAGCTTGGCAGATGCTAAAAGTTTAAAACATAAATCAAATTCCAGTTGAAAGTCACAGTTGCTTTCAGGATTCCTTGCAATATTCATACTGATTCTTATTCTGAAGACATGGAAAATAAAGAGCAGGCAAATACTATGGATTATTACTAAATATTACATTGGAGGACATTGAACCACTGACCTTCCCCTTCCACATCAGGAGTTCTGGTACATAAAGTCATTTGGTGTTGTTGGAAAAAAGTCTCACTATTTACTGAATTTATAAATCAAACAAGTGCTTCAAACAGCAAAACTCAAAACAGAACTCCAAGGTGTAATGCCTGCCTCTGGAGTAAGAATGCTCTCAAAAAGAGGAACACAGAGAGGAATAAAAATCCATGTGCAAAACCTATTATTTTTTAAAAATATATGTTTATTGATTTCAAAGAAGAAAGGAGAGGGAGAGAGAGATCAAAACAATGAGAAAGCCCCACACTGGGGATCAAGCCCACAACCCGGGCATATGCCCTGACAGGGAATCAAACTGGGACCTTCTAGTGTTCATAGGTCGCGTCTTGCCAGCGGGGCCTATTATTATTTTTATTTTACCTCATTGTGTAAGATTAATTTGTAATAAGCCTTCATTAAGCCAGAAGTAATCAAACACTGAATCTTTTTTATGATTATTTACTTCTGTCTCATCATTTTTTAAAAGACTTTTTGGAACAGTTTTGGATTCACAGAAAATTTGAGAAAAACATGCAGCCATTTCCCATACATCTCCAGCCCCTAACTTCATAGCCTTCCACATTGTCAGCATTCTGCACGAGAGGGTTACATTGGTTATAGCTGATGAACCAACATTGAGAAGTTATAACCACCCAGAGTCTACAGTTTACCTCAGGGTTCACTCCTGGTGCTGTGCATTCTATGCATTTGGATAAATATATAATTACATGTACTCATCGTTATCATATCATATAGAATATTTTCACTGCCCTAAAAATCCTCCATGCTCCTCCTACTCACCCCTGCCTCATTCCCAGCAGCCACTGATGCTTTTACTGTCTCCATAGTTTTGCCTTTTCCAGAAATGACATATAGTTTGTATGTATGCAGCACTTTTTCCACTGGCTTCTTAGTGGTACGCATTTAAGGTTTCTTCCTATTTTATCATGTTTGATAGCTCACTTTTTAAAGTGCTGAATACTTTTCCATTGCCTGAATGTGCCACAATGTATTTATCCATCCACCTACTGAAAGACACAAAGCCTCCAACTTTTGGCAATTATGAATAATGCTGCTATAAACATATATGCTCAGGTTTCCGAATGGACATACATTTTCAACTCCTTTGGGTAGAAAAGAGGGAGCACAACTGCTGGGTCATGGGGTAAGAACATATTTAGTTTTATAAAAAACTGCCACACTCTTCCAAAGTGGCTGTATCATTTTGCATTCCCAACAGCAATAAACGAGAGTACCTGTTGCTCCACATTCTTGCCAGCATTTGCTGTTGTCGGTGTTCTGGACTTGGCCATTCTGTGTAATGGTATCTCACTACTGTTTTTATTTGCATTTCCTGATGACATAGAATGTACAACATTTTTTTCATATGCTTATTTGCCACAGTATATCTTCTTTGGTAAGGTGCCTGCTAAGATCTTTAGTCCATTTTTAAAATTGATTTGTTTAATCTCTTTTTGTTGAATTGTAAGTGTTCTCTGTATATTTTGAATAACAGTCCTTTATCAGGTATGACTTTTGCAAATATTTTCTCCCAGTCTGTGGCTTGTCTTCTATTTCTCTTGACATTGCCTTTCATGAAACAGACATTGTTAATCTTAATAACATCCAGGTGAGTAGAATAAATTACATTCACCAGTTAAAAAAACAAAAACAAAGGATATTTTTTAAGCTAGGGATAATTTGATTTTTAAGAATCAGGCTTGTAGGTTAAGGGAGTACTTAAGATTTCCATGGGGTGGAAATCCTGAAACAAGATAAAGAAACCACACAAAAAGAGGATTTCTCTCTTTAAATAAGAGAAATGAGCCAAAATAACAATGCCCATAATTAATTGAATACATAAAAGTATCTGGATATTGCTCATGGTATAACTGTACCTGCTCTTTCTCCCCTCACCCCTGAATTTGCAAGGCCTATGAAATACATGTATTACTTTGTATTGAGATTAGACGGGGCCAG
Source organism: Myotis yumanensis (assembly GCF_028538775.1). NCBI lineage: Eukaryota > Metazoa > Chordata > Mammalia > Chiroptera > Vespertilionidae > Myotis > Myotis yumanensis. The sequence continues at coordinate 17,557,113 of NW_027223765.1, forward strand.
TCTAAAATTTACATTCTAGAAATAAGTAAAGCACCAGCATCTTAAATTTTTGGAACAACCAGAATCCCTAAATCATTGCACCCATGTGAAAGCAGAAATTTTCTAGTTGACATCTGTTGTTTTGACTTCTCAGCATCCTGTCTCTCTTTTGGAAATATAACACCTCTTTTTTTCCTTGTGTAAATTGTCTGTCTGTCATTCCAGTGTTTGAAGTCTGATCTCCATTGCCACCGAACTGGTTGGGTGACCCTTTACCCTAGTTACAGATCTCAGGAGTGAGTTCAAGATTCAAGCAGAGCTAGTCAAAATATTTTCTTGGATTAATGTGGCTTTCTTGACTCCCTGGCTCCTTATCTCCTTTTCCTTGCACCAAATGCTACAAAGAAGTAATTCTGGAACTGTCTAGAGCAGTAGTTGGCAAACTCATTAGTCAACAGAGCCAAATATCAACAGTACTTCTTCAAAATAGACCCCCCCCCCCCCCAGGCTGAAAACCGACTTCTGCGCATGGGCCATGAAGTTTCAATCGCACTGTACGTGAGCGCCCGCGTGGTATTTTGTGGAAGAGACACACTCAAGGGGCCAAAGAGCCACATGTGGCTCACGAGCCGCAGTTTGCCGACTACGGGTCTAGGGCCATCTTTGCTACATATGAAGAGAATATCCCTGAAACTAAAATTCACCCTAGAGAGTTAAGAGATGGCGTGAGAGCCGAAACCGGTTTGGCTCAGTGGATAGAGCGTCGGCCTGCGGACTGAAGGGTCCCAGGTTCGATTCCGGTCAAGGGCATGTACCTGGGTTGCAGGCACATCCCCGGTAGGAGATGTGCAGGAGGCAGCTGGTCGATGTTTCTCTCTCATCGATGTTTCTAACTCTCTATCTCTCTCTCTTCCTCTCTGTAAAAAATCAATAAAATATATATTAAAAAAAAAAAAAAAAAGAGATGGCGTGAGAAAGAGGCATACCTACCGCCATGACTAAAGTCCAGCCTCCCCCTCAGTGAGAATGACTACAGGAGCTAATAGAGTCCTCTGCGCTTAGGCAAGCCTAAGTTGCATGCTAATGAATTCAACCAGAAGAGTCCTGGGTACAAGCATCCTCACTTTGCCACTTTCTTGCTGATCCTTAGTTTGCACACTACAGTCCAAGAAACAGCCTGATTCCTTCTTCTCTGCCTGTGTCTGACAATTTGATGTCATGAACTACTGACTTTAAGCATGTACAAAAATACCCATCTGTAGGCCTTGATTCCTTAACTGGTCTGCCTCATAGACCAATGTCCATTGGACGTGGGCTATAGGCAACAAGAAGTCACCTTCACTGCTGTTGCAAAGGTCATGAGAGGCATTCTCCCAAAACTTGGCATGCATATTAGCAGAATCTAATGCCTCCTGGGAATAAATCGCTTTGATGCAAATATATAGAACAGAAAAGGCTTTTGGAGCCATTTACGCATGTGTCATAAGGCCAGTTTTTATAACATGACTGACAGCACACTACAGGTTACACAACAATGTAAGACAACATCTCTAATTTTACATGATGGGATGAACATTTGGCAAACACATAAGGACTTATATCTCTAATATATTATATAATTTTGAATAATATTACGGTCTGTTTATTTATCTTGGGACAGTTCGAGCTCTGATTATGAACATGTTGTTTAATATCCTTAATCCAACTTTTCTCACTTGTAGCGTAAGAATAATACTGGTGACCTTTACCATATAATAAAATCAGACACATGGAAGCTCCCAGCAGGCTGTCCAGCATGCAGCAGGTGTGTATAAATATTACTTTTCAAGAATATGGCACCTCAAGTTTTTAGAAATGTTATGACAATATCTGAAAGAATCTAGATTTTTTTCAAAAAGTACTAGAACTTTCAAGTTTAAGCAGACATGTGTAAACTAGCTGAGTTTCTAACAAGTGTAAATGAAATCCCCTAGAAGACAGAATGAAAGAACCTAAGTAAAGCTATAGTGGTCCTCTCCAGAAGAGTGTAGAAACATAAGGGATACGAAATAGATATTCTCCTTGCGATAAAAGGCAAAAAACAGACATGTGGCCTAAGGCCAGTTAAAGCCTAGGCCTTCCCATGGTTCTCCTGAACACACAAAAAAATAATATTATAAAATCTGCATTTTTAAATGTAGCAAGGAAAGTTACTTCCCATCAGGGGTCTCAGTGATGAAAAATGAAAAAAAAAAAAAAACCTACTGTGAAATACACAAATACCATAATTGTGCCACATACATATGGGGTTTAAACTCAGTGGTATAAATCCCACGTTAACAAAATTGATTGAAGAACTTTTCTATAACTCACATTCCTAGGGCCCCATAGCACAGAGGGGAACAAAGAAAAAAACAAAACTCACAAATCAAAAGGAAATGAATCCCCATGAGAGAAAGTTGATAGACAGCAACCAGAGGGCAAATTACTACCCAATGAGCTAAAAATATTCTGTAAGCATCTGAAGTATGTTGATGATGTTGGAAAGGCTAAAAATGAAGATAAAAAAACATTCTCTTTTTTAAATTGAATTTATTGGCGTGATGATGTTAGTAAAATTATATTGGCTTCAGATAAACAACTCTAAAATACATTATTTGCATATTGCACTGTGTGTCTACCACCCCAAGTCAGGTCTCCTTCCATCACCATTTATCCCTCTTTAACTTCCTCCTCCCTCTACCCCCTTCCCTCTGTCAATCACCATACTGTTGTCTGTGTCCATGGATCAAGTTAACTAAGGAAAAAGAATATGCCAGTTTGAAAAGAAAAGTAAAACCTCTGAAAATAAAAGGCACCTGAACACCAGATGGCGTGGCTCAATGGTTGAGCGTAGACGTATGAACCAGAAGGTAACAGTTTGATTCCTGGTCAGAGCATATGCCCAGATTGTGAGCGCGGTCCCCAGTGTGGGGTGTGCAGGAGGCAGCTGATCAATGATTCTCTCTCATCATTGATGTTTCTATCTCTCTCCCTCTCCCTTCCTCTGAAATATATATATATATATTTTAAAGGCACCTGAAAACCAAAAGAATATTTAGGTAACTACACTGATGTTAGACAAAATACACTGTGAAGTTAAAATATCAATGATAAAAAACTATATAATGATAAAATGAACCACTTACTAATAAGCTAAAAATAAAGTAGAGCTTAGTTGCATTTATTAACATAACATGAGAATAAGGAAATTATAAAAACTCAGTTAAAAATTTAGATGTAATGCATAAATGTAGAACACCATTCAATACTTAGAAAATCTACATTTCACATGTGTGCATAGAATGTATTAAGAATTTATGCTGAATAGGCTGCAAAGTTCCCCCTGATACCCGTATATCAAGAGTGTATAGCCTAATAAATTTATCACTCATTTTAATTAAATTAGAAATACAATGTCAATGGAAGTAAATAACAAAAAAAAAGAACAAAAAAATCCACATATTTAGCCATCTTAAGATATAGTTAAATTTTATAAACCAAACAATGCATCATACTAGAAATTTCACATGAGAATGAAAATACTACAAGTAATAATCCACAGGCTATTCAGAGGCAAATTTACAGCTTTAAATGTATGTAATAGAAATAAGAAATAAGGAATAATAAAAAGTCAGTGAGATTGTTTTTCAACTCTGAAATTCAGGGAAAAAATCATACAAAAAAACCTCACAGAAAGTAAATAAAAGAAAATAAAGCAAGTGAAAATTAAATTAAAAAATAATCAACAGTCAAGTGAGCAAGAGAGCCTCTGGGGGCCACTAATGCTATTCCTGAGGACTCCACCCTCATCACCTCCTAATACAATCACATTGGGGGTTAGGATTTCCACATATGAATTTGGGGAAAACACAAATACTTAGTCTATAACAATATGATTATCCATTTAGAAACTCAATAAAATATGCAGACAGACTATTATAAAGCAGATAAGTCAGCAAGGCTGCTGGTTACAAGACCAACATACAGACAATTAACATTCCTATCCTGTAAGATCTGGCAATTAGAAAAAAAAGAATTAAATAACCCTATTTACAATAGCAATAGACTATGAAGTGTTTAGCAATCAGCCTAACAAAAATGCCCTAGACATGTAGGAAGCAAATTTTAAAACACTGATGAATCACCCTCCCCCACCCCCCCCACAAAAAAAACAACCTGAAATAAATGGAAAGATATACTATGTTACTGATGAATACAGATGAAAATATTACATGTTTAAAGATGTAGGTTTTTCTTAAATTAGTCTATAATGCAATGCTGTTCCTAACTAAAATCATATCAGGGATTTCTTGGATGGCTGTCAAATTAATTTGAAAGTCATAAAGATGAATAAAAGGTAACAAAATAAAACTTTGAAGAAGAGTAAAAATGAGATTGGACTAAAGATGTTAATATCAGAGCAATAATAATTAGACATGGTGGTACTGACACAAAGCTAGCATGAAATGAAATCAAATTGAATACAAAAAAAATAGAAAAGACCTGTGTATGTATTTAAACTTGTCATATGAGAGAAATGTAAAAAGACAGCAAATCAGATCCCATTCTGACATTAAGAATTCCAGATAGATTGAAGAATATAAAACAAAAAATTATAATTATAAATGTGAAAGTACATTTATGATGTTGGATTAAGATTTCTAAAAATAAGAAAAAATCAACAATAGTAAAATGGAGAACTTATATATGACAATGAGCAACATAAAATTTGATAATAAAATTGTGGACTGGATACTATATTTGTTTTGCATATAATTCATAAAGAGTATTCAACACAACAAAATAATGCATACATAGAAAAAGAGCAAATGATATAAGTAATTCATAGATGAGACGATGTGAATGGCTAATAAATATATGGAACAATGTTCAACCTCAGTGATAATCAGAAAAAGATGTATTAAACATCAAGGAGATATTTCAAATCCATCAGCAGGTAAACACTAACATATCTTGCAGTATCAATAATTGAGGATGTAGAAAATTGGGGGCTCTAATTTATTCCTGGTAGGAGTAAATGGGTACGACAACGCTGAAAAGCAGCTTAATGGAGTAGTTGAGTGCCTCCCTATGACAACAATTCCCGCTTCTAACCATTTCCCTGAGACGTATTCTTGAACACTAGGCTCTTCAGCTGGTACACCTAATTACAGCTGTGACAATTTCTATGCTGGCATCCACGCCTGCAATTCAGTTTCCCATGATGACGGGCGAGCACTACTGCTGTAGAGATTTTTAAGAAGCTTACTATCACTGCAGTAACATGTGTCCAAGAGATAAAGACAAAAAAGTGCACAACAAAATCATATCAAAAGAAGGGAATAATATAAATGGCCATCCGTAGGCGAATGGAAAAACTGCAGTATAATCTCATAATAGATCACTATTGTATAGCAGATAAACTGATGAATTAAACCTACATCTACCAAAAACTTGATGTTATCAAATACACTGTACCAAATTTTATAAAATGAAGTTGTAAAAGGATAGAACAACGTGACAGTATTAAGATAAAATGTCCAAACAGAAGAAATCCAAACTACATTTTTTAAAAATACATATTTTTATTGATTTCAGAGAGAAAGGCAGTGGAAGAGAGAGGTAGAAACATCAATGATGAGAGAGAATCATTGATGGGCTGTCTCCTGCACGCCCTGCACCAGGGATGGAGCCTGCAATCTGGGCATGCGCCCTGACTGGGAATCAAACCGTGACCTCCTGGTTCATAGGTTGACATTCAACCACTGAACCACACCAGCCAGCCCAAACTACGTATTGTTCAAGGAAACAAGTATATGTTACCAAAGTGCCAACACAGGAGCACGTGTGCTAGTAGCATACTCTCCAACTTCAGGGTGTGATTATCTCCCCATAGAGCAAAGGAAAGAAATGGAATGGGACGAATCTTCCAACTACACATGGAGTGTTTAATTTTGTTGTTTTAAGATAAACCAAAGAACTTATGTACTTATATGCATAGCCCATGGGCACAGGCAATAGGGTAGTGAAGACCAAGGGGCGGGGATGTAGAGGGAAAAGGAGGGGGGAAATGGGAGATATCTGTAATACTATCAATAAAAAATACATTTAAAAAATTAAATAAATAAAATAAGGTACAAAAAAAAGTTTCTTAAGTCTGATAGAAAGGAGCATAATGTTAAAAGTCTTGATGTTTTCTGGTATATTTAAAATATTTTATAATTTAGAAGACATGGTACACACACATTTTCTACCCTGAATGGAAGAGAAAGATCCATTTTAAGACCTCTATGTTCATACCTACTCACACTGCTTAAGCTCAAAGAATGACTTTGACTTTTAATTTACCCCATATGGTAAACAAGTACAATTGTATTAACTATTCATGATACTAAAATACAGCAACATGCAGATGATACCTGGTAATACGACATGTTTAAAATGCCTTCCTTAAGGGTTTTGTATGGAACAACTACATCTAGTATCTCAACCAAGCTCATTCCAAAGTAAAGATCATTTATTGAGTTGTCTAATATTTACTCGAAAAATGGAACAAAAGTTCTTAACATTAATGTTAAAAGGAGAGAAGTCAAGGGATATATACATATATTATATATATATATATGTATATATATATATATATATGTGTATATATATTTTAAACTTTATTGTTCAAATGTCTTTTTCCCCCCATTGACCTCTTCCAGCCCATTAAGGATTAAATTTTTGTTATATTTTGGTTTTATTTGCTTATGTTTATGTTTATGTGGCTGTACATGTGGGTGCACACACGTGTGTGTTTGAGAGCTTTGTGTATGTGAGGCGGGGGCAGGAGGGCACAGATTGGTGGCCTGAAGTGAGCTGTGTGGCTAAAACTCAAATCTATTCCCTTATTTTCAACTTGCCCATTTAAAAGTATGTGGAGTTAAATTTAGAAATTCTTTCCTATTTTCCATCAGGATTTAGACCTACATAATCTCTACATATATTTTTTCCCTCTCAAAACCTGGCCGTTCGCTGTATAGTACATTCCCTCAGGAGGGCTATGTCTGTTGTCTTAAAAACAGAATATATTTCTTATGTTGCCCAGAGGCAAGTTAATAGCATAACAGTTTCGCATCAGAGGAATCCTCTCCTCCTCTTTCTCACCCCCTTGCAGTGTGTGTTTAAGATGAAGATCCCATCCGCCCCTCTGGGGTCATCATTTTCCACACGGCATCATTTTCCTTCTTAAGGCCTTTCTTCTTTGCTGGTCTCCTTATCGCAGCCACTAAAGGACTTTCCGGTTAGACTTCCATCCGGTTGACCCTTGTGTGCGTTAGTGGTTAGGTGTCTTTACCTTGAAATATTTTAATAAAAAATGGTGGAAGGGGGCCAATGGAACAGATGATGGTCTTGAGATATAGGTTGGGGCACAACAGAAATAGCAGATTGCTAATGCTTTCTTTTCCTTAGTAAGCTCTTCTGCATTTTGTGGTGTAAATATATAGGTATAGGTATATAGATATAGGTATATAGATATAGGTATGTAGATATAGGTATAAGGATATAGGTATAGATATAGATATAGATATGCATATATACATACACATATGCATATGCATGTATATATGCATATCTATATCTATCTATACCTATATCTATATATGTATGTATATATATATATATGCATATCTATCTATCTATCTATTCCACTCAGTGACCAAAGATTTAGTCAAATAACTTTCCAAAGACAAATAGCAGATACAGCACTGAAAGCTGGGCTGTTAAGTCAGAATTTTCTTAGGGGAGAGATTGCCTTTTCGAACCTGGATTTTTGTGAGTATCAGATTTCTAAAAATGGAAACATGACCCAAGTTGAATGTTCCGAATGTTCTTCAGTCACAGGGTTTGGACAGGCTCCTTTTGGGCTCTTCAGGCGAGCGGAGTGAAGGCCCGCGGAGAGGTGAAACTGCCGAGGTCTGCGTTTCCCGGCGCGGGGGCAGGAGTTCAGCGCACAGCTCTCTGGAGCGCAGCGGAGCCTGCCATGCGCATCACCAGGCTGATTTCCTCTGAAGTTACAGTACTGCCTAGCGTCTCCGAAATAACATCTGTTATTTGAACCATAAAACACACATGCTGCAATCTCCCAGAAATTAACTACAAATTGTTTTTATTCTCTTGTTTAATGATCTTTATGAATCAATTAGAACAAAAAATAGCATTATGCAAGCAGAATCCAGAGAAGACAAATTAAATTTCAGCAACACAACATTAACTACTATTAATATTTCTTTAACTAAAACCACAAAACCCATTTGGACATTAATCCCAAAGTAATCAACAAACAGCCAAGACTAATTTTGGAAAAGTAAAACTCTGGCAAGAATTAACTACAGAATGGTGGTTTTATTTTTTTAAAAAGTACGTATTCCTAAAATCATTCTCATATTCTGGATCTTGGATCTTCACCTGCATGATAAAGATTCTCTCTTTTGAAGTAAGTAGAAGAGACAGAAATCGGGCACATGGTTCGTAATACTGAATGATTACCCATGCGCCCAATTTCTTTGGCATTTCTACCACACTGTAAATATTGATTAGAATGGAACATGTTACGTATCATTTTAAAGTTCTGTCTTGTTCACTTCTATATTTCCAGCCTCAACACAGGGCAGGAACACACAGACATTCAATAAATATTTCCCGCGTCAATGAGCACTACCGCATAGTGTTCATAATCGAGCAATTTATAGCTTAGCACTTACACCCAGCTTGTCACCACTCTAGGTGATCTTACCCAGGGTTCTTAGAATTATATTCAAATATCCCAAGGCCGGGGAGAAAAGCGTGCTCATATTTAATCCCATAAATATTTTATGGTATATTTAATATGGACACCGATGAGCGCGAGGTCTCTGTGCCCGGTTTTTTATTTTTCCCGTCGCCGTCTGCCCTGTCCTTCCGGAGTCTGTGGCTGTGACTGCGGCAGGATGCTGCCTGCCATGCGTGGAGGCTCCCGGCTGCCAACGTGGCAGCAGGCACTGGCCTCAGCGCCGTGACATATCTATTTAATTAACACAGCTGTTGTAGCTACTGTGTGAAGCTCAAAAACGTGGCACTGCCCTGGAAAAGGCATGGCTCATAAAACGGGGGTGGGAGAAAAACGAAATTTCTGGAAACAAAAGACCCACATCTCCCCTTTCTCCAAGAGCCAAATATGAATTCTTTACATTTTGCTCAAGCCAAAGAGCGCTTGACATATATTCTGTATTTCTTGAATCATAATCCCGGTTTCAATTTGTACCACAAGGGAAACGGGTAAAGTAAAATTGCTTTGTGTAAAATTACCCATTAACTAAGCTACTGTACCGAAGGTTTTTTCTGTTGTTTGTTTATCTCCTTCAGGTTTAACGGAGAAGTCACGTAAACTGTCTCCTTATTTTAACCCAAATATAATATTGTTCAGTGGGGAAACAGTCTCATCAAAAATAACCACAAGCAAAATATCATGGCAGTGACGGAAACAGCAAAAGTCCAATTGCTATTTCTAAGGTTTTGAGCTGTTCATATGCAATCTCAATGCCCCATTAAATTTCATGGTGAGGAAGGGAAATTCTTATGATCTATTCCAACATGCGATGTGCGGTAGCTACTAAGTTAGAATATAAACAAGTAAAAGGCTAGGAATTGAAAAACATATTAGCTTATCCTGTTTTGAAAAGAATGCTTACTATTTCCACACTAGCAATATTGATGATTAACCAGATATGATAGTTTATGATATGAGAAAGAATCAAATATTGAAAATGTTTGCAGAATCAATGAATGAGATTATCCCACTGTTTTCTGTAAGTCAAACTCCCCACTTTACAGGTAAGAAAACTGAGTTTTGGAAGGGAGAAATTATTTGCCCAGGGACACTCAGAGGTTAACAGTAGAGATAAGATCAGGAGCAGGCTACATGTGATTGCTTTTTTAATTTACCAGGTGTACCAGTTAATAATGAGGATTTTTTCAATAGATGGAGTTACACATAGGTTGATATATATGCAATTTTATATGTATGCTATTTTGTTGTATTGACAAGCTTCAAAACTTCATACGTCAAATTTTCTGAAGGTGTTAACATCATAGATATTTTTACACTTAAAAATATAGAATTTTGTGCCAAAAAAGAGCATTTGTGGGAAGTTTTAATTCATTACTTTATTTTGAAGAAAAGTGCTGCTGAAAGTTATTGTATACTTCGGGAAGCTTATGGTGAACATGCTCCATCTCAAGATACTTGTGAACACTGGTTTAAACGCTTTAAAAGTGATGATTTCAATGTGAAAGACAAAGAACATCCAGGTCAACCAAAGAAGTTCAAAGACCAACAATTACAAGCATTATTGGATTTTAGATGAGTGTCAAACTCAAAAACCACTTGCAGAAAGATTAAACATTGCTCAGCAAACAATTTCCGATTGTTTACAAGCAATGGGAAAGATTTAAAAGGAAGGAAAATGGGTGCCACATCAACTGAACGAAAGACAAATGGAAAACCGAAAAGTCATCAGTAAAATATTGCCTCAACGGCACGAAAGAAAGTCTTTTTTGCATCGAAATGTGACTGGCGATGAAAAGTGGATTTATTTTGAGAATCCCAAATGCACAAAATCATGGGTTAATCCAGGTCCACCAACAACATTGACTGCAAGGCCAAATTGCTTCAGAAAGAAGACAATGCTCTGAGTTTGGTGGGGTCAGGTTTGTCAGTAGCAATCAGTTTATCAGTAGCAATCAGTATTAACGTTTTCATCTGGTTTTAGAAGCTCATAATATACCACATTTATTATCATTATTAACTGGTACCAGTTTAAAATGTGGATTGACCCTTTACTGGTTAAAAATGTGGATACCAGTTAATAATGCGGCTTGACCTTTACCAGTTAAAAATGTGGATACCGGTTAATAATGTGGATACCGGTTAATAATGTGGATTGACCCTTTACCGGTTAATAACTCGGGTTTTGTAATAAAAGAAAACACAATAATTTCAAGAGAAACATCAAAAGAGATTTATTCAAAGTAATGTCCATCACTAGCTACACATTTCCCCCATCTTTCAGGTAATTTGTGGATACCGTCCCAATATAACTATTCTTGATTTGAGGCAGACCATTCAGAGACCCAGTTTTCCACTTCTTTGTACATTTTGATGTGCTGCTCAGAAAGTGCATGTGCCATCGACCAGAACAAGTGGTCATCTGAAGAAGCAAGGACTGGTGAATATAGCGGGTGGGTTAATACTTCCCAGGCAAGATCTTTCACCCGTGTCTTAACTGGTCGTTTTATGATCAAAGCGTGGTTCAAATTGACCTGGACATTCTTTTGTCTTTCACATTGAAATAATCACTTTTATTTTTTTAAAATATATTTTATTGATTTTTTTTACAGAGAAGAAGGGAGAGGGATAGAGAGTTAGAAACATTGATGAGAGAGAAACATCAATCAGCTGCCTCCTGCACACCTCCCACTGGGGATGTGCCCGCAACAAAGGCACATTCCTTTGACCGGAATCGAACCCGGGACCTCTTGGTCCACAGGCCGACGCTCTATCCACTGAGCCAAACCGGTTAGGGCTGAAATAATCACTTTTAAAGTGTTTAAACCAGCCTTCACAAGTATCTTGAGATGGAGCATGTTCACCATAAGCTTCCCGAAGTATACAATAACTTTCAGCAGCATTTTTCTTCAAAATAATGTAATAAATTAAAACTTCCTGCAAATGCTCTTTTTTGGCACTAAATTGGACATTTTTACGTGTAAAAATATCTATGATGTTAACACCTTCAGAAAATTTGACATATGAAATTTTGAAGCTTGTTGTCAACACAAAAAAATAGCATACACATCAAATCACATATATGCCAACATATGTGTAACTCCATCTATTGATAAAAAAAAAATCAGCATTATTAACCGGTATACCTAGTACATTTTACCGAGCTAAAGTTGTTATGTGAATTTTAAAACATGCCCCTTCCCATGCATATTTTTTCCTTTTTCCTATCCTTCCCTTCTAATAATCCCAGAATCTAATACAATGCATCTTACCTATATGTACTAAATGAATAGTTAAATAAGTAAAGGATTAAATGAGTAAATGATCACAAGTATATTTCTATAGCACATATAATTATTTTATGTTTGCTTCCATGTTGTTATTAATTTATATTTATTAACATTTACACCTGTTCTTTGCTAATTAAGTTATTCTTACACTACAGTGAATACCTTCATTTGTATGGCTTATTTCTTCCCTTTTGCTCAACTTAGCTTAAATTTTCAGAAAGAATTACCAAATCAATAGTAATGCACATTATAATGACTCTGGATTATACAGCCAAATTGCTTTCCCAAGTGATTTTATTAATCTATAATGATACTAACAGAGTAGTGGCAGAATGGCTCCATCACAGACTAAAGGAGAATTAGTGAGAATCATGAAAAATGAAACTAAATGGAAATTAATCAGAAATTGCCTGTTTTGCACTTGGTTTATTTTATTGCATTGTCTATTGCTACATCTCTTTTTTTATTGTACTTAACCTGATTTGAATATTCAGTGTTCTTTACTATGTTATTTTAAAACTTTAGGTGAAGATCTTCCCCTCCACATATTTTATAAGCTAATCACTTTCTTCCACACAGTATGATTTAGCTATGGCTGAGGTCAGAGAGGAGAGGTAGGACAGACTGAAGGTACCCCCTTTTTAACATTTATAAAATATCCTGAAATGTAATTCATACAAAATACAAACATAGATTAAAAATCAATAGTCTCACCCTAGCCAGTTTGGCTGGGTGGAATAAGCACCAGCCTGTGGATCAAAGGGTCCTGGGTTTGATTCCAGTCAAAGGCATATAACTTGATTGCAGGCTCCTCCCTGACCCGGGCCCTGGTCAGGGCTCATGTAGGGGGCAACCAATTGTGTTTCTCTCACATTGATGTTTCTCTGTCTTTCCCTCTCTCTTTCATTCTCCCTAAAAATCAATGGAAAAAATATCCTCAGGTGAGGATTTAAAAAATTAAAGTTAATAGCCTCTAACAGTAGGATAGAGGATAAACAAAAAGTAAATGATAATGACATAAAACATATTTTTGTGTGGAAGTGCTCAGGTACAATTCCAATAGAAGCCATAACGAGGTTGGCAGATTTGTAGCCCTATATGTAAGTGCATGAGGGATGTGATAGCTACAGATGCTGACTAGTGCATGTGTATTTCACTGGCATCTGAAGTACTAGGAATGGCATAGTATTAGTGATAGATGCAAATTTACAAACAAAACAAAGTGAGATCCTCTTTTCATTTATTTGGTTGTTAGGTTCTTGGAAAATTCAATCTATGTATTTAATATATGTGTATGTTTATGTGTAAGAAGAAATTATTACATAGGGTCAGATTATTTTATATAGGCTTCTTATCTATACCAATTTCTAAAAGGACATTTGAAGGTCATGCAGACACAGGAAGTATGCATTGCTGGATGGGAGTCTAATGTTTTAAGGGATGTTCCTCAAAAGTCCATAGGGTCCTACAATCATGATGATACCCCAACCACAAAACACCCCAACACTTACATGCTGTAACTGTTATTAAGAGCCTCTGACAGTGGGGAAGTTGGAGCTGTTCAAAGAAGGAATGTAAAACACACATACATACATACATACATACATACATACACACACACACACACACACACAACCCACTGAAAAACACCAACAACTCTAGAGAATTACGGAAAGAGGAAGAAAAGGGAGGAGGTTCAGACATTTGTACTCTGATGTCTCTTGCATTCTTTTCGACCCAGAGGAGAAAGTATTACATAAACAGAAAAGAAAGCCAAGGATGGAGGGAACCAGCAGCCCCAGGACTCTGAAAGGAGATGACATCCTGGAACTACTCCCATCCCAACCCCACTTGGAGAATGACTGCATCAAAGCAAATTGAGGAGTTCAGGGTGTGCAGGCAGAAGGAGAGGCCGAGTTTAGCTTTCCTAAACCCATTCCTCTGTGGTTTGGAGGGGAGCCTGAAACTTGCACACACTACGAGAGGGGCTGTAGAAATTAGCCAAGATTCTGGATAAAGATTGTGCTGTAAGGAGGGACAATAGGAGGATAAAGTGGCCCTATGCAGAGAGCTGCAAGTGGTCCACCTGGGTCACAGGCGACCTCAGGGAGGTTGTAGAACCAGGGAAAGCAGAGGTGCAGCCAAGTCAGCAAAAGAGAACAGCTGGGCCTTGATACTAATAATAACTACCATTTGTTGATCAACTAACATTAAGGGTATAGAACTTGAATTATCAACCCATGTTACCTCTCACCATGAAAGCCAAGTTTACTCTTTAATAATTCAACTAATATTCATCAGATTTTAACTCCCAATCATTATGCTATTCACTACATGCAAGTCAAATACATCCTTGATTCATTTCAGAAATTCAGTTAAATCCATTAATTTAGCATTAAGTAAAAAGTAAAAGTCACACTAGCCACATGTTAAGCGGCCATTCAATGGCCATATGTGAATTATGGCTCCTCTACTAGGCAGTTGAGCCCTAGACGCTAAACAAACATTATAGAACATTTCCATCACTGCAAAAAATTCTCTTAGTGCTGAGTAGAGTGTAAACACAGCTTTTAGCCATCTCTAAAGGCCTCTCCAAAGTTTTCCTCCCCTTCAAAATATTGATGGTTGAGAGAGAATGTTCCTTTTAGTGGAACAGTGGCTGAGAAAAAGCGTTACATTTGACATTTGCTGATACCCATTTGCAATCTCTCTTGTGCTTCTATATTAAGACTTAGGGATAGCATACATTTGTTTATGCATATGTGGGTTAACCTGCCTCTGTCAGGAGCCTAATAACTCCATACTCAGCCTTATTGAAAGGGAACCCCATTATTTTACAGGGATGATTGAAGTGATGGTGAATAAAATAAAGAGATTCTCTTCCCCTCTCCTTCAGAGGCCTGTGCTGAGTCAGATCAGGTCATTCCATTGTATATTGTGATGGCTATAAAGCTAGGACCAAGGAGAAGTGAGAAACAGTGAATGAAATAGCTACTGTGCTGAACTCTGACTCTCCATGTGGGCTTCTTTTCAAAGGCAGCACTTCTAAACTTCCATATTTATTCATGCTATTGAAAAGACCTCCATGCTTGACAGGAGATCATCTAATTTTTTTGATCCTCTGGATATAGAAGGTTTCGAAGGTAAAATAATGTATTTGTGCATCAAAGAGCCAAAGCATACCAAGCCCAAGGTACGCTATTTTTAGAAGTTTATTATAGTCGGGAGAATAATATTTTTAATTTTAATTTTGCCACTTCAAGAGTAAGCTGCAATTATCTAGTAGATTCACTGACAGGATATTACACAATATTAGATGCATAAGAAATTACTAGAATCTGTATATTTCTGATTTAAAACAGTAATGTTATTCTAAATCTATTATTAGAGTTATAAATGTGGTTCAAAAATTAAGGGTGATTTCATCCAAAATATTATTTATGTCGAAGATTTGGCTTCTCACATTTATTTTCAAATAAATCCAAATAATAAGCCCAAGGGGAAAATAGTTAAAGATTAAATAACTAAACTCCTAACTTCAGTTTCCTCATCTGTTGAATAAGAAGAATAATGATATCCACTTCAGAGATTTGTTGTGAAAAATAAATGACATAATGCATGAGGACAACTGGCCTGGTACCCAGTATAGCATCAGCCTTCAATAGATATCCATAGTGATGCCATTTATATGATCTCATCTGTTAGGTCCTAACTATTGCTGCTTCTTTGCAATATAAGTCTCTTGCAATGGGTACAACCTGGTAATTGAGTACAGCAGAGCACTGGAACAAGGACACTGATAGTGCCCATGGGGAGGAAAGGATGGCGCGCAAGGTGAGCAACAGAAAGTGTCCAGCTCTGAGCTGACTCACAGTATTGAGGGTCACATCACTGCTGTGGAACAGAAAACCAAAGGTGTCAGAGGTGTGGGTTCAGGCTCCAGCTTAGGCTGATGAGTTTTATGAAAGTAGACAGATTGCTCAGATGCTCGGAGCTTCAGTTTCCTAGTGTATCAATTACTTTAATGAATGCTAAGCTCATAGGATTTTTAAGGAGAGCCCATCAGACTCCTCAAGAGAGCAACCAGCAGTTAGTTGTAAAGACAATGACCATGCATGTCTGTCAGCAAGGAGGTGCCTCGCTAGAGAAAGCGGTTTGGACATTCAGGGGAAAGTTTTTGAGCTGACACTAAAGTCACAAAGTCTTCCTATTCTGATTTAGAAGTAGAGTAGGTAGGTGCAATAGTGGTCTTGATTGAACAGTCTGAAACATAAGTTTGATGCACTAGATTGGCTCCATGACAAAGGAAAATATATACAGCATTATACACAATACTTTATTTTTCCAACTCAAAGGACTATGTTGTATGTCCTCTCTCCTTTGCATACTAAAATGGCATGCCTTTTTATGTGTTAGAGTAGATATTGGCAAAGAGGGTGTGCATATGTGTGTTTAAATGACAACCACAATTTAATAAAAAATTGGCTTGGTCCATGCCCTGACCAGTTTGGCTCAGTAGATAGAGCGTCAGCCTGCAGACTGAAGGGTCCCAGGTTCGATTCTGGTCCAAGGCATTTACCTTGGTTGCGGGCACATCCCCAGTAGGAGGTGTGCAGGAGGCAGCTGATCGATGTTTCTAACTCTCTATCTCTCTCATCGATGTTTCTAACTCTCTATCCCTCACCCTTCCTCTCTGTAAAAAATCAATAAAATATATTTTTTAAAAATTGGCTTGGTCCAAAGCTTCTTTTAAAATATAAATTTACAGGTCAGTGGAATTCAGTTAACTACCCCATGATCAATATTCATTCCCAAATGCAATAGACACTCTGAGATGACCTCCCAAAATGGAATAATCATAAAGAAAATAGAGTCAACTTCTCGATAATTTTAAAAGTTTTATGAATGACACCACACTCAGGAAGAAAGCAGGGACACTGATGGTGGTTTCAATTCCTATCACCAAAAGCAATAATACCTCTAGTTATAAATTTCTTAGTGATGTTCTTTTCCTTCTGTTGACTGCCTAAAATATTTAGAATTCCTTCTAGGTCAAGGGTGGATTTACCATGGCCACAGGTAAAATCTGGCTCACTGCTGTTTTGATAAAGTTTTATTGGAACAAAGCAACACCCATTTGCCTATTGTCTGTGGCTGCTTTTGCTACCAAAGCTGATTTGCACCACAGACCTATAGAATATTTACTACTTGGCCCTTTGCAGAAAAAGTCTGCCGACTCCTATTGTGGGTAATAATCTTATTTTTTCCTTTTAAGTGAGGTCATAGTCTATAATGTCCTGTGCAATAAAAGATTTACTGAAAGCTTGGAGCATTGTGTAGAAGATGGAGCTCTCCGGCCGCATATAAGGGTTGGTGGGGAAGGAAATGCATAGCTAACACTATATTTAACAATGAAACCGTAATTCTCTAAATGGACACGCCACTCTCTGAGGAAACATCTTCTCCACATCTCCTATTATCCAAAGCTCTGAAGCAGAACTCCGTGCCTCATCACAGTCATTGGGAATTACACAGAGGGCTTAGAGAGGAAGCAGTAATTGAAATGCAACCCACTTTCTAGCTCTCTCTTCTTAAAACAAAATTAGTTGGAAATTTGATGTATTGAGACAGACATAATGAGTATCTATGCTCTGGGATGGGGAGATGAAATGGCACATAAATAACCGAGAGCCAGGGAAAACTTATGCACAATTATGCCAAGATTGAGTCTCATGTCTGAAAGACAGGCACATTATAGAAAAACAATGGCTGGGGTAAATAGATAGATTTGTGGCTTTTGTATGACCCAAATCTCACTTCTTTGGAAAGATGTTGTAACTGACATTATTACTACTATTTAACAATAATGCCAACAGCAGAACTAGGCATCCCTGCTGCTCCATATTGCCCCTCACAGATAACATGTAGAGAGTTACTTACCATGTGCTGGGCACTACGCTAACAGCTCTATGGGAAAGGCATTTTTGTGGTATTCTTTTTACAGAGAAAAAAATGGGGAATGAGAGGGAAATAAACATGCATAAAAATGTAGCAAATATTTTTAGATTTATATAATATTTACATACATAGATTTATATGATTTCAGAAGGCATCCTCTATACATTTTTAAAAATTATTCAGAATGAATACTGTATTGGAATTATAAATCAGTTTTCCTCCTTCCTGGGTCTATCAGGTAATTCATTGACTATAGGAAGCCTTGTTAAAAAAAAGAAAACAAACAAAAAAAGATGGTCAAATATGTTTATTTTTTAAAGTCAATTTTTATTGATTTCAGAGAGGAAGAGAGAGGGAGAGAGAGAAACAACAATGATGAGAGAGAATCATCAATTGCCTGCATGCCCCACACTGGGAATCAAGCTCTATGTGCCCTGGTTCATAGGTTGGCACTCAACCACTGAACCATGCTGGCTAAGCAAAACATATTTAAAATCACCCAGAAACTTGCTTAGCACAATACAAGGTAATTCACATGCAATAAAAGTGCATTGACATGAATCTAAAAGAATACTTATGGTAGCTCATCAGTGTAATGGCCCTTCATTAGTTCTTGCTCCCCTGCATCTGTGTCATTGGGTAGTTTACTACCACACTGACTCTGGACTTACCCACGTGACTAGCTTTGGCACATATATATACATATATATATATGGCTAATATATATGCTAAGTGTCCCTCCACCCACCTGACTGGTCGCTATGACACGCACTGACCACCAGGGAGCAGATGCTCAATGCAGGAGCTGCCGAGCGGCAGCGATTCTCAGGTGACATACCCCAAACCAGAGAGGAGGGAGCCCGATTCCTCCCAGGGCTGTGTGATTCCACCTTTGGCCATGGGTTATGTTGCTGGGGCACTGCACACTTGCGTTTGCGTTCCACACCCTGTACAACAGCAACTTTGGAGAGTGCCTTCTCGCACTCTGGGACCCCGTGGGGGATGTCAGAGAACCGGTTTTGCCCCGATCCCCGCAAATCAGGCCAAGGGAACCCACCTGCTGGAGGGACCCCGCTCACTCTGCAGACACCCTTTGAGCCATGGCGCTGCCCCAGGTGGGGCCGGCTGGGGAGGGACCGCAGGAGGTTGGCTCCAAGGTTTTTCCGGCCCATCTTGCCCAGTCCCACCCCACTGGCCACCTTCTAATTAATTTCCTTCTAATTAATTTGTGCACAAATCCATGCACCGGGTCACTAGTGTTTCAGTAATTGTGAGACAGAACTTTAAACAAGCTTGCCCTCTCTTGCTGCTCTAAGAGCCCCATGAACACCGTGTGAACAAACCCAGGCTAGCCTGCAGGAGAATGAAAGGTAAGTAACTTAGCTGATAGCCAACCAACCAGTAGATATATGAGTGAGGCCATAGGGGACTAGCCAGCTCCCAGCTGACCTGTCAGTTAACCATAGAAGCCGGAGGCAGCCCAGCTAAAATCAACCAAGCCTAACCGAGCCCAAGAGAACATACAGCAGAATCAGGAGCTAAATAAATGGCTGTTATTTTAAGCCATTAAGTTCTAAGGTGGTTTATTACATGGCAAAGTTAACTGATTCTCTAGCCCCCAAAGGAAAGAATATTATTTTTGTCCTGGGAAACATGAGAAATACAGTCTTAGCAAAAGAATGAAGATCTTTTACCCAGTCATTATAGGAAACATTGCTTCAGAGGAACCCTTTTAAACTGATTTATGTGGTAGGTATATAGAGACAACTAGTCAAATTGGACAACGTGGCAGATGGTATTGAATTTATGCATATTTATGGGGCACATGTTTAATTGCCTACTTTGCTGTCCATCTTATGCCCCTTGAATACATGGTTATTTATAATTACTGCGATATTTTAACTGGCAGGCACTCCAAACACAGCTTTTTCCTTTGGATACGCTATTTAAAAAAAAAAAAAAAGACCAAACAAACAAACAAACAAAAAAAGCCACCAAATCTCCAAAGGGCTATTATAATTGTTTTACAGTTTCATTAGAAAACATCCTGTCTGTTATGTTCGCTTCCTGAGGAAACTCTAATGATAATAGTGTTTGTTGCTACTGCTTAATCCCCCCTCAGGGTGTCTGCCTTTTACAGTTACAATTACAATTGGAAAGTCATTCAACCACATGTTCACATCAATTTACCCATTAATTTATTTGACCTGTTAATCCATTAGTTATTCTCCCGGTAATCCATTAAACTCCTTAAAATAATATTTGCAGTCTCTAGTGTGGGATGCCTTTGGGTCAAAGATGATGAACCCAAATTATTAATGACGAAGCTATTTTATTCATTTTGGAAACTTTGATAGTGCTATAAAGCAAACTGTGAATGCCTTCTTAATTACATGACTGCCGAGGAGCTCATAAAGGCCAGGGATAGGGTCATAACTCATTCCGAGGCTCTGCTATCATTCAACCAGTTCATTCTGTAACCAGGAAAATCGGCTGAAAGACACATGTGTGTGGGAGAGATTGGTGTTAGCACAGATAAAGTGGGAAGAGATTAGATTCTGTCCTGAAAAGATGATCATGTAAATTGATGAGACAAATTTACAAAGCAACTCCTTACAAATCAAAGGGAGAGAAATCAAATGCTACTTTAACAACTTGCTAAGGGCAACATCGAGGTTGGAGAAAATCCAGGGAAGTATTGAGAGATGATCTGGCTTCTACTACAAGGTCATAAAGCCACATCATACAGGTATGAAACACATACTTTAAAGGACTGACTCTGGCCAAAGGAAAGGAAAGCAAATGGGAGTGGTGGCAACTGTGGTCAGCTAGGGACTTTGGACCCACTGCATAGTTCTGGCCACTGCGATGGAGGTTCCTGGGCCAATTGCCAGATCTTCTGATTTTTCAAGCTAAGATGAAAATCTGCAACTGTATGTGAAATCACTTACTTCTAAAGTATGTGCAACTTGATTAAAAAAAAAAAACACTACATAAAGCAAAAGAACCACATCAATGGACTTACTTTAGCATCTAGTCAGCTGGTTTGTGACTTTCATGATAGAAAGCATCCTGGGATGAGCAAAGTATGGAGGAATGAAAATGAGTTCAGGGAAGAGTGTGGGTCAATATCGCTGGAGGGTGCGGGGTGTTATTAATTAACATTTGTAAAGACCATCTGAACTATATTAAGTTTATCTATGGGCTATTTTAAGCATTTATAATAAAAAAGTAAAAGCGGAGTCTGCATGTTGTTGTTGTTGTTCTTTTAAGTGAGTTAGTCATCCTTTTAGCCGTCCCTGGTCTGTCAAACATCTGCCCAATATCCTCACTGCTCTGCTTCTTGTTAGTGACTTCAGAGAGCGGAGAGACGAGTGTAAACCAAGGTCAGACACAGATAATGCTAAAGTGACCCTTGACATTCCTGTACTTAATCAGACCAAGGAGTGTGCTAAGAAAAACACAGTGAGGTGTGGAAACCATAAAATATCACTAAGGAAATGAGAGAGCCAGTTGGTTAGAAATGCAAGCCACCTGCTGATATTGCACAAGTGATAGAGACTAATAGGAATGGAAATCCCCACGTCTTAAAGCAACACTCACCTCCTTCTTTCGTTTTCTAAAACTGTTTCTCCTACACCAGCGGTTCTCAACCTGTGGGTCGCGACCCCTTTGGCGGACGAACGACCCTTTCACAGGGGTCGCCTAAGACCATCCTGCATATCAGATATTTACATTATGATTCATAACAGTAGCAACATTACAGTTATGAAGTAGCAACGAAAATAATTTTATGGTTGGGTCACAACATGAGGAACTGTGTTTAAAGGGCCAGAAGGTTGAGAACCACTGTCCTACACGATTAGGTCCTACTCTCCCCCAACTCTGCACCTCAGTCATCTTCAGTCTTATCCTGGCTGACCTAACACAATCTATCTCTCTCTTTCCTTCTGACTTCTCCAAATTCAATCACAGATACATGTCCACTCTTTGCTTTGGAATGCCTGCACAATTAAGTATTAAAAATGTCAAAGGTCAGTGCTAAAGAAAAATAATTTAATGATAATCTAAAATAACAAAGAAAGTATTCAAAGATAAGTATTCACTTCTGCTATATTTTTAAACTTTTGAACAAGTTTCCCAACTCACCTACTGCAATGAAGCTAATCAGGCTTAGTGTCTTTCAATATTAAGCTGCATATTTATTCTAATACAAAATGAAGACATGCACAAAAAAAGGCAATACTAATACCACATTACCTTTCTTCAGTGCTTTTAACTACAAATTTTTTCAGTTACCTCCCTTGAATCTTCACAAGATTAGAAGGTGGTATTATTATCTGGGAGGGGGGAGGAGGAAACTGGGACTTAGCTATAGTGACAATTCCAATGAAAGTGACAGGACCAGATAACTGTCTTAGTAACAAAGAGGATTTATTGAGGTTTGACTATTTAGCAGGCACCTTTCTAAGCGTTTTACATGTATTATTTCAATTAATCCTTACAACCCAGTGAGGCAGGTACTAACTTTCCCTATGTTTCACAGGTGACAAAAGTAAGGCACAGAGAAATACAGTAACTTGATCAAAGTCATCCAGTGGCCTTCGGGATGATGCTGAGATTCAAATGAACCAGGGGGCCCAGATTCATGACCAAAAACATTGCTCTTTAAAATGCAAACTCTGGCTTCCTGATTCCAAATCTACTATTTTTAAAATTCTGCTCCAAATGTTTCACTCTTGAACCTGAAAGACAAAGTTGACTACTTTTTCCACAGATTAAGAGACAATATGTCATTAGCTTTCCCCAAAGGACTCCAATAAAAGTACGCCTGGATTCAAATATTTTGATTTTGTTGTCCTTGTTGTTAGCCTTGGGCATGACCATTCTACTCCAGGGCTTGGCATTTCTGTATTTATTTTTATACTCTCCTTGGCACTCAAAATAGACGAAGAACCTGACAAAAATACATTCAATACAAAAAAGTGGAAAAAATGAGGAGAACGCACATGTTGACATCATGAGATCCTATATCCTGACTGGAGATGAGTAAATGTGGCAGTGAGCCAACATGAAAAAAAAAGAAAAAGAAAGAGTCATTCATTGTATAAGACCCAGTTTCTGCAAATCCATAATTTAGTTTGCTTTGTCTTTAGAAGTAAAGCAATTCACTGTCATGTTACCTTCAGTTGTCAACATTTCACGTCACCAGGACAGCTCATAAGTGAGACCAGTACACATGAGCCTATGAGATGGTAACTAAGGAGCCTGCGCAAAGCACCTGCTACTAGAGATGTGCCTCAAAGAAGAACCCTAAGGGAGGTCATGACCTTCAGAGGAGTTCGATGATGGTGTGCAGGATGCCTGGCAGAGAGACTGCTAAGGTGTCCCTTCGATGTATCCCCACATTTGGACTGAAGAATTCATTGGGTCAAAAATGACGAACCCAAATTATTCATGACGAAGCTATTTTAACTTCAACTACACCACCTTTGGGCACCAACTCACAGGAAAGGCATCCATGCATCAACATACTCATCTGAATCTCCCCTTTGCATGTCCAGAATAATCATGCACCAGCCCTTAACAATGTTGAGTGTGTTTTCAAAATCTGAAGTTTTCTGAATGTTAAAAGTGATTAAATGCAAAATGAGGAGCAGAAAACAGTGCACTGATAAAAGTTCTCTTTGGCAGCCAGGTACCAAAAGGAAGACGCAAGAACAGTGGGGGGAAGCAAATACTAACAGTATTCCAAAGCTAATGCTCCATGTGAGATATGCATTAAAAAGAGGATATTTCTCTTAATGAGGGTTGGCAATGAACAGATTCTCTTAAATCTATTTGATTTGTAAAAAATCAATCACTCTAGGTACAGCTTTTATGTAATCAAATAAACAACAAAAAATTGTTACAATGCTAACCTAACTTTTTACAAAGGTAGCCTCATTGTACCCTATACAATATATGCAGAAAAAATTCAATGTTTTGTAGTTTAGTAAAAACTCTACTTTAAAGGACTTTGGTGATATTAAAAAAAAAAACAGGAGAAAAGGAAAACAAAGCAAAAAGGAAAACAATATTAAAATATTAAGAAGTGTTCTGAGTCCCTTTTGTTCTGTGCAGGCATCATTTGTCAGGTATGGAAGCCCTCTGCTGGTCAAGATTGTATACAAGGCAATTCCTTAGAATTCTGGAAAAGACTTTTTAAACAGAAAGTAGAGATTCCTCCCCACTTCTACCCCACCCCAACTTACAGTTAGACTTGTCCCTGAAATTTCTTTTCAAGATTAATTAAATACTGATTGAACCTAAATAAGTTTTTTCTGAAGATAACAGAGTCATTTATTCTAGTTTCCTAATTTTGTTAGACATTCTCTCCCGGGACCCTTCTATGACCGAGAGCCTGAGCCGTGAACGGGGCTCTGCCGGAGACCCTCTGCCCACACTGACGGGTTCTTCTCCTCTTACTGCTTAGGAAATGGTCGCGTCTGTGTGACTTGAATTCTCCAAGGCCACTATGCTTTTTCAGGATTTGGAGGGTTTAGTTCTAAAAGTTATTCTGCTTCCTGAATTTGGTTCATTAAGCAAATAATAGTCATAATGTAATGGAAAATAATCTCATTCTCAGAGGAGGCTAAAGTAAGGCCAATGCAAGCACGAGAAGGCAAACTAGATCAAGAAGCCAGGAGCGTGACAACAAGGAGGGGAAGCCATTAGGCGCTAATGCTTCAGATGCAACACAGCTGACCAAGGACAAAAATAGATGAGTTACTGTGGCTGGCCCCTGAGAGAGCCTCTTTAATTAATTCACTGGCATTTATATGAACATATTCCTTTGCTTGATATTGCAAAGGAACTTGCCCAGAGCTAACCCCATTTCAAACAGCCAAGGGGCCAAGGAGAGATCCACTATCTCTGTGGAATAAGATAAATTTCCTTTATTTAAAAAAATAGAAACACCCCAGCTGGTGTGGCTCAATGGTTGAGCCTTAAATATTGCCTGGGGGTGTGTGTCAAGAAAGACTGGGCCTACACCCTGACCGGTTTGGCTCAGTGGATGGAGCGTCAGCCTGCAGACAGAAGGGTCCCGGGTTCGATTCCGGTCAAGGGCATGTACCTTGGTTGCGGGCACATCCCCACTGGGGAGTGTGCAGGAGGCAGCTGATTGATGTTTCTCTCTCATCGATGTTTCTAACTCTCTATCCCTCTCCCTTCCTCTCTATAATAAATCAATAAAATATATTTTAAAAAAAGAAAGAAAGACTAGGCCTGGCTGGTGTGGGTCAGTGGTTGAGCATCAGCCTATGAACCAGGAGGTCATGGTTTGATTCTGGTCAGGGCACATGCCCAGGTTGCAGGCTCGATCCCTAGTATAGGGTGTGCAAGAGGATGCCAAAAAATGATTCTCTCTCATCATTAATGTTTCTATTTCTCTCTCCCTCTCCCTTCCTCTCTGAAATCAATAAAATATGTTTTAAAAATAATATATATCTATACAAATAAAAGGGTAATATGCTAATTAGACGAACATCTTCTGGATGTTTTTCCTGACAAAGCCGGGCTGGGGCAAAGCCGCTCGTCCCATGGTCCCAGGCGCCTGTGGCTCCGGAGAAGCCGAAGCTGCCTGCCCTGTGGTCCCTGGTGCCAGCGCCCTTGGCTGCAGCCCAGGAGAAGTCAAAGCCACCCACCCCATGGACATCCCCCAAGGGGTCCCAGATTGGAGAGGGTGCAGGCCCCCCTTGTGCACAAATTTTGTGCACCGGGCCTCTAGAGTGTGTGTGTGTGTGTGTGTGTGTGTGTGTGTATAGAAACAACATCAACACACATTTTATAGTATCTAGAGATGTTCACAAGGTGTTAAACTGTGTAGTTCACTAGTAGGCACAAATCACCTATGTAGAACAGAGAAGAATAAATGGTTAAGACCGTAGAGCGCTATAGCGAGACTGAAGGGATTACATTATAATTGAGTGACATTTGCAAGTTACTTAATCTTTCTGTATGACAGTTCCTCATCTGTAAATGGGGATGATAACAGAATCGACTTTATAAAGTAGCTATGGCATAATGAGTTAACACATATAAAGAGCTTAGAAGAGTGCCTGCCACATGAGTAGCATACCACCTAAAGCAGTGGTTTTTAACCAGGGATGATTTTGTCCCCAGGCAATATTCATCAATGTTTAGAGACTTTTTTTTTTTATTGCCATGACTGGGGTTGCTACTGGTATCTATAGAGAGAGACCAGGAATGTTCCTAACTATCCTAAAAATGTATGAGATAGCCCCCAACAATAAATACTATTTCACCCAAATTGTCAATAGTGTCAAAGTTGGAAACCCTGATCTAAGGATATACTTTAAAAGACACTCTAAAACAAAACAGAGTTTGTTATAGATCTCTCTCTCAATCTCTCTCATACACACACACACACCCCTTTTGGAAAGCAAAATGCTTTGTTCTTGTAGACATTAAGTACAGGGTGTTCTCAACCCTAGATAATGCAATCCAGTGTAGTCAGATGCTTTGCTGGTGGCCGAATGGCCTCTTGGAGTCCCCCTTTCCTGACTAGCCAAGTCATCCCCTGGTTTGAGTTGGTCCTTCATTTCCCACAATCTCAGACACCCTGATCATCTTCCAACTCCTTGCCCCATATTCTTCTCACAATGTGGTGAGCTTCACTCAGTTAATCTCTCCAAATGACCTGTGGGTCTCAGATGATTCCTCTCACAGAAATCATGAGTTATTACCTTTATTAGTAGCAGACTACTTGATCAAAAAAAAATTAATTCCCCTTTTACAAATTCTCTCAGATACAGAAAATGGCCAATTGTAATGTGATTTATCAATTTCATCATCAGTTAGTACCCACAAAGCTGAGCAATGAAGCCATTAGTCTGTTAAGACTTCAATGAGAATGTGAATATGTTATTTCCAGTTATTCATTACACAATATTTTTTTCTGGTCTGGAAAAAAGGGGGGAAATTAGAGCTCTTGTATAACTACCCTAGCAGGGTGCTTCACATAGTAGATGCTCAATAAATATTTATTTATTGAATAGCAGACCCTAGGTTCCAATTTATCATTAATATTTACAATAACAAGGTAGCTTACACAGATAGCACTTTGCAGTTTTCAGAAACACCTTCTCATTTCTCTCTCACTTAATAGTTTTAACAGGACAGATTGCAGTGACTAAATCTGACAAATAAGGAAACAGATCTAAGAGAAGTTAATCCCTACCCTTCCTCACTCCTCCCCCCACCTCCCCACCTCTAGTCACTGTCAAGATTCTATAACAGGGGTGGGCAAACTTTTTGACTCGAGGGCCACAATGGGCTCTTAAACTGGACCGGAGGGCCAGAACAAAAGCATGGATGGAGTGTTTGTGTGAACTAATATAAATTCAAAGTAAACATCATTACATAAAAGGGTAAGGTCTTTTTTTTTTTTTAGTTTTATTCATTTCAAACGGGCCAGATTCGGCCCGCGGGCCGTAGTTTGCCCACGGCTGTTCTATAACCTGCTCTCTTCCATCTTGCATTGTCCCTAATCCCACCACATATATTTTATGTTTATGACAAGAGACAATATGTGTATAATCACATATGTTATTCTAAGTTTTATTCAAAAAGAGACAGAGAGGGTCAGATTGGTAAGAATTTTATACTATTAACCCCCAATTATGTTACTCCTAAATGGAAAAAAAAATCCAGTAGCCTAATTCTCAATTGAAGTTGCAATTTTCTACTTTTTTATACAATCTATGGTTTTAGCTACACTGTCAGACATTAAATTATTTCCTCCATAGCACTTTTTTGGGGGTTTGTTTTAATCAGGAGCAATAGGTTGCATATTCAGATTTAGCATACCCAGAAGGCTGCCACAATTTCCCATATTGTCTCCTGTCTACCCCATCTGACTTGCTCTGTCTACCAGAGCCCAAGTATACATATAAAAAGCATGTGGGTTCACATGCACACACACATACAAATTAACAGGATGTCTGGTCAATTGAAAAGTAAGACTGTACCTCATCATAGATTGGAAGAAAACCTTTTCAGTGAGATAATGGGGGCGGGGGCAGGGGGGAAGGTGAGAGGGGATAAAACTTTTTCCCAGGAACACATCTCAACATTTATAAAAGCCATTGTGATGCGCAACTTACTTTGGCAAATTGTACTACTGATACATTCCTAGAATATATCAATTTCATAAGATACATCTAAAACATTTTAAATGCAATCTTCAGATATTCAAAGATGCATGCACTAAAAACTCCAATTTAACTATTAGACAAGTTCCTTCCTCTCACACCCCTCTTGAAATAGTAGGCTATAATGCCATTATAACTATCAGGAGGTATTCAGGTTTAGAAGCACTAGAAAGAAAAACAGTGGATGATAAATTAGAGAAAACAGTGTCCACATGATCAATGCCATCCTTTCTCTTGCTGTGATTTATTGATCATTGTTTGTACCTTTTTTTTTTTTTAAGGACTAGCCACTGTTGTGAGGTCCATAGATAGACTGGGACCCAAAACCCTAAATCTAATGATCAAGTGCCAGATCTTGAAGACGTCTCCTAACTTCTCTGAGCACCCATTTTTTCAACTATAAAAGTAAAGATAACAATGCTGATTTTAAAGGGTGCTAGTGGGATGAAATAAAATTAATATAAATAAAGTGCTCGGAACACTGTAGGTGAATTCTCTTCTCTGCCTCGTTCCCCCTTGTTCCTTGCCTCTAACATCCCTTTTACTAATGAGAACAAAAGAAAGAGCTCACTGTCAAATTCTGGGGTTTTTTTTTTCCTAAGCCCAGCCACCTTTTTGACTTAAAATACTCCTAGAAAAATTTCAAGTACAAATCCTAATGTAAGCCCAAGAGAGTGACTATATGGTCATCCATGGCCAAAGCATTCATGGTCAAAAGACTTTACCCCACCAGGCATCAAGAAACATCTTATTAACAAATCTAATTTTTATGAACTCCAGGTGTCTATAAATTTTCACGGACACATGCTTGGTGTCTTTGCTGCTCACAGAGGGGCAGTCTCAATGATGTTTACCCCTCATGGCGCTATACATCTAGCCCTGTCTGTGGTCATCCTAGAAGAAACCATGGGGAAACTTCCAACCCCTGAAATGAAAAAAAGAAAAAGAAATCCCAAAGAGAGCAGCACGCATTTCTAAAAATCAGGGTGTGAGAGAATTTTAATGGCTCTTTGTTTATTGTTTAATTAAATTGCCTTTATGGTCGCTTTAGCAGACGTCTAGGAACCAAATGACTAATTAAGAACAGAAAGAGCAGCTTTCTCCTTGCCTTTATTAGGGGGCATATAAGGGGAATGAGTTTTGAGTAAACTATTAATTCTCAAATGGACTGCGTGCTTCCTGATGGCTGAGAAAACCTTCTGACTGGCTGGGGAAGCACAAGGGCTCCTCACATACTGTGGTGTTTTTAACACGTCCAACAGCTCCTACCCTTCACCATGAACGCCAGAGTTTAAAAATCCTACTATCGAAAGCTACTGAGTTAGAGCTCCCTGAGTCCGGTGGGTGATGTCCTGATGCTGGCTTGTGCTGGCTCATGACAGCGGAATGTTTAGTTCTCAGGGATTTTGGTCAGCAGGTTGTTACCATTAAACGCAAGCACTAATACAAAATGATATGATATAAACCTACAATCAAATTATAACACAAAGGTAATAGTTTTTCAAAACTCATTTCCTAATTTTTTTGTTACATTGCACGATTATCTTGGGCTTATTTACATCAGTTTTATCTATACAGTGTGGACATGTATGATGGGATAAAGACTCCTGTGATTATGTTGGAGGCACAATTTTTTTTTCCTACCTACCCACTCTTTTCCAAAGGTCTCTACTCTGCCCACATCATGGATTACATAGGCAGCCACATTTTGTTTGTCTGTGACTGGATCCTCCCACAGACAGCTGACTGGACTTCAGACAGGCACCTGACCCAAGAGCAGCCAATCCAGTGCCTGGCTACTGACCTGAGTGATACTAATGGTACAGCATAAGAGTACCAGAGCTGTCTTTGGTCCGGACTGTCCTCTTACTCCCTGAGCCTGCAATGCACGGCAGGTCTTATTCTGGGGCCCCATTTACCCCCACCTTCCCCCCATATACTCTTATGATTAAATGCCCTTTATTTGAGATACCTTGAGTGGCTTTTCTTTTCATATAACCAGATACAAACTGAAGCACTGACCACAAAACTTTTGGTAAAGAAGAAACAGACCTAATAAAATCATCCAGAGAGTACTTTTTAAAATTATACATTGAATTCTAGAATGAATCAAGTAGGGGCTTCTTTTGATAGATTTTTCTTTCTGCAGGCTATGGAAGAAAAAAATTACTTGCATCCACAGCTCTGACAACTTTAAGCAATTAATTAACCTGGTCAGAAAATAATTGTATCTTATATTGATTTGACTAAGGAATTAGTATTATTTTATAATTAAAAGTCAAATTTCTCTTTCAGGAGCTAAGAGCATTATGTATAATATTCTCATTCATTAAATGGCTAAACTAATTAACACTTTCTGGACATGTTCTAAATGCCAAAGCCTATTCTAGACACTAAATACAGAGGAATAGATAATTCTGCCCTTTGGATTTCCCTTCTGATGGGTGATGAAGACATGTATCTAGACCACCATATTTCTTCATCAATTTGACTGTCTTGACAGATACATGAAAGCACAGAGGGGCAAGCAATCTGATAGGAAAGACATGGGCTGGGGGTCATCAGAGGAACAGGTCATAAAGAAGGTGATGCTTAAGCAGAGTCTTGGACAAAGAATAGTTTTTGGCCTGGGAATGGAGGTCATGCCTACCTGTGGAAAATGTCATGGATGACAGGGAAGATAGTTTGGGGTTTTAAAGGAGCAGGAATCCATGAGAGTGGGGAACTCTAATGAAGCAGCTAGGAGTGAGATCACGAAAAGCCTTCTTTGACGTTCACAGAGATCTAACGTTGATTCCGGAGTGTTAAAAGGAAACAATGAAGGATTTGTGTGAGATCATTCTTACGCTGGTGGTATGGAAGATCATTGGTATACAAGTTTCTCTATCATTGTCAGAGAAAGGAATATGAAGTAGAAATTATGAAGAAGCCACAGATGAGGTATTTAGAAGACAGA
This sequence comes from Myotis yumanensis, assembly GCF_028538775.1. Lineage (NCBI taxonomy): Eukaryota > Metazoa > Chordata > Mammalia > Chiroptera > Vespertilionidae > Myotis > Myotis yumanensis. The sequence goes on from NW_027223765.1 coordinate 17,588,343, forward strand.
ACAGGCAGTATTTGCTGACATATGAAATATACAATGTACAAGAGAAGAATAAGTTTCATATGAGTCCCACGTTTCTGCCTTTGGTAACCAAGTCAAAGATGTTAAAATGGAATGTATTAATGGTTTCAGCAAGTATTTATTGGTAGGTAGAGCAGGGGGAGATGAAGCGACAGGGAGGAGCAGGGAGAGGAGCTTATTGTTTCAGTCATAATTCATTTTGGTTTTCTAAAAGAATGACTATTAGGCAAATCAATCACATATGGAAAAATGTTGGTTATTAATAATATTTTTGGTAAAAATATTCAGTCTCAAAAGCAGGGGTGAGGTTGAATTATTCAATTTGTCTTTGGAAATCAACACATTCGATATACATGCTTTAGCTCACCCATACCAAAGGCTTTACGTTAATTTCATTTGGTGCATGCAATGGGTGAATGAGTTGGTCTAACTCTGTAAAATTGATGTGGAAATTTCTACACAAAACAAATGGAGATTTAACACAACCACCACCACCACCACCACAACAAAAAACTCTTAGGAGGATATAAACTCTTGATAAATATGTGAGAAGAATATGGCTTAGTTTACAGCTAGAATACTAGAGCTATGGTTTTAAATCTATGTACATAAAATGAGGCTGAATTTAAATAAATGTATGGAAAATTCTAATAACTTTGTTTGAAACCTCCAAATAATCGAGGTAGAGATTAGCTTTAAGTCTCATGGTATGTGGATAACAATTTTGTGTTTTTTTTCAAATTCTGTGGGTTATCATAGCTTTACTCAACACCAGTCTTTTTCCTCCTTCTTCTTCTTCACAATTCTGGTTGTGCACACAGGACCTTTTCCTTTGCCATGGGGTCACGATCCCAATAGAATGCTAAAGCAAACTGAGAGGACATCTCCTGTGTTCTCTCCAATTCCACAGACTGACAGCTCTGATGGGCCTATTTTCAGCCAGATGTTCCAATTAGTCTCCTCAATGATATTTATAAAATAATTTGTTTTAAAAACTTGAAAGAGGTCTGATTTTAGACTTTTTAAAAATGTATCTTTATTGTTGAAAGTATTACAGATGTCACCCCTTTGTTCTCCATTGACCCCACCCCACCATTTTCTGTGTCCATGGGTTACGCATATATGCACATTAGTTCTTTGGTTAATCTCTTCTCATCTTCTTCCCCTTTCCCTTTAAGATTTGTTGGTCTGTTCCATGCTTCCATGCCTCTGGATTTATTTTGTTTGTCAGTTTATTTTGTTGATTAGATTCCACATATAAGTGAGGTCATATGATACTTGCCTTTCTCTGACTGGCTTATTTTGCTTAGCATAATAGTCTCCCAGTCCCTCCATAATGTCCCAAAGGGTAAGATTTCCTTATTTTTTATAGCTGCATAATATTTCATTGTATAAATGGACCTCAGCTTTTTGTAAGGAAGAAGAAATGATATTTCTCTTTGGGTTCCAAGGGCCCTTAGTCCCTTTCCAAGAACTCACAGTATCTGAGAGCAGCAAGCCAGCACTCTCCAAGCTGCTCCAATCTATTCAGAAAACAGTGTGGCCTTCTGTGTCGGGTTCTGCAGTGTCCTGTCCAGATCCCACATCAGAAGGGCAGCACTCACTACCCCTGCTGCCTGCAGTGTTGGCTGCTGTCCTTTCTAGCAATTTCTCTCAGCAGAAGAGAGACACCTTGTTCAATGTCACTCTTCCTCTATAGGGGCAGTAGCATCTAATGGTGGACTGGTATGGAGTACACAGATCCAGCCCCTTTGCCTCGATTCTGGATAATTCTAAAGGACCATCCCAACTCCATAACTCGTCAAGGGATTGGCTGAGAACCTTATGTACTGTTGTAACTGAACTGAATTTCTCCTTCCACCTGATCCATTTTTCCTCATTCTCTCATAGGTATAGACCCCAGGTGAACTTTCCAATAACCTTCCTGCCTGCCAATATCCAGCTGAAAGTCTGCTGTTCCCTGGGGAACCTGACTAAATCCATTTCTTGTTGTTGTTAATCCTCAACTGAGGCTATTTTTCCATTGATTTTTAGAGAGAGTGGAAGGGAGGGGGAGACACAGAGAGAGAGAAACATTGATGTGAGAGAGACACATTGTTTGGCTGCCTCCCGCACACATCCCAACCCTGGGCCAGGGATCAAGCCTGCAACCAAGGTATGTGCCTTGATGGGAATTGAACTCACAATCTTTCAGTCTGTGGGCTGACACTCTAACTTCTGAGCAACACCTGCTAGAGCTAAATCCATTTCTTAAACCTTTATATGACCTATGACCATGATCAGTCACTACAATGCTTAGAAGATCCAATACATCAGCCTTCATTAGAATTGAGACCAAGTTACAGATATGTCCATGCATGGGGCACCAGTTAATCATTTTCGACCAATAGTCACCCTGTCTGTATGTTACCTTCTCTGGGTGGTTGGCACAACAATGACAGGAAGCAAAGGGCTTGGGACCAGGTTTCAGATTCTGGTTTCAGAGCTGGGTAGAATTAGTTTGCACTTTAAAACCATCAAAATGTTGCAAACTAGCTTCAGACATGAGTGTTAACTATTCTTACCATGAGGCTGGTTAAAAAGATAGTTGTCACAAATCCCAAACAATAGTTACTAATAGTTACTCTTTGTTGAGTGCATTCTACAATTAAACCCTATACATTTTTCTCATTTGATCGTGACAACTTGCAATGAAAACATTGTTATCTGCATTTAACAAATGATAAAACTGAGATAGATTTTTCTATTTTCATTATCTTCCCTCTCTCATCCTCCTTGGAATAAACATAATGTCTCTCTTCTTAAAAATATTTCCTTTCTGCCCTAGCTGGTTTGGCTCGGTGGATAGAGCCTCAGCCTGCAGACTGAAGGGTCCCAGGTTCGATTCTGGTCAAGGGCATGTACCTTGGTTGCGAGCACATCCCCAGTAGGAAGTGTGCAGGAGTCAGCTGATCGATGTTTCTCTCTCATCGATGTTTCTAACCCTCTATCTCTCTCCCTTCCTCTCTGTAAAAAATCTATAAAATATATTTAAAAAAATATTTCCTTTCTGCCTAGCCATTGTGGTTCAGTGGTTGAGTATCTTCAACCTATGAACCAGGATGTCATGGTTCGATTCCTGGTCAGGGCACATGCCTGGGTTGCAGACTCATCCCCAGTCGGGGCCATGCAGAAGAAAGCCAATCAGTGATTTTCTCTCATCACTGATGTTTCTATTTCTCTGTTCCTCACCTTTTTCTAAAAAAAAAAAAAAAAAATTAAAAATATATATTTCCTTTCTTGCCCTGGCTAGTGTGGCGCAGATGGTTGGGCATTGTCCTATGCACTGAAAGATTGCTGGTTCGATTCCCATTCAGGTCACATGCTCAGGTTTTGGGCTTGATCCCCAGTAGAGGGCAAGCAGGAGAGAGCTGATTGATGTTTCACTCTCACATTGATGTTTCTTTATCTCACTCCATCTCCCTTCCTTTCTCTTTCAAACACCAACTTAAAAAAATTTAAAAATCTCCTTTCTCCTCTTTCCCCAACTTGGAGAGGGTCCCCATCTCCCCCTGCATTAGCAGCAATGATGATTAGCAGTCTGTTCTCTCACATACCTTTCTGTAACGGGGTGGACTGAAAAGTCACTTGCTCACATGTCAGAATCCCTGGTTCTAGATTTTTAGAATTATCAGTTATAAAACGTTGAGTAAATCACAAGCTCTCTGTACCCCCATATTTCTTTATCTGTAAAATGAAGGAGCTGAATTTGTTCTGTTTTTCTAAAGCTTCCCCAAGGAGCACACCTGGACTTCTGATTTCTTCATGATTGCCCACGGCTCCAAGCACAATTCAGGACTCAGTTGCTATTTAATGGCCCATAAAATGGGGTCTGCTTTTTCAGGCTGTCAGAGGTTACACTGCAGCGAAAATAATAGGACTGAGCTCACATTTTTACCTATTTATTCTACAAAGTCCTTTCGAGGATTCAGACCAGTGGGCACAAGCCAAATTTCAAGATGGCTTTGCAAGGCCCTATAGCTCACTATCATTTAATAAAATGTACAGCTCTATCTGCGGCAATTGCCCACTGTCATTTTAAGAAGCAAGTGGACTCACAATGCGTTAGACCATCTGGAATCAGAAAAATACACAGAGGTAAACGTAAAAAGAGCAGGGACAGAAAACAGGCAGGAAAGTCAGGGGAACACAGAAATAAGAACAAGAGGGTGAAGGCGGATCAGAAAATCAGGATAAAGAAACAAATAAAAGTAATGACCTAGAAAAAGGGGGGAAACTGGTCTGAATACAAAAAATAAAAAAGGACAAAATAAGAACAAGTGAAGCCCTTATTTATTGTAAAATAAAGAAACCTTAGTGGTCAGCTGTCTACCCTCTTGCCCCCTCACACAAGGAGTACATTCAACCCTCTGGAGAAAGTTAATCTCCTAGACAAGAAGTCAAGTAGGAATTGAATGGGCGTAACACTTCATAAATGTGATAAGAAGAAAAAAGCTTTGGAAGAGAAGGGGAATGCATATAAAGTGGGAGTACAGCAAAGAGAGTTCTATTTTTGATTTTGACAGAAGAATTGTTTTTGGGGAAAAAAAAATCTGTAATTTCCTAGGCACAAAGGCCTCTTCTGACACATAAAATCATTTATCTACTATCTATTCAGCGTCTATCTATCATCTAGCTATCTATCATCCAGTTATCTCTATGGCAACGATCCCATTGCATGGAGGTGTTTTGACACTCCAGAACCAAGCTTCTAGTTCATGGGATCTGTCACCTGAGGTGAACATAATGCGAAGAGAGTATTTCTGGGTCCCTTCTTAAATGCACTGGTGTTTCAAAGGTGGTGTTTCCAGAAGACTGCACTGCTTAGCCGTGTAAAGTGAGGCCCTGGCCCTTTAAAGCAATTTTAACCAAGATATTTCCGTTTATTTTAGAAAACAAATCAGGTATAGATTGCTTTTGCAGGTTTTTGCTTTCTAATTTTCTCTTCTCCCCCCCCCCCTCACCCCCATCTACTTTTGAATATGCATTTCTTTCCCCCACCGTGCCTGCTGGCAAACTACCAAGGATTTTTATCAAATGTTCTAGGGAGTGAATTACTCATTTTAGGTTATTTAAATGAAAGAGATACATAATACCACTTCACATTCAAATTTCATGAAACCCTGCCCAAGAACTCCTTTATCTTCATGCATCTACATGCCCCCAAACCCCAGTTCACTCTATTAGCCTCCCCTTGGAAGGGGCTGTAATTAAATGGAGTTCATTTGACACTAAATAATCAAAAAGGTTTTGATGTGTGTGTGTTTTTTCCCCACAATGAGTAGTTTCAATGAGATATACTATATATCCTTTCATAATTAATGTTCATTGTGAGCTACATTATATCCCTAAATTACAGTTTCTGATGCAAAAAAAAAAAAATTAGTTTTACTGTGGGGCTTTGCTACTTTTAACATAATTCAATGAACAGTATAAACAATTTAGAGAAATCGAGGACTGGGTTTAATGTCTTTGTAATGCATCCATCAGGACAGGATGAGGAAGAGGGAAAGAGAAGATAATGGGAGAAAGAACAGTTTCCCAAAGCAGGTACACAGAGCAGTCTTTGGTATCAATTAGTTGATTTAAATAAATGTTTATTGAGCATCTACTGTGCCAGGTACTGTGCTACAGGCTGGGAGGCTGTGGGTGGGGCATGCCCATACAATCTTGCCCCTGTTGGATTTAGAGAAGGTAAAGTGGTGGTTAGGACTGGGTGGTGGTAGAGAATAGATGGCATTTTATTATTTTATTGTTATTATTATTAATATTTTATTGATTTCAGAGAGGAAGGGAGAGGGAAAGAGTGATGGTAATATCAGTGATGAGAATCATTGATCAGCTGCTTCTTGCATGCCCCACAATGGGGATTAAGCCTGCAACCCAGGCATGTGCCCTTGACTGCCTTAACCCTATCATAACATCTGTCATCTTAGAAGTCACTGAAAAAATACTGCTTTCAAAGCACTTCCTCCAGAGAGAATAACTAACCCACGTATCTCTACAGGCTGTGCCCTGATCTTCATCTACGTGTCCTTCAGGTCTCTGACTCGCCCCCTCCTGCCACTGGGCTTGGTGGCCCTCCTACACACATGCATAGCAACTCAAACACTCAGCACACTGTACTGACGTGGTTGGAACCCCCCAGTAGAGGGTAGTTTTCAACGAGTGCATCTCAGAATCATCTAGAGATCTTGTTAAGACAGATTCTTGGGCCCCATTCCCATCATTTCTGATCCATGATGGGGACAGGAGTCAGCCGAAACTATTTGCATTTCTAACACACAGGTGATGCTGACGCTGGAGCCCTCAGAACACCTCTGAAAACCACTTCTCGCCACTATGCTTTCTTTGTATCAATTGCTCAAGCTCTCATTTAAGTAATATAATCCCTTTTCTTTTGCTTCCTTTTGCCTAATCCCCTACTTTTTTCAATTTTTTTTTTCTTTTTCTGCTTCTTTCTCTCCTGCCTTTGCCTTAGATCTTCCTTCGCCTTAGGTAAGTAACCCTGCTGGGCTTTGTTTAGCTCTGTTCATAGCAAACAGGACAACAATGGTTCCCATCTCTGGCTCCACCTCTCAAGTATCAGATGTAGCTGCACACTCTGCCAGGCAAACCAATCTGTGATGTTTCAAATGCACTTCATGGACCAGAATAAACTAGCGTATTTGAGCAAAGCCGTGTTCTGGATATATTAAAGTGTAAAAACTGGCATGAAAATCAGGTCTCATGTAAACAGGAGATTATTATTACTTAGAATCCTATAATGTGCCCATCATATGGATCTCTAGGGCATTTGCAAACCCATTTTTACATAATTATGGGAAGAGCATGTATTTTATATGAGATGGTGAAATTAAATACAAAATAGGGCATTTGGAAATGGCTGTAATGTTTTAAATGAAGAAATGAAACTGTTTCGAGACATATGTAGGGGAGAAAATTTATAGACAGCAGTTTTTAAGAGGCTCTATTAATTCCAAAGAAAACACAGGATGAAAATGAAATACTCAAAGAATAAAATAAGAGGCCGCCCATAAAAATCAGTCTATGTGATTCAAATGGTTAGGCTTGCCTTCTAACAATGCGAATTTTACAGGGGATGCTCACCCGCATTAGCATCTCAATGGCACAATATTTTTGTTACACACTGTTGCAGTTGCTACAATCTGCCCCTTCACTCTTCCCTCTGATCTTGGGTGCATTCCAAAGGTATGAAAATATGGCTGGCTGGTGAATCTTGTATCATTTTCTTACACCTGTGCCAACCTAGGCTAGTATTTTCTACCCAGTTGCTGGATATTGGAAGAAAAATTAAAGGCACAAATCAAATGCATCCTGTGTCCATTCAACAAACATCCTACTTAAAAACTAGCTTTTGAAAATGAAGAGGACTTGATTCGACCTCAGAGGCTCCAGTTTAATGCACTGCACAGAGGGAAATCCCAGGATGCTTACAATCAAAGGCTGAAATAAATGAACTTTCCATCAAACCAAAAGATTCAAGAAGTTTATATTCTCGTTTCAAAATGTAATAGTGATATTTTGTTTCCAATGTTTAATGTAAGGTCTTCGTAGAGAGCAAAAACAAAAACATGGGAAATCATTTTACAAATCCAAAATTGCCATCATGTTAGCTATTTTGACAAGTTGCCTTTCATCCAATTTGATCTTCAATTTCACTATTCTCCCTTTTCTAACAAGGTAGGTGATCAGGCTCCACCTATTTGCACCATTTTCTCTCTGGGAGAAGGAGAATTATATTTTGTACATCCCCTATAGGAGGTGTGTGGAGTGACAGCATCTGCTGTGACCAGGGAAAGTTGTGTCTTCTGTGACACTTTTTCCTTCATTGGCACCATCTGCAACATAGGTTTGGGAGAATCATGGCTGTCCCCTCCCAGGCAGCTAACCCTCTGCCCCCTGAGGTGACCAGCAGGGAATAGTGTCACTCCCCTTCTACATTATTCTGTGGCTTTGACATTGGAAAACTGTGGTTCTAAGAAATAAAAAGGAAGTGCAGTGAGGTTTCCGCAGTTGGTAGGCAGCTGACGAAATGGGTCCAGAGGTAACCAGGGCTGGGGAGATCCCAATCTGGGTATATCTCTTGAATTTGCTCTACAAAGAGATATTGTTTTTCACCAGGAACAGCTAGGGGAGGCAAGTATAGGAGCTATACGGATGGGACATTAAGTAACACTGAATCACAGCATAAAAGCATTTCTTCCTCTTAAATTTTCTTTCAGCCTTAGAAAAGCAAATAGAAAATGAAGCCCTAGAGGTTTTCTAGCCTAAAATAAAGGGACCAAGTGGAAAGGATGGGCATAAACATCTTTTCTGCTTCTATTCATCCACACCTTACATGGTCAAGTTTCCATATCTTGCGAATGGAGAAAGCAATGCCACCCAGATAGAAAAGGAGGAGCTAGGGTTTAAACCCAGAATTTTGGTCATATCTGCATTCCCTCTGCCTGGACTTTCCATCACTGTGGGCAGAGGAGGCTGCTTCTATCACTGGTGCTACTCCTGTGGGCACATCCAGACTGAGCCCCATGGGTTGCCAGTGCTTCCTTCTCAAAAACCCTTTCAAGCATCTTCAGTAACCTGGCACACTGCCTCCTGCCAGCTGGCCTGAGAGAGGTGTCTTGAGTCATAGTATGAAAGAGACACACGGGTTTTCATTAGACTATGGTAAAGACATCATCAGTTGGGCACCTGTCATTCTAGAAGGGGCAAGGAGTAGGCTATGGAGCTTTACCTGTGTCACTTCTACAGCCACTTTTTTAAGGACCATGATTTTTTTTTTTGGAGGGGGGGGGGCAATAAAACCAACCATGCTACTCTAACCCTACTAGACTAGATGGAGAATCTTTGGCACAAGCCACTGTCACTGAAGGTTATCTGTATTGGTGAGTCTTCTTTGCTGCCATAAAAATACCAGAAATAGAGATGTGCATGTTTCCACATAGTAGAGGAGATGTCAGCTTATGGCCTGAGGCTCCCATTAGTCCAACTTCATGATTTACACATGTTCTATTTCTCAAAATGAAACAACACTCTTCCTCAAACATAAAATGTCCCAGATTCAATCAGGTGAATTAGCCTTCCAATCTATATTATAAAAGGCCAGTGGCCATAACACCGCAACGACTGATCACCATAAAGTGCATGGAGCACCTCTCAGTCCCTCCCCCACGACCCACAGGCTCTGATTGCAGCAAGGCTGGTGGCCAGCGGGCGGGCGGGGCATGGGTGGATGGCGTGCACACAGGTGGACAGGGCTTTGAGCACTGCGAAGTGAGCACAGGCGAGGCGTGCGCGAGTGGATGGGGCTGCGTGATTTCGCGCACTGGGCCTCCAGTATCCCAATAAACTTACAGTCTGTTTGCTACAAAATGTGCATCTGTAACTCAAATTAGCACTATGAGATTGGTAAACAGAGGAATGGTATCTTAAGGAAGAAGTTATATAGGTGCATATATGACTTCCCCTAGTACATTAATATTTTTAGTCAATAATAGTAGGTGAACACATGGCCTTCTAGTACAGAAAGCTGTGGAAGAATATATTGTACACAATTCACTTGTGTCCTCCTCTTGGCTCAATTTGGCCACATGCCTTGTCTTGCAAAGGCCAATCATTTGCTTTTGTCCATCTAATCTGAGCTCTATCACTTGGCAGTAACCCTACCATCAAGTCAATTTCACTTTTTTTAAATGTAAATTCCATATATATAAAGCACTTCTTTATGAGGAATTAATGTTTTTGTTTGTTTTCATTATGGCACTGGTCATTTGTAATTAGATTTACTCACACTGAGATTATAAAATTGCATCTCTTTTGAGTGGACTATTCTGCCATTACTAATGTGTCATTTTTCAGAACTCCAGATTTTTCCAAGAATTGCATACATTGTATTATAGCAAAAACATCTGCATTAGAGTTAGCTAGGTAACCTTATTTTGCAACACATTCTGCAAAGAAAGCATAATACTCCTCACTATGTGCTGACTGTTCCAAACTGCCCCCCCCCCTTAGTCTCTAAGAGCAATAGATTTGGTTATGTAATTATAACTCAGAACTGGCTGAGTTTTAGTAAAAATAACACTCGACTCTGGAAAAAATACTGTCCACTAACTATACAACCACTTGAATTACAATCATGCTTAAGTAATATATTATGGGGGTTCTCGGGATAGCTTGAGATATTAGAGTTCCAAAAAGGAACAGTGGCAGATAAACTTCCAAGGATAAATTAATGTCAATTTGAAAGCAGAATATTAACTACTGTGAACTGGTCTCATTGCTCACCACCCCAAAGCCCCATGGATGCCTCACTGACTTCAGAGAGAAGTAATGCTGCAGGGAATTGCATAAGGTGTCAAGCAGAACAAGAAATACATCTTTGTTCCAGTGTGTGGTCTGGTGGCTGGAAGCCAGCATATAAAGATATTGCAATGACCAAGTACACTAAGGTTATTCCCTTTTAATTCTTAGCAAAGGAGGGTCACCAAGATTCTGGAAATATACTGGTTCAAAGAAGCCATCTTTCTTTGGAACAATAGGAATTGAATAAATAAGATACTCAGAGAAAGAACCACATGGGAGAGGAAAGATGCTTCATGGGTTTTTGCTTGTATCAAGACCTAAAATAGCTCAGTTCCAGGAAATGCTAGTCAACATTCCCCTCCAACTTCCCCCCAACTTCCACTTTGTTTCACAAATATTATCAGGTGTGTATGTGTGCATGGTACACACACACACACACACACACACACACACACACACACCTATTATCCTGATCTAGTTTCAGTTCAATCCCTGGGTAACATATGATGCCCAAAGGCTGACGTAGGTACTCTCACCTCGAAGAGTATACAGATCCCTTTGAAAGATAAAAAGAAAATCATGGTTCCCTTCCCATTCTTGAAAGATCCAGTTTGTTATATAAATATGCACAGACATGAAATGGTTGGCCCCTTATGTCTGAACCACTCTACAGTCACAAAACCAAGAGAAGTCAAAGAAAATCAAACACCTAAGATTATGGAAGAAATTGCATTAGCCACATATCTTCAACATAATGGATAACATAAGATGATTGAAACCATTTCACTGTTTCCCATGTGACTGGCCTGACTGAAACATGGCCCAATTCCTGTGGGGTTGTCACAACACCATTACTTTGTGCTCCATGGAAATTAATTTTTTCCCACTTCAGCCCTTTATTTAGCTACTTCAAAACCCATAATGTTCCTGAACCTTCATTGGCACAAACACATTATTATCTCCATAGTTAGTCTGCTTCTGTTCCTCCCTGAATAATGGTCTACAATTACAGTAATGCTAGTTGGCACTAACGTGATAGTAAACACTATTACAATATGGTCATCCAGATGATCAAAATTACACTCAGATCCATTCTACTTAGATTACAAATTCAATAAAATCAAACAGAATGCAGAACATCTCACCCAAAGAAACTCACCCACCCTCAAAAATACACCTAGAGACCCCAATTTGAAAACAATTAACTTAGCACAGAGTATGTAAAAAATAGAATCCATATCCTACAACTCTGAGCAACAGGGTCAGACATTCCTAGATTCAAATTCCATCTCTCTGACTTTAATCGTGTGATTTTAGGCAAGCTGTTTAATGTCCCATAGCCTCAGTCTCCACATTTGCCAAATGACAAGTGCAACACTCGTCAAAAAACACATCAGTATGGATTAAATGAAACAATGATAGTCAACCATTTGCGACATAGTTAAGTCCTTAATAAATATCAGCTATTTCTATGATTTCAGAAATGTTCATTCAGCAAACATTTGTTTTGTGTCAAGCACTAAGCTTTGCAGTGGGGACCCCAAAAGAAAAGGCAGAGTTTGCATCTTCCAGGGGATCAGTGTGTGGAAAACATATGAGAAGGTGGGGTATATATGAGAGGAGATGCTCAAAATATGCTTACTGATTGGAGATTGGTTACCAATAGACTGGTGTTTTTTTGCCACTTTTAAACAACAATTCTCTCCAATCTCAGGAAGTTTTAGGGAGGGAAACAAGGATGCAAGTTAGGTTTACAATGGGCTCTGACACAGGCAATCATCCACATGTCCAAGACTTCATCATGTCCTGGTGAAGGGGGAAGTCTGGAGTTCTATCTTCACACAACATAGGGGCCTAAAGCTCCCCTGACCATGTCAATTAATGTACATACCATGGTACCGTCTTCCTTAATTGTTATACACATAGAGAAACTGTTAGATAGTCACAATATTGTTATTCTCTTAAGTTTTGAAGCAGAACCACTTTTTCTCTCCGCTCATTTTCATTTTGAGAATTAAAAGTCAAGAATGTTTGATACTGAAAGGAAATATTCTTCTGAAAGTCTCCAGCCTCAATGTTGTAAAGACCATGGCAACTGACCCCAATGGATGTTCAGTTTTCAAACTCACAGCCAGACTGCCGATTCTAATCTCTGATATTCTGTCATTCCACTGTGCTTATTCAGAAAATGGATCCATCTGTAGGTGCAAAATGCAATTTTCAGGAAAATGGCACCTTAAAATATTCTGACACAATGTTCCATCAGCAGTCCTTATAGTTAGACAAATAAAGACAATGAAGAGCCATGCAGACCTGTTAACATCTGCTCAAAACCTGCGCCCTCATTTCCTTGCCTCTGCTAGCACTAACTCAAGCTAGAATTCATTTAGATAATTCCTTAAGCTCCAAATGCTTAGCATGTCACATTTCCACCAAGTCTCATTTATATAATTAGTGCTAACATATGGCCCACAATCAACATTGGAGATTTGGAATCATTTTTAGCATGCCGTTAGACCTAAAGGGGTATGGATTCAATATGGAGGGAAGAGAATTAGGCATGCAAATTCCATTTGCGATAACAAGAGCGTAGCAATGGAAATTTACCCCCAAAAGGTTTGGTTGCTAATCACATAGCAAGCAGAAAGAATTACATTCTTAATAACCTTCACCAAGTGCAATAAACGGAAATAGAAGTTTGTTTTATGTGAGGTTTTTGGTTACTATTTCTCCCAGGAAACTCAGAAGTATTTTAAACTAGTGCTAACCACTAAGATTATCCCAACAAAATTCTTCTTTCTTGCATGGTCTGACTTAGGTGTCTAAGTCCAGAAACCCTGTTGACATCATTCACTAAGTTCATAGTCACTGTAGAATCCACATGGACCACTCTTTGCCTGGATTGCATTAGATGCTTCCTACTTGTCTTTTATTGAATTCTTGGTCCATATGTTGGCCTTTCCAAAAGTTAGGGCCCCAAATCTAAGCCTCATGTCTTTAAACTTTTCTTAATTAAAAAAAAAAACTTAATACAGATGGAGGATACAAGAAACAAAACTAATTGCTGAAGCCAAGTTCTAGAAGCTTCACAAATCAAAAAAATTGAATCCAGCCCTAACCGGTTTGGCTCAGTGGATAGAGCGTCAGCCTGCGAACTGAAGGGTCCCAGGTTTGATTCCGGTCAAGGGCATGTACCTTTGTTGCGGGCACATCCCCAGTAGGGAGTGCGCAGGAGGCAGCTGATCAATGTTTCTCTCTCATCGATGTTTCTAACTCTCTATCCCTCTCCCTTCCTCTCTATAAAATATCAATAAAATATATTTTTTTTAAAATTGAATCCATAGGCTAATGGAAACAGAAATCCCCTAACCCAACATAGCTCCTTTTTTTCCTCAAAAGTCAATACCACTAATGCTCTTGGTAATAATACTTGGTGTGTACTTACTAATAATACTTGATGTGTACTTAATATGTGCCAGGCAATGAAAGCAGATTTAACAAATATAATAGTACTTTATCCTTACAAAACCCCAAAAGTTGAGATTATCTTGATTTCACAAATGAATAAACTAAGGTCCCATGACCTACCATCCCTCAGGTAGTAATGGCAGAGAACTCCAAAGACTATGCTTTTAACTGCTATGCTATTTTACTCCCAAGCTCTTAATTCTCTGTAGGTGTTATCATTGACTTCTCTAATTTCAGCCTCCCATGGTTAATTCACCACCAAGTCTTATTGGCTCTTAACACCAACATTACTCAAATCTGTCTGTTCATTCCAAGTTATTGCACTAGATTAGGGTCTTTCTATCTCGGATATAAATTAGAGGAAATAAATCCTACAGTCTATTTTAAATGTAAGATTTGGTATATCTATAATTATTGCTTTTTGGATTATCTTTCTGGTCCCAATAATTATAAACATAGTTCCAGGAAAGATTGTTTTATTTATATTACTCAACACTTAGTGCAGTAATGGCACCTAGGAGGTATGAAAATAGATGAGTGTCTGGATGAACCGGAAATCATGTAACCCGAGTTCAATCCCAATCTCAATTTTTACCACAACATGGCTGTGAGACCTTGAGCAGATCACTTCTCTCTCCTGAACTTAAACAAAAACATCTGTAAAAAGAGGAGCTCAGACCAAAAAAACAATCTAAGAAAGCTTCCATTATCAACATGGCCAAATCATTCCTGTGTTAGGGAACTTTCATCTCCTCTTTGGGGGAAACATTTAAATATTTCAGTTTGGGTTCCTGATTAGTCACACTTTTCTCTCATGGGAAAGTGTGATGAGACACAAAGAGAACCACAAATCTGAAACTTGGAATCACCCGTAGGTTTTGGGCCTCCCAACCATGTGAACTGGGCAAGACACTTTATGTAAATATCAGTCTCCTTTGCTTTAAAAGAAGGGATTGGAATCTAGACTTAAGATTATCAAATGCTGGCTCAGGAGTGAAGAGTTCAAAAGTTGATAGGAAAATGAAGCAAATTTAAGGACAATGTAGTGAATTTCATAAAGCCATATTTATTTGGTTTAAATGCCTTTCATTTATTATATGATTGTTTACTTCCTAATTTTGCATTAAAATATCCTTTCTTTGAAGAAATAATTTTTTCTTTTAAAATATGCTTTGATATAAGAAAAAATGGCAATCCAAAATTAGTCCAATATCGCCAAGGATGTTCAGGAAGGATCCATTCTGTCTGATCAACCCTATATTCTTCACTTATGACTGATGTTTCTTTGCAGGCCCTATTAATACAGAAATGGACCCCCCCCCCCCCATCTTTTACTCATCCTCATTCTAAAGCATTGGCAATAGTGTCTTCCCCCTCCCCCCAGAATACAATAATAGTAATAGAGGGGGGATTTCCATTAAAGCATGGGATTATAAACAACTTAAAATTTAATGCTTCCTGGACGTGCTCTTAAAGTTCCTTGGGCAACTCCAATTTAGATAATTCCTCACTGACCTTCTTCTCTCCCAGTGCCCCAATCCTCACTTTCTCCCTAAATGTATATGCAGTATTTTCCACATAAAACATATTGAATGAGGAAACATAATGCTCCAAGAAGTTAACTGACTTATTCGAGTTGATAATGTCAATAAGGAAAAAAAATCAGACCCCAAATCCAGAGCCTTGTAACGCCCGAGTCCGTGTTTTCCCCACATTCCTTCACTGGCAGAGTGAAATCCTAAGCCCATGCCTTCCCCCCAGCATGTAATAAGTTAGAGTGGCTGGCTATGCTGAGAGCACAACATGGCCAGGAACTCGGCTGGGTCCAGCTGAAGGGATACTGCCATAGAGCAGCAAGCCGAGGGACAGAGTAAAGGAATTAGATAGAGAGGAAATCTGGGTTGTTGCTTAGCCAGGTAGTCCACTTGAATAATTATTTTGAAAACTACAGTGGTAGGAAGTCCTTTCTCTCCCTTTATCCTACTGTAAAAAGAGGAAATGGAATTAATTTAGAGCTTTAAACAAAAGACATAGCTCCTCCTTTTTCATATTGAATCTCCTTTCCACACTGTCAACATCACAGATCTGTATCTTAGTCCTGAGCCTTTTCTGAGCCAGAGAAGAAATTCCCACCCACTGAGCTGCTCCCATTATTTCCATGGCTGAATAGAAAGGACTATTTGGTCTGAAATTGTCAAATGAAACTCCTTTTGTCCTATGAAAAGATGAAACGGTGCGCCACACCTTTGATTGCAGACACAGACCACCGCCACCACTTAAAGGAGACGTGTAGAGATTACTGCCAACAGTGACATTTCTTTTCTACGGAAGTCAACAGAGAACAGTTTCAGAGCTCACGTTCACACTACACAGCCATCCCCAGAGCTCATTTACATAATAAAACTAAAGTGTGCATACATGAGTGAGAATTGTTTTGATGACAATCGTAAAATGTATTTAAAGCAAGTGACATTTGCTTATCAGGGAAAGCATGGCCTGGGCTATGATCTGTGTGTATAGATTGTATTGTATAAATTATTCCTCAGTGTGTATGCACTTGCATCAGTATCATTCTCAAAACACACTTGTTCATGTATGATTGCATAAAGGCATTTGTGTAGTATGTGTTGTAATGTGCTAACAAATTAACTTCCAGGATTAAATGAATGGTAGCTCAGAGGGCTTAATGCTCTTAGTTTTGCAAAGAACAGGCTCATCAACTGTGATGGTTTTCCTGAAGGAATTTAGATTTTACAACAGTAAACTTTACATTACCAGAATAGTTCATCTGAATCCAAAAAGTGCTGCAATGGGCTTGAAAAAGAGAAACAACGGTGCTGATCAAAACTTGACCATGATGAAACTCTTTTGGATTCGAATGGGAAGAATTTGCCTTTTTCCTGACCCAATTAATATTGTCTGTGGCCAGAGAAGAGCCCAGGGCATGCCTACCATGAAACAATTACTTTTTGAAGTGATAACTTTAAGTTATACAAAAAGATGAATCTTACATTCTTTTGCAGACAATAGTCAAGAGAGACTCATTTTTACTTCTCATGACAGCTTCAGCAGAGCAGCCTAGCACTGAATACTTACCCAGGCTCCTCCTAGATATTTAACCCAGGGATGGCCTTTCCCTTTGGAATTTTGGCAAAGTACACCCTACACAGTCCACAGCATTTAATTAACTGGAGAGCATTCTCAAGTACACTTAATTATAGGTCAGTATTCTGACTATATAAATCATGGAAAAGGAAAGGAAATGACACAAAAGCCCTAGACTAATATAATTTATAGCTATCTGAACTAACACAAGGAAAAAAAATGGTACTGCGCTATAATTAAAGATTAGGTTAGTGCCAAAAATCATAATTTTCTCTCTGGCTTTAAAAGCAAATGTCATGTTAATGACAGTTAACTTTTGATTATGCAGGGATGATTATATATAGTTTGTGGATTATCTATGCCCTCATTTTCTTTCCTTCTTCCTCGTGCTGCTTTACTGCTAATTAATCCCTCTATCAGAAGTCTGATTAGGGAAAGGAAGAGAAGTAGAAAATCAAATTAGTCATTTGGGCTGATTGTTAGCTGCCTTGGTTAAGACTCTTGGTTAAGCTGGTGTGAAAAATGCCTTTCTGGATTTTAATCCTCTATATTACTCCATAACTTTGTAACTATTATTATATGAAGTTGGGTATCCTGAGAATGTATAAAATTATGTTACAGATTATACTCTTAGATCTTTTAATTGTGTGATCTGAGATCCCAACACCTAAAAGTCAGAAAACTTCTTTAATCAACATGTTAATTTGTAAAACAAGTAGAATCTCAGGAAAAATTCTGTACCCCAATCACTATCACACACCTAAAAATTCTGATGCTATCTGCCAACATTGGCATCTATGCCCTATTCCACACAAACACAGGCAGGGTGATGCCACTTATATTATGTACACTAATTTAGAGGACTGTCTCTGGAATATAATTTGGAGACTATAAAGAATATTTTTAAGCCACATTTTGGCTCTTTAGCACCTACATTTTTTCCAAAGAGTTAAGTTCTAAAATATATCCAGGTTCCCTCTAATTAATTTTCCAATTTATATATTCTCCTAAAATATCATGAAACAAATTCATCTACTTCGTGCCAATTCATTGGTGGGAAATCAAGAGAAGATTAAAAAAATGAGTAGAAACAGTGAACAATCAGACAGGGCTCCTTTCTGACAGGCCTGTAATAAAAAGAAGCCAACAGACAGCCATGTTGTTGCAATTCGGTTCTGATTATGCCTTATTAGAGTCATCATGTAAGAGAGTAAAAACAAACAATCCAATTTTTGAATCTAAACAAGATTCTCTCATCCTGCCAGGCCTGCTTGAAAACATTCCACCAATTTGCCATCGTAAGTCGTCTTACCCTAACATATGGCAGTGTATTCCATGTCCTGAGGATTATAAAAATCAGCATAAACCCAATTTTCAAATATCTGCCTACAGAATTAGGGGTGTGAATGTTTCAGAACATTAGCAGATTTTAAAAATTAATTTCACTTCTGTGAAATCAGAACAGACTACAATATGAGCAAGGGTTGAAGTGATTAAAAAAAAGAAAAAGAAAGGAAAGAGAGAGAGAGAGAAAGAGAGAGAGAGAGAGAAACAGTTTGAATAGAATGAGTTACCAGGTTTTCATATACTGCCATGGCTTTGTATTCTTTAATTTTTTAAAGGCCTGACTATTTTTGTTTGCTGGCTTTGGACGTCGTATACCTATCATTCACCAGAGAGGGAAAGGAATGAAGTACTATTCTTTCTTTTTTTCTTACCTATTGGAGCTCAGTGGGATGTATACATAGAGAATGACATAATGCCTTTGTTCTATACCTAAATGTAACAAAGCCATTTGACTTCTGTTTAAAACCTGCAACAGAGTATGAAAGTGCCTTATGGATTAAATTAGCCAGCTACAGCCCATTACTCAGCTTTATGAGGAAAATGACAAAACATTAATAAACAGCTGCCTTTCAAAAATACCCACCTCTGGAAAACATACGCTAATGCAATCATCGTCCAAAAGGAATGTAAACCAATATTATAATACCACATGATATGGTTCGTTAAGCACTTCAAGTCTTTAGGGTGCTTTTCGAAATTGCAAAATATTTCTGTCATCTCCCCACTGTAATTTGGTACTCCAAAATACCATTAACTTTTAAATGTACCAATTTGCTGTTTGCTGCTTGATAAATCTTATTCGTCATTCATAGGCTCTGAATTCATTTATGGTTTATGATAGCTCACTCAAAAAACTTTTTCCAGTGCAGCAAATTTATCAATAAAAAACTTGGAAATGAAATAGTATTTGGTCCTAACCACATAAAAACACAACCAAGCATTATTTTGTTGACATTAAAAGTGATATATTTATGATAGGAAAAATATTCATATTTTGATGAGAAAAGCAACTAAAACACTTACTAAAACTAAGGATAGCTGTAGCAGAGGAGGTATGAAATTATTAGTTTCATGCACCAGGACTACAAAAAGACAGAAGTTTCTGCCAATAGGGAATTTGGGCTTATTTATAGACAATTTATGGACCAAGGCCAAATTCAATTTAGTAAAAGTCAGAAATTCATAGTATATGGTGTGATTTAAGCAGATGTATAAGAAAGACAAAAGCAATTTCAATCTCCAAAGTCATCCATATAATACATTAAAAAGAGCTGTCCTTACCAGAAAGATCTGCCAGATTACCTCTGGGTTACATGAACTCAGACTGAGATGTGCCGCTAACTTTTCCACCATCAGCCAGAATGGTAGGCAAGCAGTTATGGGACTAAACACCATCAGGGCTTGGCACTTGATTTTTCACTCTAGAGAGAGCCACAATGGAGTGCCTTTGCTTTTCCCTCCCCTGACTGGCTAGGAACCAGGACAGCCGAATTTCACAAGTCAACGATGAACACAAAAACTCAGACAATACCTTTTGGCAAAATAACAATTGAAATCGCTCCATTATTTATCATTATGCTCTTCAAAGGGGACTTCATTGAGAAGCTGGGAAGTCAGCTTAACAAAACCAAACAAAAAGGCCCTTCTCTAAAGGTTCCAGAGACACTAAGAAAAGTTTCTATTCTCTCATTAGAATGTATGCAGCTTATTATGTTATTGGAGAATCAGGTACACAAGCAAGTGTACATATTTTTACATGGACTTGAGTTTAGAAGGTAGATATATTTTGTTTCTTAGTTATTTGTCTGATACTTTCTTACTACATTAAATCTTATCACGTACTACAACAAAAGGTAAAGGGCCTATGGAAAAGTGATTATAAAAACCTATTAATTGATATTGTTTTATTTCTTACATAAATTGTTTTAAAATTATTAAAGTGGCCATTTTATAAAAAATGAGGTTTCTGGCCATGTAGGGCAGTTGTTTCCTTGCGTGTTCTCGTCATTTTTGCTATTGATGAGCTTGGCTGTAGATGCACATGCTAAGTACAGGATCCCAATCCACGCTAACCATCAGACCACACTGCCTCTCCTGGCTGGAAGAGGTCATGCTTTGAGCAGGTGAAACCCTGCTCAGTGTCAAGACTGTGAAAGGCAAGAGTTACTAAAGAGCCTAACAAAACTAACAAGTAGGAAATCTCAATTTTGTTTTAACTGGCTTCTTGCAAAATCCCTTATCAGTGTTCAAAAATTACATGTAGGACAATTTGTGAAATAAGCTTAGAAAAAATAATATAAAAGAAGTAAAATATTCTTTTCTAATAGATTAGTGTTTTAAACATGATTTTTGTGAAGATCTGTAAAGAAAATTTATAGTGAAATACTATTTTTACTGGTCTTTTTATTCAAATCAAAAGTTAGCAATTCTCTTTTAGAGACTAAAAAGATGCAGAACATCATGTGAAAGAAATGTTTTTGCGGTATTTTTATATTTTAACATTGCTTTTCTTTTTTGATAAATTCATTTATAGGGAAATAAACTTAAATTCAATTACACATCTTCCTTCTCCCTAGGAAATTAGCCCTTTCATGAATTCTGTCAGTGGTACTTTTCTTAACCAAAGTACCAATTAATTATGATTAAACTAGAGGCCCAGTGCACGAATTCATGCACCAGTGAGGTCCCTTGGCCTGGCCTGCAGATCGGGCAGAAACTGGCAGCTCTCTGACATCCCCCGAGGGGTCCTGGATTTCGAGAGGGCACAGCCAGCCCGATGGAACCCACCAGTGCACGATTAGGGCCGGGAAGGGACACAGGAGGTTGGCCAGCCGGGGAGGGACCGTGGGAGGGCTCCAGGGTGTATCCAGCCCATCTGGCTCAGTCCCAATCGACCGGACCCCAACAGCAAGCTAACCTGCCAGTCGGAGCATCTGCCCCCTGGTGGTCAGTGCATATCATAGTGACTGGTCAACTTTCTGGCCCCTGGTGGTCAGTGCACGTCATAGCAAGTGGTTGAGCAACCTTAGCATATCATTAGCATATTACACTTTGATTGGTTGAACAGCCAACCTGTCGACCAGACACTTAGCATATTACCCTTTTATTATATAGGATACCACTGGATGTTTCTTGCTTAACTAATAAATAAATAATATTTTTTTCTGGCCACATAGCTAAACTTTTATTAATAGTCTCTCTGAATGACTTGTTGAATTCAATACTATTTGTCCTCATTTTTGTTAATTACTAAAAATATCAAATTATACAAATCCAATAGAGTAAGCCCATGACAAATATGTAGAAGACTTGGAGATTACTGAAAAATTATAACAATTATTCCATATATTGATATATGTGTACCTATGTATATACTTGGAGATAACATTAAATATACACATAATAAGTTCTTTAGAGTTGCTATTGAATATAAATTTAGTGTCAATTAAAGTGATAAAAGATAACATATATATATATATATATATATATATATATATATATATATATAACCTTAATGATCCCAGCAGGTACTACACCAATGAGAGTTTGCAACTATCAGTGCCAGATATTTCTATGCCCTTCATTCTGGTGCTGGGGTTTTAAAAGTGGGAGAGAGGTCCAGATCAATTTTAGATTTATGACTTTGAGACATTGCTGGGCGTTACTGCCTTCCTCCCCTTTTTCTCTGTATGTCAATCAAGGAAGTGACTTCAATCATCCCGGGTTGAAGGCTCCTCACTTCTTTCTCATCGGAGCATATGGAACTTGGAATCGGAGAAAAGATTAAAAAAAAAACAACTTTTATTCAAGCAGGTTCCAAAATGTAGGAATTTGTTTATCGTAGAAATCAAAGGAATCCAAAGATACAGTTTGGCCTTCAGCTGGGATTGCCCCAATTGTTCTACTAAATGAAGTTTTGTGGAACAAGATGTAAGCTTAGAAATGTAAGGTTAGAATCATAAGTCTACAAACTGACTGCATGGTCAATATTCTCCAAATAACCAATAGGAAATCTGAATCAGACTAGACACTCTCTGGCCTTGTGACAGTAAGTGCTCCTATGAAAGCTTATTGAGTCCCTACTATTTACCAGCAGCACTGTCCTGTCCTGTTGTACCAGTCTGCACTGCCCAAGTCCAGGGGCACCATTCATGTCCTAGACTATGAGAATGCCACAGATAGGTGTATGTTAAGGTGTGTGAAGATGCCTGCAATCACATGTGTGAAGTCTACAGAAGCTGTTCAGTGCACACTGTGAATCTGACCCATCAGTCCCTTTACACCAGACACAATGCTAGACTCTAGGTCACATATACAAGTTAGACAACTCTCTGCAACCTTCATAGAACTGGTGACATTTAATCTGGTCTTGACAGTTTTGTAGAAATGGGGTTGGGCAAATGGATGTCAAGATCATTGAGGTATAAGTATAAAATCAAACAGCCATGGTCAAATTAGGAAACGTCTTAAATTGATATGCCAAGAAGTATAAGCGTATCTGGTTGGAAGGTGGGGCAATTTTCTGGCAGGAGAGAGAAATAATTGGGTATAAGCTTAAAAATATATGAATAAGAATGGAGGCATTAACCATATGAATCAGTGGCTCTCCCCAAATTATTTTCAATTCAATTATTTTCAAGTAGTTAAAAGCATGGACTGTGGAGCCAGACTGCCTGGGTTTGAATCCCAGCTCCATTACTTACAAGTTGCGTGATCTTGAGCAACTTAACTTTTGTGGTATTTAAGTTTCCTCACCTTTATGGGGATGCATATCTCCCAGGGTTGCTGCAAGGATGAAGTAGTTAATATCTGAAAAGCATTTAGAACAGTGTCTGGCACATAGTAGGCTCTATGCAAGTGTGTGGTAGACGAACAAGTATTAACTAAACTCCTATAAAATAACAGGCATTGGCAATCCTATCTAATAAAAGCCCAGTGACTGAAACGGCGGAATGACCAGAGACCGGAATGACCAGGGACCAGAACGACTGTGGCCCCTCGCCCTGGCCGGCCCCACCTCCCAGCGGGGACCCCCACCTCAATTGGGGGCATGGCCAGCCTGCAAACCCCCCACAGCTCCTGGCCCCAGCTGGCCTCGTTCCCCAGTGGGGACCCCAACCCTGATCCGGAGCCCCCATCCGGGCAGGCCGGCCGGCCCCCAGCTGTGCACCAGGCTTCTATCCTATATAATTAAAGGGTAATATGCAAATTGACCCTAACGGTGGAACAACAAGAACAGCCTCTCGACCAGTCACTATGAGGTGCACTGACCACCTCTTGGTCCCTTTCCATGGCTGGCAGGCTCCAGTCACCTGATGGCGAACAGGAAACTAGGGGTGGGTGGTGGAGGGGGCGGGTGGGGAGGGCTGCAGGCAGCCAGAGAAGATGGTTCTGATTACAGGCCAGGCCTAGGTACTGTACCAGCACACAAATTTTGTGCGCCGGGCCTCTAGTGTAAGAATAAAAAAAGACAAGGAACCACCTGCTCTAATGGAATTTACATCAAAGCAACATTCAAGGCCCTATAAAAAAAAAGCTCTTGGTTTTCTTTTAATGATTGTGAATTAAAATTACTTTGGTTTGGGGGATTTTGTTGAGAATTTAAGACCGTAAGTACAACCATATTCTTCAATTCCAGCAGGACTCGTAGATGCAAAATTAATGGTGGTAAAGCTTCCACCCCTTGATGTATCCCCCCTCTTACTCATTTCCCTTTCACTCAGAATCATAAAAGGGTAAGACCCTAGCACATGGCCCTCCAAGGACAGTTCTCTGCACTCCACCTAAATTCAGACAGCTGTTGTGTTATAATTTTACTTTATACTTCCTCTTGTCATTAATTCTATTTTAATAGACCTGTTTCTGTTTTCAGTGTGTTAGAATGTTCTTTGACATTATGACCTTTAAAAAATACACACACCTCATCCTTGTTATTTTCCATCCATATTAAAATGTTCTATATCAAGATAGATTGCAGAATGCTATCAATAGCCCTTTTTAAGGATATCTAGAATTATAACTATTTGAGCTATCATATTGTGTGCCAGATTATCATTAGCAATGAGAAATAAAGACTTAAGAATAGCCTATTAAAAATAGGTAGAATGAGATATACATTGTTTTCATAATTAAGAAGCATTCTTCATAGTTACTTCTTCACAATTATCACTTTTCATATTTATTAAGAAAATGTTTCTTAAGAAACCAAACTAAAGAAGTAGTACTGGTGCATGCGGTGGCATTGCCCAGGTGTTCTAGGTGGGCCATATTGACAACATAGGTGTTGGCATTATATATAGTCTGAAACTCAGTACCCTTTTGAAGTGCTAAGAAGCAAATCTAAGGAATGGAATAAAAAGGACAGAGAGGATAAGAGTTTAGCAACAGAGTATAGCTAGCTATTAGATGTGAGCCATAAATTACTATGGGTTTTTTAATCCTGCATTTTCAGAATCTACCATGGTGTTTGTAATTATGTAAGGAGAATAAGGGATTATTTTTTTAATGAATGAATAATGACCCATGTTTTGTTGACTTTTTTTGCCTAAAGTCATATTTTCAACAGCAGAATAAAACTGCTCTTCTATGCTCTTTCGTAAGTGATAGTTCCAAACCATCATATTATAAACTACAGCTCAGGACATATTCCCCCCTAAAATGCATTTTATTGAAGACCATCAGTCATGTTTCTGCTTACTCTCAGAGCACAGTGAGATCTTCCTATAATTTATCCATAAGAATAGTTGGTATAATGTGCAAACGCAGAGATTTCACTATGCACTCTAACTCCCAAATCATTTATTAAAATATTAAGTAAGGCTCAGACCTGGGTTCATCTCTTAGAGGAACCCATTAGTCATTTTTTGTCCTCACTCTGTTTTCCCTTGAAATATTTGAAAATACTTTCTATTTACACATGTGTTTGGCAATTAGAGGAAATCTTATTTTCAAAGAATATTGTAAATTTGGCAGGATAGTAATTGAAAAAAAATATTCATATTGCTTTTACATCATGTGTTTTCAAAAGCCCTCTTTCTAAACAAAATAGGCATTTCAATGTAAACAATAAAGACCAAGAGAAAACCTGATCAATATACTAACAGTGATCATTTCTGGGTGGTGAGATTCTTTTTTCTGTTTCAAGGTTTGTTGTTATCTGAGTACATAGCTGGTTTCTAAAACCAACACAGTTTCTAGGAATTACTAATGCAAAAATAAGCATGGTTTGTCATATCAGATTATTTAGAATCACTGCATGTGGTCTATGAAACCAAAGAGAGAATCTCTAAAGAAGAAAAACGTTCCTATAATTGGAGGAATTCTGAGTGAGAACTCGAGCTGAGAATGTGAATTAACCACAGGTATCTCTGTGGAAGGACAGGTGGACCATCCTTGGTTTCTAAAAGACCTTGAAAAGCATAAGCAGACAGTGAGGTGACACTTTTTTCTTGAGAAAGAATCTTAGCTTTGAAAAAACAGAACCTCAAGAATTTTTAGAGGTTGAGTCTATATAAAAAAATGGTTAAAACTATAGAAAAAAAGGAAACAATTACTTAGACAAAAATTGAAAAACAAATTAAGTACCAAATATTTCAAGAATTAACAACTATATGTTGCCCTCAGGTCTTTCCATCTTTGTATTTAATGATACACTGGAAGTTAAAATGTAGTTACTTAACAGATGGGTTATGCTTTAGTACCAATATGGATTGTACCTTTGGCATCTCAAAGATGGGTCATAGTTTTGCTACAAAAAGCATTTTATTTTTTCATTCCTGTCCACTAAGACCAGGAATAATGTAAAGAGCAAATTAACCCCTTCATTTATGACAGTTGTACGTAATGGAAATATTGACAATTGACACTGACTGGTCTTTATCCACTGACTTCCAATAGCATAGACCCACTTGAACTTCAAAATTCCACGGTTAGCTGAGTTTTGTTTTTGCAAATTGTTTTTTGATTCTCAATAAAGATGAACTTTGAATGCTCTGTTCAAAATCATTTATAACCCCTGGATCTTACTTTTCCCATTTGACCCCCACAATAAAGCAATAATCTTGTACAAAGTTGGTGAAGATCTGGTTTGGTAATGTACCTACATTATAGAAAACAAAGTTGAGCCTTTAGATGTGTCTGTCACTTTTGCTGCAGAGCACAGTACATTTTATCTTATTCTCCGCAGGCTGGCATTAGTGTGTATTAAAAACATGCAAAATTTCTAGCACCTATTCATTCCAACTCATTTGAATACACACCAAAATCAACCTAATATACTTTCTTAAAAATTTTTTATATTCTTATTCATTTCAGAGAAGAAGGGAGAGGAAGAGAGAGAAACATCAATGATGAGAATCATCGATTAGCTGCCTCCTGCATGCCACCTACTGGGAATCAAGCCTGAAATCTGGGCATGTGCCCTGACCAGGGATCGAACTGTGACCTCCTGATTGACACTCAATCACTGAGCAACACTGGCTGGGCCTGATATACTTTTAAGAAATACACTTTAACAAGATTAGAATGCTGAGGTGGGGTGGGAAGAGATTGGTGAGTCTATATCATGATACACTGGTTAATTATGGGTAATAGTATTTCTTAGTTTGTCTTCAGGAAATAAATGAGTTTTGGCCACAGATACTGTCAAAGTGGTGGGTTCCTTTGCATGTTTTCCTGCTCTGGACGTACATCTTCAACTCTTATCATAACTACTGTAGACACTCAAGGGTTTAAAACCCGATAAATAAGCAGATGTTACATAGACCCTCCAACCCAATACATCTCTAACTGAAGACAAAGATCATGGTCAATGCTTCCCATGGTCATGTAGAAGCCAAGCAGGCTATAGGATTGCCTCATATAAAATACAAAAACAGGTCTACTATACGCATTTTATTATTATCCTTTTAGGGTCAATGGAGTATATACAGGGTTGGGCAAAAGTAGGTTTATAGTTGTGAGTATGCAAACCACAGACTTTATTGTTTTATTATTATTTATTAACTAGAGGCCCAGTGCATGAATGTGTGCATGGGTTGGGTCCCTTGGCCTGACCAGCAATCATGGCCATGGGGTGTAGGGGTGGGGAGTGCCGGCCAGGGAAGAGGGCCAGCAGGAGGTTGGCCGTCCAGAGGGAGGGGCCGAGGGAGGTTGGCTGTGGGAGCACACTGACCACCAAGGGGCAGCTCCTGCATTGAGCATCTGCCCCCTGGTGGTCAGTGCAGGTCATCGCAACTGGCTGACTGGTTGACTGGCTGACTGGTCGACTGGTCACTTAGGCTATTATATAGATTATATTATTTTTCATATGAACAACTGTAAACCTACTTTTGCTTCCAATGAGGAACTGAGAACAAGTGGTTCCAATATAAATATATAGATATAAATATAGTATATAATATCCCACGCTCAAAGGCTGTTAAATCGCGTTGTTTACCTATATCTTCAGAAAAAAATCACTTCTACTGTCGTGGTAAACAACCTGCTTTCCTATTTATAATGGTCTGGCCCTCTAGCAACTTCAATGCGAAATTATAGCTAATTTGCCTACAAATGTCAGGTGATCATAATAATCTGGCCAGTCAGTGTAGATGATATAGATATATAAATACACTAATCTCTAATACGCTAAATATAAATAAATTTGATGATAATTAAGCTACTTCATGGAAATTTCCAGGTTTCATTTTTTTTTCTATAGTAAAATATCATAGATGTTGGATTAAGTATTTGATTTGTTATTATAAGAACAAAGATGATTCTGTAAGACAAGTGTAATATGAGAATGAGGGTGGTTAGGGTAACAACATTACTGGATCAATTTGCCCTGCTACGGTAATAATGAAAACATGATTGGAGTTCATTCTTCTCATCTTTAGAGTCTTGTGTGTACTCTGTAAATTAATAAAATCAACCTTCCATGGCTCTTGTTTAGAAATTCAGCTGAATTATGGCAAGAAAACATTAAGACTGGCCTTTTCACTTAATTTCTTAAGCCAAGCACATTTGGTTTGAGAATAGGGTAGTGATGGGAGTATCATATTAAGCCCCATTTGGGTAATTTATTCTGATCTAAAGATACAACTATTTGAACAGTATAATTTGTTCTTACAGAAGCCTAGAAAAAAAGCACCCAGGGGCTTTGATTTTCAAGAGCACGCTATACATCTACTATGCCTGCCCTGTTGTCTTATCCATCCTGATATATTTAAAACCAAACTCCTCATTCTTACCACAAAAAAAATAGCTCTTAATCTTCCTCTCTTTCCTTGGCAACCCCACTGTCTCAATCAGGCTCAAACACTTTGAAACCATCACGGCTAACTCATCCTTCTCATTTAATAGCTGTATCATAAGTCACCACGTCCTGGTGACTTGCTCACATTTCCAGTAATATTTTAGCACCGTCCACAGATAATTGCTCCATTTCTCAATTCAGATATATTTGTGAGTCAGTGTTATCTCTCCAGTTGAACTTGTACTTGAAGGCAAGGACTTTGTCATTTACATTCAAAGCACCACAGAAAATAGCAAGTCACAGAGAACCAATTAGTTGCTGTGAGACAATGCTTTGGGTCCCACCACTGCAGGGTTGGGAAACCTCCGAAACCTGCCAGGCATTAGGGATGAGTTAATTAAATGGTTGACCAAATATAGCAGGCTAATTTTTTAGTTGATAATTTTGTATGGCCTGCAAATTGTAACGTAATACAAAATACCCCAATGGCCCTTGGCAGAAAAAAGGTTCCCCACCCCTGACTTTGGGTAACTTATACTCCAAAAATTGTCTGCATTTCATATACTCTTCACTGTAATCTGACTCGATGTGACAATGATCCTTCTCTCCACCTAGTTTCTAATACACTAATGTTTTTTGCTTTTGCCTCATTCTTTTCACTCAAAGTCTCAAAATTATAGGGATCCCACAGTACATGAAAATGCCAACATATATCTTTTTTAAATATATTTTATTGATTCTTTACAGAGAGGAAGGGAGAGGGATAGAGAGTTAAAACATCAATGAGAGAGAAACATCGATCAGCTGCCTCCTGCACACTCCCCACTGGGTATGTGCCCGCAACCAAGGTACATGCCCTTGACCAGAATCGAACCTGGGACCCCTGAGTCCGCAGGCTGATGTTCTATCCACTGAGCCAAACCGGTTAAGGCCAACATTTATCTTTTTATTGATAACCTGCTGCATTCCCAAAAGAGTGAACGGCTTTCAAACTATGTACTATGCTGAGATTTCCTTTTAAAGGAGTTATCTAAAACAAATATGGCAAAATATTAACAACCTATCATCCTCTATGTGTAGTTAATCTGTCATGTTTTCTGTGTTTTCATACAGTTACCAGTATTTTACAATTTAAAAAAAAATTAGAAATGATTAAGTGAGAATGATATATTCTTGCATTTGTAAATATTTGAATGCTTTGGGTAAGTTAGGTAGAGTATAAGATTGTAGGGATGTAATTTTCATTTCACTAATTAATGCATGTCAGAGGGCTGGGAAAAGGTGACAATGACAAGATTAGACCTTTGTTACTATGTACTCATCTGTGGCAAGAGGATATTGGGTAAGGGGAACAGGGGCAGTGGTAGTGTTCAGGCCAGGAACTGGTGATAAGGAGTTGCATGGCCTGTAGATAATTTAAATAATTTTTAAAATACTAAATAAAAGTCTGTCTGCATTTTATGATCTCCATCTGTCAGCAAGTCTGAATAATTTCAGTGATAAAATACTCCTTGCCACTGGGCCAAATGCTGCCACTGTCTGTCCCCTCTCCTCAGTACATCAATCATCTATGCAATTAAATGTCATGATTTTTAAAGGCTTGGAAAGCCATATCTGAGTTGCAGAAATCAAAAAGTAATGTTCACCATCATCAGCATTTTGCATGTGTCAGGCACTGTCCTAAGTAGTTCACATCTATTAACTCCTTAATTTGCACCTGAAGGTAAGGATATCATTCTGTAAGAAGTTAGTTAAGACACTGGCCTAATTGTATCTACTGCTAAGATTTTGGACCCAAGCCCTACAAATCAAGTCCTATAGGGCACAATGCTATGCTCCTAGCAAAATAGAGAAATGAGACTAAAAGACTGATATATTCAAATGCAATACAGTGGGGCCTTGACTTAAGAGTTTAATTTGTTCCGTGACAGATCTCGTAACTCAAATTACTCGTATGTCAAATCAACAGTGAACGAGTGAGACACGTGATGCTGGGCTGATGTTGTGGCGTTCACTGTGACGTTCGCTGTGTCAACTAGCGGTGGGTTATCTGAAGCTGGCCCGTAACCCGAATTTTAGCTCGCAACTCAAAGCAAAAAATTGGCCAAGAGACGGTTCGTATCTCAAAAAACTCGTTAGTCGGGACACTCGTAAGTCAAGGCCCCACTGTAATATATTATCCTAAACAACATATGGTTGTTACATGGCTTTATATACTGACTGAGCAGAAATACTCAGAGCTTTGCTGTCCAGTATAGTAGCAACCAGTCACATGCACCTCAAGTTAAAATTAATTTAAATTCAAAATTCACTTTCCGAATCATGCTGGTCCCATTTCTAATGTTCAGTGGCCATACATGACGAGTGACTATTGGACAGTGCATATATACAACATTTCCATTATCACAGAAAGTTCTATGGCTTCATCAACCATGGTTCCTTGGATGGACCAAAGAACGTAGAAAATCATGTGGATGAATATTTTTACAATTTTCTCAAAGGTAGTGCATGGCTATTACCATAGATGCAAAGGTGCCCTCAGACATGAGGGCTTAAATCTCTCTAGTACCTCCTGTTGAGAAGGGCTGATTCTAAACTCTTACAGAAGTCAAACACTTATGACATGGAAACTATGCTTACTGGAGTACAGACCTGGCTGTGTCACTTGAATAAGCCATACAATCTCAATGGGCTTCATTTATTATGTGAAATGTGCAATTTGACCTGTGGGTTTCTAAGATCTTATTCTGTTAAAAATTTTAAAAATCTACAACCAAAGAAACCACCCTACTTATCTATTCCCACTCCAAGTTGGCTGTTAGGACTTTTAAGAAAGATTACACAGCCCTAGCCGGTTTGGCTCAGTGGATAGAGCATCGGCCTGTGGACTGAAAGGTCCCAGGTTCAATTCGGGTCAAAGGTACATGCCCAGGTTGTGGGCTCGATCCCCAGTGGGGGGCGTGCAGGAGGCAGCTGATCAATGATTCTCTCATCATTGATGTTTCTATCTCTCTCTCCCTCTCCCTTTCTTTCTGATTAAAAAATAAAAGAAAGATTAAACATTTACCACAACCTAGGAATAAGAATTTCTAGGTATTCCCTCACCCTCTGTCAGTCTTTTAGCTTCATAAGCTATTAAACTTAGATCTGTTTAGTCCCACATTATTTTTTGCAGCCATCCCAATAATTCCACATAATTTGGCCAGCTATCTTCAGAATTAAATAGTCTTCTTTAAGTCAATTCTTACACCTTGCCCTAGTCAAAGGGCCTTTTAAGTTAGTGCTCAGTGTGCTATGGTTTAATCCAAATACCTGTGCATAATATTTCAAAAAGCAAATTGTCAAAGCTGAGTCTTTGCTTCTACATGCTGCAGATTCAAAATAGAAAAAAAAAGAAGAAAGGAAAATGGAATGCCTATATAAGGTTTTAAAATAACGATTCTATAATTATTGGTAGATCTCAATGGATTTAGTACATCACTAATTATACTGCATTACTGTCAAATGAATTCTTTTAGCATGATTAGTGTTATTATGCCAAATCCCAAATTAATTCACAATGAGTATCTGAAAGTCTCAGCAATGTTTTAAAAGGAGGGGAAAAAAAAGGTGACAAATTAAGCTGGGCCATTATACTGAAATAAGGAGAGGTTTGCTATCTTAGCACTTCAAATATATTGCTAGAATTAACCTATATATTTATGAAGCACCCTTCTGATCTTAGTTCAGTTTTTCAGTAGATTTCCTATCTGGGCAGATAATGTGCTAAATGAATAGCTCAAATACTCAGTCTCCTGACCTTTTACCCTTGTCTGAACATTTCTATTGTTTGTGTATCTTTTGTTGTAACCTGTCACAAGTCATCATTTTGGAAGTTGGCAGGATATAAATAAAAAATCCAAGAACAAAGAAAAATATAGTTTCTCTGTCAGTTACATTTTTTATTTATAATTATGCAACCATTTCTCGAACGCATTTTTTCTTCTTCGGTTGTCTCAGGATTTCGTTTTCTCCATGTTGACCATGGAGACCCTGAGGGTTTATACCCTGAGACACCCTCCTTCCCACTCCCTTTCAGAAAGTGATTCTCAGCAGAGCTGGAAGCAGCCAGCTGGAGCAAGGAGCATGTAGCCTTTCCATTTTCAAATACAGGGCTCTGTGTGTCAGACTCAAGTTTGGCCCACTTCCTATTCATCTTTTCTTTGTACCATCCAGGAGGCAGCTTAATGCAGTGGTTGAGAGAGCAGATTTAGAGGTAGACTCCCTGTTTGTATATCCTGGTTCTCCCACACTATGTGTGATTGAACAAAAATGCTCAACTGCTATCAAACTCAGTTTCCTCATCTGTGAAATGGGGATAGTGAATCTCTCCTATAAACACCTACAGCAAGCATGTCAAACTCGCAGCCCACGGGCCCCATACGGCCTATACGAATATTTTTGCAGCCCAGCCAATGTAACGGTGTGTAAGAAACATTTTAATAAAAATTTTGTAACTTAATTTTTATAATATCCTGTTATACATAATTATTAATAATGAACTACAACGTTCGCTAATGACTGATTACTATAATCGTGTTGCATTTCATTTCCCTTACATGCCTTACACGCAGGTGCACCATTCTCTCCACTAATACTAGCAGCGAATATTTTAGCAGCTGATGGCCACGTCATTAGTCTTGGACTGACTTGTTTGGTGTGCGCAACAGGAAATATTTTGCTTTCGGAGAACAAGAAAAATAGGTTTATTTGCATTATGCTTATTAATTTGTGCAGTTCTTCAGTATCTGATAAGCTAATGTTCAAGAAAAAAATAATTTTTATTAAAATGTTCTATTTTATGTTAACGATTACTCATGTATTTCAGCCCTTTGTTTTCAGCATGTCTATAAAAATAAACCTGTTTCTATGAAAATTTAAGCTTTTGTTTTTTTGCAGCCCACATACTAGTAAACTTAAACCTTGTTTATTTGGCCCATGTTAGCCTTTAAGTTGGACATGCTTGACCTACAGCATAGGCTTGACATGAGAGAACTAAATGATTTAATAATGCTTGACACAGTACCCAGAACAGTGTAAGTCCTCAATACAAGTTGGCTTTCATTATCATCTGTTCCCTGCAGATACAGGATACATTTAGCAGCAAAACAAAACATTGCCAACATCATCACCATCATACCCCACTAATATAGAGCCCTATGTGCTAGGTATTGTGCTAAGCACCTAGCAAACTATTTCATTAACCATATACATCTTCATTTCACAGGCTTACAAAGATATGGATGGCAGAACCAGGATCTGAACCAAGGTTGTTTCACTCTAGTGCAGTGGTTCTCAACCTTCCTAATGCCGCGACACTTTAATATGGTTCCTCATGTTGTGGTGACCCCCAATTTCATTGTTACAAACTGAACATAATTAAAGCATAGTGATTAATCACAAAAACAATATGTGATTATATATGTGTTTTCCAATGGTCTTAGGCGACCCAAAGGGGTCGTGACCCACAGGGTGAGAACCGCTGCTCTAGTGCCTATGTTCTTAATATTTGACACAGACATTCTTTTATAAAACACTTTCCAGTAACAAAGAAGATGGTGGTGTTCTCATTTTACATGAGGAAATAGCATCTTAGAGAAATTAACTTGCCTTAGCTCATAGGATCATAGCATGCGGAACAAGAGATTTGACTACAATTCCTGAACCCAGGGATACATACCGTAGGACAGGACTCTCCGCTGAAATCTAAGAGGAAAGAAGCAATGTAGGGCAGGGAACAGAAGGCTGCATTGAATTTGAAGTCTCCAAGTCAGCAAAAGCATGAATCAATACCAGAATCAGGGCATCTGAAATGTATCATTTCTTAGAATTGTGGCATTATCTAAGAATTGCCGCATTGGGTCACTAACAGCTGAGTTATTCTACACAAATTAATTCTGTTCCTGCTATATTTACTTCTTGGTCTAAGTTCAGAAATATTCAGTAAGTTTTAGCATCAGGAAAAGGCAAAAAGTTGGTTAACATAAAAATCCAACTTGAACAGTGCAGTCCTAAATTCTTTTTTAAAGTATCTGTGGTGGTGGATCTTAGATCAGATTGGCAGAATGTGAGGATAAATTGGGGAGATGGTGGTTGACACCCTTGAAGACAAGAGAACTAGTGTAGATCTCTGGGGAGGAATGATACAATCTGCACTAGACTGTGTGGGAGGGGAAGGCAGAGGGGATGAGGGGCTCCAGGGGTTGGAAAGCTACAGGAACCTTCTCAATGACTGTCTGCTGGGATAAGGAAGACAAAGCAACAAAGGCTGAGCTGAAGAGTCAGGTAGGAAACTCATTGGTAAACATGAGCACTTGGTCAGTCAGACCAGAGGTGGCAGTGTTAATGCCAGGTCACAGGAATGCTGGTCACAGGAATGTTTCATTTTCATCCAACCAAAGACAAAATGTGCTCCAGAATCTGGTGCAGGGCTAAACTTAGGTGAAGTTGTGAGAGAAAAGAGGGAAGGTGGTACAGACTTCCAGCAACTCCTAGCTTCAGGGAGCAGAGGGATGCAGAGTTTATTACACTGGGGAAATCAGCATTATTTTTCACTAGTTCTAAAATTAGCTCTAGAATAAAAACATGTAGCACACTGCCACACACACACACACACACACACACACACACACACACACACAAATGGCCCTAACACGGAAGTCACGAATTGATAGTCTCATTGAGCTATATTAGCTTTGGTTGTATTAACAAATTGCTAGGACTACTCAGAGTTTAAAAAATTTGGAATTAACTTCCAGCATTTACTAATTGGGTGGCTTTATGTAGAAACCTGAATTTACCATTTCTTTTCAAAAATGGAGCAATCTAGCAACACTAACAGCACTTAGCTGGAGCTGAGTAGTAACTGCTCCCTACAGACCAGGCAGATGCCACCTTGACCCATTTCCACCTGCTGGGGTTTTGTAGGCATCTGACCTAAAGGCATAGCTATAATAGTGGGAATGAGAAGCCACAGGAAGGGCAGCAATGCTATAAAAGCTTAAGAGAGCTAATAATTGGAGTGAAGGGGACTTTGCTTTGCTACTCACACCCTTTCACTTAAGCAGGACTGACTGTCTCACTGCTTCCTGGGGACATGCGATAAATGCAGCACCCAGTTAAACAACAATTGCCAACAGTGAGCAAGACGAATGGTGACTGATAAAAAGTTGAGCCACAGGCGAAAGTTGATTCTCTGGAGGAGTTTATGACCCACTGAGCTTCACAGAGTGGAAACAGTTTGTGGTGTAACCAGATATAAAACTCAATACAATACAGTGGACAGAAAACGGCTGGGCATCCGGGAAGAGTTCCTGTCCAAGGCAGCTGCCAACTAGTGTTGTGACCTTGCCCAAGGTCATACCGCCCTCTCCCTAGTTCTTTATCTGGAAAGTGAGGAAATTGAAATAGATTATTTTAACTTAATTTTATAAGGTCATAGAAACTAACAGCTGAAGCTGAAATGCTTAAGAGGGACCTGGTAAATCAGAGGTGACAGTGGGTATGGGAAAGATTAGCATTTTTGATACAATATTTATATTGTGTTGATTCCATGTTTTCCAATTTTAAATCTGTGATTATCCCTCTTGAGTTGGTTGTAAGTCTATTGTTGTATCATGTATTTAGAAAATATTTGCCCCACAAATGAATAGGATTAATAGAATTTCTTTTGGATATTGACCTTAATTTGGGGTGTGAATGGACTGTTTAAGGACTTCAGCATATTCGTTATTTATATGTAAATGGTGCTGCTAATTGCAAATTAAAAGAAGTCCCAGCAGGACCTCTTCATGAAAACACTTGGTTAACAGCTAGTTCACATTGTTAGTGTTCTTGAAAAGTAATAAAACTGCTTTTTATTTTCAAATAATCTTAAATTCAGTCTCTTAAGTTTGTATGACTGGCATTCATTCTCCCAATTTCTGTGAACAGAAATGTAACTCTTACCCTCTCACCAGCCCCATCCACCCCAACGAAGTTGAACAATAAGTACCCTGTTATTTTTCTCACCTGAGTATTCTCTCTCAACCAATGTCAACAAAAAATTACATCACAAAAGATAAGCCTATGAGTGTCCAGCAAAGTCATCACAAAATGAGCCTCTTAAAACCCCAAGCATTTGACTTTGTAGACAAAGACCACAGACCTTCATTTAGCTATTTTGGATTTTTATACACAGTTGTATCAAGGCTGATCGCAGAGTTAAGCGGCACCACAGGAAGCTGCAAATGAGGAGAAATAGGAAGCTGCTAGAGAGAGCACTATAAAGCCTGATGAGAAGAAATTAAAGGCATCCTGGCCAAGAGGGAGATAGAATAAGATTAGAAGAGAACGAGCTATAAAAGTACACCATCATAGGCTCTTTCAGAAAGGTTCACAAAACCCCAAACCAAATCTTGGGGACAGATTATTATTTAAGATTAAGATCTTTGAACCAAAAAGAAACAGTGAGCTTATGGACAATTCCCCTAATCATCATTATGATAGTAATAAGTGAAGTATGGTAGCAATTATCTCAGGTAGAAACTATAGTTTAACTTTCACCCTGCTGTTTGGCTTCTGTACTTATTTGCTTTGTTTAACAATAGAGAAGCTACTTTGATTTTTCTGAACTTATGAATGCTATCCCATTAATTGTGATCTCACTGGTTTTAGAAAGCACATTCTTCTGTACCTGGGAACCAGGACAGCACAATTATCCTAAATTGCCTCAGTGGCTCCAGATAACGTGTTTCCGTTGACTCAGTGGTTCCAAGACCCCAGGGCTCTAGATAATGTGTTTCTGTCAACTCAGTGGTCCGGAGACCCAAAACTATCATTTAACTAACATGCTCAATTCTGCTTCTGTAAACTGCTTTTTGTGCAAACCAGTTCCCTCATTCCAAACCCAAAGATGTAATCGATACCTTTGTGATTTTTGCCTATATAAATCTGGTGTTTCGGCCATCTTATTACTACAAGATTTGAGAGAGTGAAATGCCCCCTCATAGTCCCGGATTTGCAATAAATGTGACTCCTTAATTCGACTTCTTGAGGCGTCCTTGTGTGATTCGAGGGGTACATTACAACATAAGAATTAACTTTTATTAAGCTCTCAATGTGCTCAAGTACTGTGTATTCCATTTAATTTTTGTAGCATTAATGTGGGGTAGATACTATTGTTATTCCTGTTTTATAAAGGAGTAAAGTAAATCATAGGGAGGTTAAGTTGTGGAATTCACACAGTAGGGGGAAGAAAATCACAAACCAGATTTCATAGCCACAAAACCCCACTATCATAGCATTTTAGGGTGACTCCAATAAGTTTTATCCATTGAAGTTTCATATGCTATTCTTTAACAGCTTTGAGATATTAACGTAACATCCACCAGCTCTAAGTGTACAATTCAGTGTTTTTTGTTTTGTTTTGTTTTTTAATATATCTTATTGATTTTTTTACAGAGAGGAAGGGAAAGGGATAGTCAGAAACATCGATGAGAGAGAAACATCGATCAGCTGCCTCGTGCACACTCCCTACCGAAGATATGTCCGCAACCAAGGTACATGCCCTTGACCGGAATCAAACCTGGGATCCTTCAGTCTGCAGGCTGACGCTCTATCCACTGAGCCAAACAGGTTAGGGCTACAATTCAGTGTTTTTAGTGAATTTACAGACGTATACAACCATTGCCACAATTCAGCTTTAGGATATTTTCGTCACTCCAAAAGTCCCCTCTTGATCATTTACAGTCAATCCCTGTTCCCCTACTAGCAGTCATTTACCTATTTTCTGTCTATATATTTGCCTTTTCTAGATATTTCATATAAATAAAAACTTACAATATGGAGTCTTTGGGTATCTGGCCACTTTTACCCAGCAAATGTTTTTGTGGCTCAACAAGGTCATGGTGTGTTATTAGAATTTTGTTCCTTTTTATTGTTGAATCATATTCCATTGTATGGATATACCACATGTGTTTCGTCCTTCACCTTTTGGACATTAGGACTGTTTCCAGTTTTTGCTCCTATTAATAATGCTATTCTGAACATCCTTTTCAAAGTCCTTACATAGACCTATGGTTTTATTTCTCTTGCATAACATCCTTGGTGTAAGATTTGCTGGATTGAGTGGTCAATTTAAATTTATCTTTTTGGGAAAATGCCAAACTACTTTCCAAAGTAACTGCACCTCTTAACATTTCCGCCAGCAATGTATGAGGTTCCAGATTCCTCACCAACACTTGCTTTGTCTTTTTTATTATAACAGTTCTAGTGGGTGTGAAGTGGATTTTGGTTTTCCCTAAAGACTAATGACATTGAACATCATTTTGTGGACTTATTCAGCAAAGACTATTGAAATCTTTTGCTCATATTTATTTGGGTTGTTTTAATATTGAGTTTGAAGGTAACATTTTCTCCCAATCTGTGATATGTC
Organism: Myotis yumanensis; assembly: GCF_028538775.1. NCBI lineage: Eukaryota > Metazoa > Chordata > Mammalia > Chiroptera > Vespertilionidae > Myotis > Myotis yumanensis. The sequence goes on from NW_027223765.1 coordinate 17,627,339, forward strand.
TTCACTTTCTTAATTATTTTGAAGTGTAAATGTTTAAAATTTTGTTGAGTATTTTAATTCAACAGTCAATTGAACAGTCTTTTTTCCCCTGTGAATACTATTGGTGTCGTATCTAAAACCTCTGGTTAACCCAAGGTCATTAAGATTTTTACCTTTCTACAACTTTTACAGTGTTAGCTCTTACAGTTAGGGTTGTGATCCATTTTAAATTCACTTTTGTGTATGGTATGGGGTGAAAAGTCTAAAGAAATTTGTTTCCACTAAAGTATCAGAGTTTATTAATAATTTTATTTTCCTCTTCTCATAAGACTGAAATTTTTCAATACAGAAAAGCTGAAAAATTGTACAGTGAACTATAGATCACTTAGATTCTATAAGTGTTAATATTTGATGCATTCACTTTATCACATACCTATCCACCCATCTATTAGTTCATCTTACTTTTTGATGCATTTCAAAGTAAATTTAAATATAGCTTATTAAAGTTCAAAATGGCTTTCAATTCTATTGTACTTAAGGTAAAATTTACATATAGTGAAATGCACAAATTTTACCTGTACATTTGAAAAATTCACATAGTTTTTCTCACATTTTGAAAAAATCACACACTGTTTGAGCCCAAATCCTATCAAGATATAAAGATTTATTTCCCCACATTTTTCTCATGGCCTTTCCCAGGCATTTTCCCCCTAACTCAACCAACCACTGCTCTGATGTTTTTAACCTTAATTAATTCTGCCTCTTCTTTAACTTCATACAAATGGAATTACATAGTATGTACTCTTGCTATGAACTCTTACGTCATGCTTCTCTCACTCAAAGTATGACTGACATTTATGCATCTTCTGCTGCTGAACAGTATTTCATTGTATGGATGTACTCTGTTTCTGCATTCTCCTGGTGATAGACATGTGGGCTGTTTCTGTTTGGAGTAAAAGAACCCTGCTATTTGCCTTCTTGTAAAGTTTTTTAGGACAGTAAACAGAAATGAGACTGGTGGGTCATAAAACAGATGTGTATTTAATATGATAAGAAAGTGCAAGACTTTTCCCCCTGAGTGGTTATACCATTTTACACCCCCATCAGCAACACAGGAAACTTCCAATTGTACACCATCGCCACCAACATACGTTCTGGGAGACAAACTCTCCTGGAGTGTATATTACTCACATCAGACATCGTGGGTGTCACAACAGGTATCAGAATTATGCTACAATATGTCTAGAGGGTGTGGATAATTTGATAAATCCAGGCATCCATTTTACAAACAGGAGACCAAGACTTTCTCCTCGGGTGTTGTAAGGAATACAAAGATTCAACACAACAAACCCTGGAATAAACCATCACTGATCAAGAGACAGAGATTATATTAGTCCTGCTTGCCTATTGCCTTTCTATGGGGGCTTCAGTACATTACGGGTAGAAGAGAAACAAGGATGATGGTCCCCATAATTCTTTCCACTTTTCTCTGCACTCATGACTGAAGTGGATGTGAATGCTATCCTACCCTCCGAATCATAAAGAGGGCTCTCCTGTTCGCTGGATCTACTGCTTTCTGTGACACTATTTTTTTTCTTTAGTCCAGATATAAAAACAGCCATCTCTGCATGCGGTCTCCTTGTACAGCAGTAAACTGACATGGACAGGCTGGTTTTCTATTAATTCTCCATGTCCACTAAAATCAGCAACCACCTCAAAGCCTCTGAACGCCTTCTGTTTCTTAAGTGCTGTAGCGCTCTGCTCTGCCTGGCCCCCACCCCGACTCCTCCCCTGAGTCTGCTTCTGCTTGGCCTCTCCTAGGTCTAGGGCTTCCCTTGCCAGCTTCCTAATCAACACTTCATTTCTCGGCTTCGGCAATCCCATTCCTTCTACTGGGTGATATCTCTACAGGTCGCTCAGTTTAATGCCTTCCCTCCTCACCTGTGTTTGTGCAGACTCAGGTCAACTGATTACATTGCCAGACAAACTGTTTGGCAAGCTCACTGGAGCTGAGACTCATCTTATCTCACAGGTCAGTTGGGGCAAGTCCAAAGTCACATATCACCCAGACAATGCTGCATGGTAAACACATAACACCTGAAAACGCTTTGCCCATTCTGAGGGGCTTAAGAAGCTCCCTGGAGAAACAAAATTGGGGCATTTACTCTCCAGTCCTGATTTCCCAGCAATTTAGGAGGTGCCCTGCCCTGTCCATTACAACAGCCGTAAGCCACATTGGCTAGGGAGCATGGAAATGCAGGTCCTCAAAACAGAGACGTGTTGTAAGCTTAAAATGGACATTAGATTTTAAAGACAGCTCCAAAAAGGTAAAACACAGCAATCCTTTTGTAATATTGATCACATGTTAAAATATTTTTTATATCCAAAGGTAAATAAAACTTTAAAAACAAATGTCACCTGTGTCTTTTTTCTTCTCAATGTGACTATTAGAAAATTTTAAATCACATATTTACTTGTATCACATTTCTATTGGACAGCACAGGCCTAGAGTATTTTAAGGAAATCTTTCGTTCCATGCTTCTATGTCTCTGGATCTATTTTGCTCATCAGTTTATTTTGTTCATTAATTCCACATATGAGTGAGATATTGTAGAATCTCAGAAGGAAAGAGAGGTGGGAAAGTGGGTGGGAGAGAACAACCAAAGAACTTGTATGCATTTATGCATAACTCATGGATACAGACAATAGTATGGTGAAGGACTGGGATGGGGTGGGGGAGGGTAATGGAGGGCTAGAAAGGGTCAATGGGGGGAAAAAGAGGGACATATGTAATACCTTCAATAAATATTGAAAGAAATCTTTCTTTAAAAATGGTTTGTCCAATTTGCTTCAACTTTAGCAACTCTTATCGAAAGCCAGTGAAAGAAGTGCTTCAGAAATGCCTCTTATAGATTTTTTCCCCTCCACTAAGTGCAGAGTTTTAAATGGCCACTTCTGTCTTTCAAACCAGCTTTTGAGAGCCAAGCAATATGGATCTCCATAGTGCTACACATGGTAGCTAGGTCTTCCATGCAAAGCCAAGGTATTAGGTCCACTAATAAACGGGACAATAAATCTAAAGTGTCATAGAAACTGATGGCAGTAAAGTATACAGGTAACATGCATGTGGTTAGGACAGGCTAGCAGTATAACTGTTAGTACTGAGATGACTACATCATCCTGGCCACTTATACTTTAAATAGAATTGACACAAGGTGTTCTATGTGCCAGATTCAGAGAGCTTACTTGCATTTTCCCATGAGCAGGCTGAGGCCCATCTGAGAAGGCATGATACCTATCCTTCCCTGCCTCAAATAATCCAGTAGCATCATCTCCCATCTTCAAAAGCTCTGAAGCTTCAGTGAGTGGCAATATTCTAGTAATCCAATACCCTGCTTATCACTGAGATGTCACAGGAAAGCTCTAGAAAATGTTATTGCTCAAGAAACCTAACTGAGCCTGACTGGGTCCTTCTTATGCCACTAAGATATCTTACTTAGATCATTTAAGTATTCTCTGCCTCAGATCATGCTGTAATATGTTGGGGCACATGGAGGGTGGAGTGATTTGGGATGATGGTATTTCAGATCCCTTCTCTTCCTGACATTGTGCACCCTAGTATCATGAACTACACAGAGTTCCATGTGTGGTTGGTGCTATCTGTTGAGCATGTCCATCTATCTTTCTGTGGCCGTAGCTACCTTCCACATCTGGTTGACTTGTACATATCTCCATTGCATAAAACAGGCAAGCTAGCATTACAAAGAGCTTTATAAAGCTGACTTATTCTATTTCTAAGACATAGTGAGTAAACCCAGGATGTTAGTGGGTAGTACTATAGTACTGTTTTAGACTAAACATCCACCACGCTCTCATGTTGCTTTTAGGCTCACTTATGAATTTACAGTTGCTGAGACAATCATTAAGATTAATCCTGATACTTCTTTCTCCAAAAGAGTTGAAAAAATGACACCATAAAGACCAGTGTTCATGACATACTTATTTTTATGTTGACTGTATAACAGACTCAGGTTGTGCATCATTTTACTTTAAAATATGATTTCACTTTGACAAAAAAAAAAATCCTGACATATTATTGTTCACTAATTGTGATAGACAAATATACAAAGGCATTTATTGTAAATAATATTTTCTAATATAGGATTTCATTATTTTCAACCTTGCTGCTCTAGAAATAACTGCATAAATTCTTACTGGAAGTATATTTTCCTCTCTGCCCTTGAGTGAAGAAGCATGTGTTTAATTGTATTTCTCGATTCACTACTATTGATTATCTCTGACTTAACAAAATAAAGAAACCATCACTTCATATATTTGCTGTGTCCCTACAGAGTTATCTGTTAATTGAAGTAAATACCAATGGGAAAACCCTCTGTTAAGCAAATAGTATATTATATACTGTCACTATATGTATTCATGGGTCAAGCTTTCTTAAAAAAAGACATACCTGGATGGAGTAATTTTCTTGACTATCCGCCAGTCTCTTGCTGGAGTTGAGAAATTAGTGGCTTCTTCTATTAAAATACTCCCAGTGATAGAGCTCATTGCCCTGTGACCTGGTTCTATTTTCATCAATTTCCATAATTATTAAAAGATTCTCTATGTTAAGCTGAACTGTACCTTCCTATACCTGTTTCATCCTCCCCACAGGGCCACCCATACTAAGACTAATTCATCTTACACTTGACAGATATAATATGTAAAGACACCAAATATTATCTACCACTTATTGAGATTTTTATTGTGTATTGGGTACCATATTAAATATGTTATGTGTATAATTTACTCTTCATAACAATACACAGAAGTAGGCACATTAATCTTCCATTTATAGAAAAGCAAATGGAGGTATAGAGAGGTTCCCTAACCCACCCAGGACAACAGATAATAAACTGAAGAAGTGGGCTTTGAACTCTTGGAGCCAGTGCCAACACTTGACCTCTTACACAGCCATGTCTCCTCCCTGCCCCTTCTCTTCATCTATTAGGATATTTAAACTCAGTTTGCAGCATGAAAAAGGCACTCAAGTAATATCTGATGAATATGCACATGCGAAAATGTTACTCTGAATGGTTCTGAGTGTCACGTTCAGGCTTTTCAGCATTCTGGAATGTCGTCATCTAGGTCTGGAGACATGAACTTCTTTAAATCCACCATATGCTCTCTGTTCTCAATCTTAAGATTCGAGTCTTCTTACATCAATAGGGTCTAAGCCTTTTAGGGGACTATCAGAGAATCTTTGACAATCTAATAAAAGCTATGGACCCTTTTCCCAAGAAAACATACACCCAAGATACACATTGTAACCCTCAATTTGATACATACATAGATCCTCTGATACCATCCATGGAGGAATCAGAGGATGAAAGTTTATTCAAATTTTTACAGTATTAAGGTGATACTATTTTAAGGCAAAAACAAACAAGAAATAAAATGTAGGTAACTCTCTGACAGTAGGTAACACTTATGCTTGACTTTTATTCATAGGACTATTTTCCCTCAATTTTTCTCCAAATACGTGTCAGAGATTGGTTGTTTCTACAGTTTTCTTTCGGACATGTCAGTTCATTCAAGGGTTATCTGTAAAAGTTCTTACCACTCATGTTTGTGTTATCTTGATTAAAAAGCTCCTCTTTGCATTTTGTACAAGTTCTTTTCTTTTACAATTAAACCGAACAACCCTGTCAATGTCACTTTCTGAGAGGTCTGCTTGTTCATTGCTTAAGAATTCCAATTATCTTCCCCTGAATGTGGCAGCTGTGAACAAAGCCAAATGGATTTGCTCCAAGAGAAAATATGGTTTTATCCTAGAGATACTTTTAATTATTAAGCAGTCCAACTTAATTCATCATTAGCGCCCATAATGAAACGCAATAAGGCAATTTCGAAGGAACGGAGCAGAGGTGCTATAAAATACAATCTAAAGTCATAACATTTATCACAGCTTGCCGTAGAGAAAGTTATTCTGCTAGAAGCAATAGTTTTACACATAAAGCTTGATTTGTTAAAGAACTTATGTCAACCCTGTGGCAGAAACTGGCTAGCTGCTCACAAAGTGCAGATCCTCTCCCTTCTGGGTACACAGACTCCTCCCTCTTAACTCTCCATGCTCTTTTTGTTCTTGTTAATCCTCACCCTAGGATATTTTTTTCCATTGATTATCTTAGAGAGAATGGAAGGGAGGGCAAGAGACAGAGAGAAAGAAACATTGATGATAGAGAGACACATCCACTGGTTGGCTCACGCACACACCCTGACCAGGGCTGGGGATAAAGCCTGCAACGGCGGTACGTGACCTTGACCAGAATGGAACCTCTGCAGGCCAACGCTCCATCCACTGAGCCACCCAGCTAGGGCTCTGTAGTCTTTTTGTTTCTGGTTGGCAGTATTGGAAATTACTCCCAGGATACACTGTAACCTGAACACTGAATATTGTAAGATTAGCAAATGGAAGGAAATTATAGCCGAATGTAATAGAGGCTAAATAAAATTTTTTTGAATGGGTAAACGGAAAAAGCCAAGAAGTAGAGAATAAAATATAAAATTAGTGGCATAAATTCTGACTTGAGTTCAAGTCTACAACTTATTGGCATTTAACCTCTTTGAGTCTTGGATTTTTCCTCTATAAACAGGCCAACATGATAACTCTTCCTATGAAGCGTAAAAAGGATTTTTTTTTTGAAAAAAGCTCTGATATTTCTAACATATTATACAAATGATAATTGTTAGTATTATTAACAGCATGCTTTTCTGCTGAAGTCCTCAGCAAATGAACACTTCATGGAAAAATTAGGATTCAGCTAGATAGTGATAGCTGAACTACCTAATGATTATACATGGACAGTCGACAGATCTGGGAAGATAGAGTGTGTATTAAGACATGAAAGTTGGGAGCAAATTAAATTTATATTTTACTCAAATAAAAGTGAGTCGACTAGATAGGTTAGTGTTGATATTTATAGGACTACAAAAGAAAGATGAGTTAGTCTGTTAAAGACCAGGCCAATGCATTTTCTGTTTTATTTTTTTCCCTAGATTTCCCATACAATGTGAATTAACCTTCACATTAGCCAAAAAACACAGAACTGGTTTCTTCTCAAGAATTATGGACTTATAGAGCTAAGAAGGCTTTATGTTTATCTAGTCAATTTACCCTCCTCCCAGGAAGGCCCTTGATTTGACCTCATTGCTGCTCTACAAGAAAGCATTCCCAAACCAGAGCAGATGAACAGTGTTCATTATATTGAGCTAAGCTGCATACAAGAATTAGTTTTATCAAAGAGAAGATCCAAATTGTTAAGGTTCTTGCTTCATTGATTTGCCCTGACTGAAGCTGTGTGTGTATTGGCTTTCAATATACAGAGCATATGGTGACTACAGTCTCTTCTAGTATAGATTCTACTGCTACATATTTTAAAGAAAAGAGGTGTTTGCAAAGGAAAAGTACTAGTAACACTAAATTATATAACTACTGTATGTTACATTTTATTAAAAAAAAAAACTTGAGAGACACTTTTTAAAAGAAAATTCATGATAAAAATCCAAGTATACCTCCAGGAGACCAAATGCCTAGACAAGAATCAGTTCTATTTTCTGCAAGTTGTCCATCATCTGAAGACTTAGAATATGCTGTAATATTGCTTAGGTAGGATGCTTAGCATCTAGAACTTATGTAGAGTCCTAGACTCAGAAAAGAAATCCCACCCAATTCCCAAGCTTTTCTGGGAGTTTGATAAAGAAATGAGACTTCCCTCTCCTGTGGTTCCCATAACCATGGTCAGGTTTAGAATAGCAGAAAGAACATTTCCAATAAATTTTTAATTGCTGGTTTTCCCACTGACCATAAAATAAGGTCCAAACTCTTTTTCATGAGTTTCAAAGCCCCCTTTTTCCTATTCTGCTTCATCACTTGCCACTGTTTTCTTCCAACTCTACCCACTAAACTTTCACTTCTTTGAACATGACATGCTCCTTCTGGCTTCCAGGACTTTCCCCATATTCTTGCCAAGGTCACCCACTCTCCAGCTGGCTATTTTTATACTCGGGTATCCATTCCACCTTCTCTGCCTAGATTAGATCCCCATTCTATAGGCTAGCTCAATAAGTCCACCTCATATTTTTGTTCAGTTGTATTTATTTTCTGAGAGGGGCTGAGGTTTTTTACCTTCTATATCCCAGGACTTGGCTCAGTGCTTTGAGCATTCTAAACTGAAGGAAAAAAGTCACCAGAGAATTCACTGTCTTGTCTAGTCTAGACAGGAAAACCAGCAATTCAAACACCAAGCCTTAAGAGCCTTGGGTGAAATATGACTGGTGAAATAGTCAAAATTCCATTTGTTACAGAAAAACTGACAGTATAAATAGATATTAATCAAATTCATGTAAGAAGTGTCAAAAGAGGCACCCTTGGCTGGATCAACTCCTAGTGATGCTTTCAAGGATCCAAGTTCTAGAAATGTCTACAATTACCATATGTTATGGGATTATTCCTCAGTCTTGTTGCCTCACTCAAGATGATGGCTGCTTCTCCAGGCTTCAAGTGGGAAAAAGAATGGAGGTGCAAAGGAAAAAATGCTTGCTTGTTCTAGTTTTTATTATTACAAAAGAGAAAGCTGTCTAAAGTTTCACCCCAGTAGTGTCTCTTGATATTGTGCTGGCCAGAATTATGTCACTTGACCATCCCCAGAGAGCGAGAGCAGGAGGCTGAGGATACGCCTGAGTCAGCCCATCAATGCTGAGTACCATCAACACTATCACTGGAGCAGAAAGATGAGCAGAGTGATAACAAATGTGGTCAGATCCACAGAGTAAGCAGAAAGATTTTCACGTTGTGCTCAGATGTTGAACTTAGCCTTAAGACAATGAAAAAAATCCGAGATATAATTGGAGTATTCTAGAAAACTCACTTTTACCACCATTCTAATCACATCTGAAACTACCAAATCAGGAACTACCTAGGGCCCAGTGTCATGAAGACATGGTTTTTCACTCTACCATGTGCGAATGAGTAAGTCTCTGATCATTCTCTGTTAGCATCATAGAGGCTTTGATTAATTTATTTTCATGGAGTAAAGGGAAACCTACCTTAACAAAATAAACTAGACTGAAGCCATGGAAGAACGAACCATGACCATAACAGTCTAAGAAAGCCATGCACCTGGAGCAAAGAACCTGATCTATGCCAGACACCTGCACTTACTGTGGCAGCCACGAGAATGCAACCCACAGACCTCCACCCACAGGGACTACTCCTGTCTCAGGGCCCCTGTTGCTGTACTGAGGTCTCAAGCTTTCCCAGCCTTACTCCCGTCCTCCTTGCCTAATGGTCAGACTTGTATGCTTGCAGCCTCTGGCCCTCCTTGTCTTCCCTGGCTCCCTCCCCAGTGTTTTTCACAGGAATTCCCCCTAATAATATCCTAGCACGTTTAATCCCATCTTGGCATCTGCTTCTCGGAGGACTCAGACTAACACACATGGCGCATCATGTAATCCTCAAAACACTCCTATGAGGTCAAGGCTATCTTTTCCACTTTAGAGACGAGTTAGGTTCAAAAAACTTGTTCAACAATTAGCCCTGCATAATTAATTAGTAAGGGCTAGTCCAACTCTATTTTTGGAATTAACATTTTTCTTTTCCTCCACTCTAAGGGAAAAGACTGATTCTACTAGACAGATGTGGAAACCGAAGTCAACCTTTGAATCAAACTTTGACTATGACCTGGGAAAACATATTTCAGATTCCCTCAGAAATATGTTTCTTACTTTAGGACTTGTGATTTTAGTACCTAAATAGACATCAGAACGTGACTTACTAAAATTATATTATAGTGGTAAAACGTTTGTTTGTTTTTCCAATTAAGTGCAAAGCTTCTTTTAAAATGTATGGAGAATATATTTAAGTTCCTCTATGTTATCAAAACATGTTTCTCAAAACATGTTTCCTTTATACTGGCCCTAACCTGAAAATGTACCAGAAAGATGATATATTCTACTTGAGTATCCAGATCCTAAGGATGGAGATTTAACATAGAATTTTCTCAGCCTAAGAGCTGCCTTGTTGCCCTGGCCGGTGTGGCTCAGTTATTTGGGTGTTGCTGGTTTGATTTCTGGTCTGGGCACATACCTGAAGTTGTGGGTTCCATCCCTGGAAAGGGGCATGCAGGAGGCACATGATCAATATTCTTCTCTCACATCAATGTTTTTCTTTCTCCCTCTCCATTCCTCTTTTTCAAAAAAAAATCAATAAAAATGTATATTTTTAAAAGAGCTACATAGCCCTAACTGGTTTGGCTCAGTGGATAGAGCATTGCCCTGAGGACTGAAGGGTCCCAGGTTTGATTCTGGTCAAGGGCATGTACCTTGGTTGCGGGAACATCCCAGTAGAGAGTGTGCAGGAGGCAGCTGATCGATGTTTCTCTCTCATCGAGGTTTCTAACTCTCTATCCCTCTCCCTTCCTCTCTGCAAAAAAAAAATCAATAAAATATAAAAGAATAAAAGTAAAAAGCTGCATTAAATTAAATTGTTAACATTTTAATATGTTGACAGTTTTTTTTACATCATTGGTAATTTTCCTGGTTTCTTAATCTATGTGACTTTAAAAAAATCACTCTAGGTCCATTTTTTCCCTTTATTCTTTGTTCTTAAAACAAGCTTAGGTTGGTTTAGAAAAGGATAGGAAGAATTTGGAATCTTTTCTTCTATTTGGTCTCAGGCTCGATCACAGGGCAGGTCAATCAGCATATGCCTGGCCTTCCTGGCCCCTTCCATACAAGCATGGCGACATCACCTGCCCAGAGTGTCCGAGGGATTCAGAATGAAGACAAGTATGTATGTCATATCATTTCAATGCTCCTAGAGACACATCATTTACACAAACACTGAGCATGTACTGCACATAACATTTTGCCTTAATGTAATATATTTTTATGGTTATGGTCTCATCCTACTTCTTTGCCCAATGTATCATTTTAATTTTATTTCCTGTGGTCAAAAAGCTGTCCTGCTGTGAAAAATAATGTCTTTTGGATTAAATCATTATTAGTTATTAAATTTTTAAAATTATAAAAATCTTATAGCTATTAACATGAGAAATGTATTGGAAATTGATTTTAGTGATACGGAGCTTTCACTAACGGAGCTTTCATCTCCAATGGCTTTCACTAACGGAGCTTTCATCTCCAATGGCTTCTCTAAAATTTATCAAATGATTAATTATGCTTCTTGCTCTTTGGCTTGTAAGTACCTTGTTTGTCACAATATGCTTTGAAGTATTTAGAAAAATTAAAGTATTTTCCATTTTAAAACTTTACCAATATAAAGAAAAATACTTTGATCTAATGTGCTTTGTAATTTTTCTAAAACCTTTAAACCACAAATACAGTATATGTAATTCATAAAAAAATAGGTACTGTATAGCCAGATTAGCAAAGTCAGTCCTTGTCAAACCAAACAACCAAATTAGACTTACATTTACCAGAAAAGGCAGGAGTTCAGTTTTTATTTGAAATAGACATGTCAACAAACATTCCTATGATCACCGTATTATTCTCTAATTCACAGAAACAGACAGAATGGAGCATTCTTTGAGAGGTCAGGAGATAAAAAGGGAAGGTGCCCTGCCCAGTGGCTCAGTTAGTTGGAGTGTCATCCTGTACACTAAAAGGTGGCAGGTTTATTCTGGGTCAGAGTACAAACCTTGGTTGAGGGTTTGATCCCCAATCGGGGTACAGACAAGAGACAACTGATCGATGGTTCTATCTCACATTGAAGTTTCTCTCTCTGTTTCTCTACTTTTCTGTCTCTCTCAAATCAATAAACTGGAGTAAGGCCGAAACCGGTTTAGCTCAGTGGATAGAGCGTCGGCCTGCGGACTGAAAGGTCCCAGGTTCGATTCCGGTCAAGGGCATGTACCTGGGTTGCAGGCACATCCCCAGTGGGAGATGTGCAGGAGGCAGCTGATCGATGTTTCTGACTCTCTATCTCTCTCCCTTCCTCTCTGTAAAAAATCAATAAAATATATTAAAAAAAATAAAAATAAAAAAAAATAAACTGGAGTAAGGATTGAAAAAAGGGGGGAGGTCCTTGAATAGTGTTATCATATTTACTTGACTCTACAATACATTTAAATTCAGAAATTACTCAATATAAACCAAGTTACCCATTTCTAGTATCTCAGGACTGCCCTCAACAGAATATGTCTAAATCAATCTCAAGGCCCTATCAACGAGCCCTGGCAAGATTAGGGAGGGTAAGAGATGTTTCTTTTGTAAAATGAAGGAAGAAATGGTTTCAACAGCGGGTGGATGTGAGGCTCTGAAAGTGATTCCCTGGAACTTTTATGCTCTCTCTCCTACTCATTTTCCTGCTCCTGAAAGATTGACAGGTTAGGCTACCATAAAAACCTAGTGAAGATAAGGAGGTGTGCTTTGGAAGCAGTGCTCTTAGTCTCTTAGCGCAGTGGTTGGCGAACTCATTAGTCAACAGAGTCAAATATAAACAGTACAACGATTGAAATTTCTTTTGAGAGCCAAATTTTTTAAACTAAAACTATATAGGTAGGTACATTGTTATTAACTTAATTAGGGTACTCCTAAGCTGGCCTTTGCTAAAAACGACCTCAATCTGATAGAGGTACGTTCACTGAGGTCGACCCCTTCCAACTCTCCCATCCACACTTGTCTTGTATAATTGTTTCGTCTACCTCCTTTCGTTCATCCTCTCTATATGTCCAAACCATCTCAACATACCTTTCTCAATCCTCGACACTACATCTTCTTTCACTCCACAACATTCCCTAAAATTAACTTAATAAACTTTACTTAAAGTTTCAATCGCACTGTTCGTGCGCGCCCGCACGTGGTATTTTGTGAAAGAGCCACACTCAAGGGGCCAAAGAGCCGCATGTGGCTCGCGAGCCGCAGTTTGCCGACCACTGTCTTAGCGCATAAGTCTGTGGTCAAATTCTTGACCTGCCATTTCCAAGCTGGGGTAACTTGGACAAATCACTTCACCTTCCTCAATCTCAGTGAAATAGATTAATAATAGCATTAATCTTGTAAGATGGTGAGGGGGTTAGATGAAGGTATATGTATAGACCCTTAGGGCACCTGGTATAGTAAATGCTCAATAAATATCAGTGCACATAAAGGCCTACTAATGGTATAATTTAAGGGAGCTTCCAAAGAAGTGAGAACTCAAGGAGGAATTGTTCCTTCACCCTGCCAAGCAGAGAAGGCTCCCAGAGGGAAGCTGAACTGGACATCACAAGAAGATTTAGATAAAAGAGAGAAGAGCTATCCCACATGCTGGAAACTTCATCACTAGTATGTGGAACCTACTCACTATCATGAAGATATGAATATAGTAGATATTTTATATGTTGTTAAGATTTGGTCATCATAGGCTTTGGTGACATTTTGCCTATTTTTTACTTTTAAAATCCCCATAAGGCTTAAAGATTGTTCTGACATTTTTCCTTCTTTCAAATAAGGGCACCATGATAATGCGCATTGTTTCCCTCTTTTTTTTAAAGTTTTTTTTATTTCCCTCTTTTGTTTAAGTTTATTTATTTATTTATTTATTTCATTGGTTTGTGTCCAAACTTAATAGTCCTGGGCTCAATCGAAACATCTCATCACACATTGTCAGTTGTAATCCCTGGCTTCTAGGAAGAGACACAGCTTTGAAATTGTTCTGTGGCTGACAAGTCCAGTCATAGTTCAATCTCCTTCTTTCCTCTTACATGTCATCTGCCACCAGTTCTCACCAAGATTTTTACCAAGTCCTGTACTTAACTAGAATATTTAACAGACATACTTTAATTCTACTATGAGTAGAGGGAAGGAATCAAAAGATAAAACCTGAACATATTTTAAGTCTTGGGCTATGTGAAACCTATCATATTCATATTGTCTTCAAATATTGGATCAATGAACCTTGAATGTATACATCCCCAATTATGTAAATGAGTTATTATTCAAAAAATCCAAGAGTTATTTATTGTTTCATATCCCTTTCCGTTGTAAGCATCCAACTTTTCTCTACAATTTTATTAGCTCATCACTTTCATGGTATCGCTGCTTAAACGGAATGTGCTACTTGGCTCAAATTAGGCATGCTTAGCAACATCTTTAAGAACTAAGATTGTCGTTAAATACAGTGACATCAGCCCCCTCATCCCATCTTTAGAGAAATTGGCAAACAACTCAATTGTGCCAGTTTTCAAAAAACATTTTTTAAGACAGGCTTTGGCAAATTAGATAATTATTAAGCAAAACAATCTGGTGCCCAACATGATGCATTAACAGTTGCTAATGTTATTGAACTGAACGACAAGAGAGGCACTTTGTTCTTACTTACTTGGCAGACGATTATTCTTTGCTCCAGCAATACTTCATGTGCATACTTCCAAGGAAGACTCATGAATGCAAAGGTTCATTAAGGGAATGAGAGAATCGATTGTAAAATGGAAAAGGCTGGGTGAAGTCATATTTCAAAGAGATGAATATGGTACACTCCATTATGTTGTAATCAGCCTCTCTCTTTCATTCCACAAACTGTAATAGTTTATCCGAATTTTGAAAAAAAAGGAAAAACAATCCGTGCAGCCTTCTGACCACCTTCATCCTAAAGCCAGGGAAGGAGTCACACATGCTGCGGGCATTTTCCATTTACCACAGTCCTTGGAGTCCACCAAGCCAATGTTCCTGACCATTTTTCTCCTTAATAAGAAAAACATTCAAATGCTACTATTATTGCTGCCCCGGCAAACCACACTTAATGGATGGGACTTGCCCTGTACATGACACTTACAACATCAATCAAGACTGAATTTTATTTCAATTTATTATGGTTGCTGTCCAAATGAAAAAATGCTTATATCGTAAAAGTGTCTTACGATATAAATGTGCCAATGATGTAATCACAGATTTCAAGCAAAAAAAAAAAAAAATCCTGATTTGGGTTAAACATTTGCCCAACCTGCCTTCTAAATTTTTCATTGAAGTTAAACATAACAAAATAATGGGACCATTAAGAGGTGATGCTGGTACAAAGCAGAAGTCATATGTTAAATATTTTATATCTTTATGAGGGAGCTTTATTATATTTTCCTTCTTTAAGAAGGGAGTTGATATTTCCAAATGATCCGGGATAAATGACTTTAATTTTACTTTCATTGAATGCTCATCTACAATTTTTTTTACACCCTTTGAAATGACCATTTATCAGGAGAGCAACACTACCCAGCTTATTAGTCTGGAATTCATCCTTGGCCCCAGCTGTTGGTTGGCAGAAGGTCCTCTGGGTCCTACTCAGTTCCCACTGGGCTTTTGTCCCCAGTGAGAGACAGAAGCAGATGTCAAGAGATGCTTTTCACTGATGGCAAAAAAAAAAGCAAAAAAAATAAAACCTTCCACCTCTCACATGATTGATTGGTGACTGATTTTTTTCTACAAAGAGCCCAGCAGGTTTCTCAAGAAGCTGGAAGGTCGCCTGGTTGGTGTAGCTCAGTGGTTGAGTGTTGAACCATGAACCAAGAGATCGTTGGTTCCATTCCTGGTCAGGGCATAAGCCTGGGGTTGTGGGCTCAATCCCAGGTAGGGGGCATGCAGCAAGAAGCCTATTGATGTGTTCCTCTTTGAAGTGTCTATCTATCCCTCTCTCTTCCTCTCTCTCTCTCTAAATCTATAAAAACATTTTAAAAGAAGAAGCTGGAAGGCCTGGAGAATAATTAAGTGCCTATTCTAGGCTGCCAAGTCTCTTTCAGTGGTTCTCAAACCTGAGCATGTCTCAGACTTACCTGGACAATGTGTTACTCTTTGTGACAGAAGTTAGGACCACTTCATGGACATGGGACCTTTGCCATTGCTCTGCTGCCATCTTGAAATTTTTAATAATTTTTGAACTGGAGCTTGACATTTTGTGAACCCCACACATTAAGTAGATAGTCCTGACAGAAGGTCAAGGGTAGAGTAGGAGAATTTGCATTTCTAACAAGATCTTAGGTGATGCTGATACTGCCTGTCTGGGGACTACACTTTGAGAACTATGAGCTAGAAATCAGAATGCTAAACACTTAATTTCTAGGCCACCTCAAGCAAGAGGTGGTCATGAAACAATTTTGGAAAACAAATTGTGAATAGAATTTTACTGAGAAGGGCCTCCCTTCCTTAGTCTGCACTACTCTTTCCCTGCTCATCTGCCTAGAATGCAGCTGTGGTGCCTGGTGCTACAGCAGCCATCTTGCAACAATGAGGATGAACATAAAATGCTGACATGTTGGAGCTAACAATAGCCACCACAGTATGGGTTTCTACTCCAAGAGAAGGAGAGTTGATCAGAAAAATAAATCTGTATACTGCAGTCATTATATACAATTGAAAATATTCACCCAAATCCCTTACCCAAAATAAAATATTGCTAACATTTAGGCATTGTGCCTTGAAATATTGTTTGCTCTATACATAGGGTTATTTTTAGACATTGCTGTGAAAATACAATGTAATCACACTACATACAAAATTTTGTATCTAGATGTAATCATAAAAATAGTAAATACAAAAACCGTTGTCTAGTTGTACTTATTCTCATGATGACAATGCTGTGTCACTGCCCGTGCTTCACAGTCTGCATGGCTATTTCACAAGCATTATCTCACTTGCTGGCAACAATCCTGTGAGTTGGGTATGGGAGGGAGCAATGACCCAATCCAGGGATAAGTCATCAGAGTTACAGAAATGTCTGAGGGTGCCCAGCTAACTAACAGAGCAGGAACTCAAACTCTGGCATTGGCTCCTAACCCCATGCCTTTGCACTCCAAAGCAGAAAATAATCTATTTTCAAGGTCATAGAACGTCAAATAAACTATGAGGTCTAAAGTCTTTACTTCCTCTATTTTTCCAACACGGGAAGTTGATCTAACATTCTCAAAGTCCTTTTTTATAAACCCCTACTTCTAAGAGATGCCTCTGGGGAAATAAAAATATTCTATTATCAGTAAGTTTTAGAAGACTAAGTTCTACAAATTTCTTCTTGGAGATTCACAATGCAAATTAGAAGTACTGTAATTTTGTGTTGTTTTGTTAATCCTCACATGAGGATATTTTTTCCATTGATTTTTAGAGAGAGTGGAAGGGAGGAGGAGAGACAGAGGGAGAGAAACATTGATGTGAGAGAGACACACAGATTGGTTGGCTCCCGCACAAGCCCCGGCCGGGGCCAGGGATTAAGCCTGCAGCCGAGGTTATGTGCCCTTGACCTGAATAGAACCCGAGATCCTTCAGTACGCAGGCTGACAGTCTATCCACTAAGCCAAATTGGCTAAGGCAAAGTCCTATAATTTTTTGTAAAAGTTTAAACCAAAATTTGCCAAAGTTATTTGACCAAGCAACACCTTCTTCAAAGAAAAATCTCATCAACATCTCTCAGAACATTATGTTCTATGGAGGTCAAAGTTCCTTCTGATTTTAAGACTTTGAGTACATACAATAGTCCTCCTTTATTCACAGATTTACTTTTGCCATTTCAGTTACCCACAGTCAATCACAGTCCAAAAATATTAAATAGAAAATTGTGGAAATAAACAATTCATAAGTTTAAAATTGCATGGCATTCTTAGTGTGATGAAATCTCACACTGTCCAGTTCCATGCCACTAGGGACATGAATCGGCCTTTTGTTTAGCATCTCCATGCTGTACACACCGCCCTGCTCCTTAGTCACTTAGTGATTGTCTTGGTTATCAGATCTGTCATAGCATCACAGTGCCTGTGTTCAAGTCACCCTTTATACTTAGTAATGATTCCAAAATACAAGACTAGTGATGCTGGCCATTGGGATATGCCAAAGAGAAGGTGTAAAGTGCTTCCTTTTAGTGAAAAGATATGCAGGTACAGGAAAACCACAATATATATAGGGTTTGGTACTATCTGTGGTTTCAGGGATTCACTGGGGATCTTAGTATAGAACTCCCTTGAATAAGGGGGGTGGGGTGGGATGGGCAAATGTAAAAGAAATGGAAGACCAAGAAAAAGAATGATCATGCTAGCAAGTATTCATCTTGTACTCAATATTTAACCTAACTAAATCACTTTATCAGTTATAGTTTTAAAATATATTTTTATACTTTCAATATACTTTTATAGTATAGAGTTATTGCATTGCCACAATTAATAAACTTGGTTACTTCAATGTGATGAAAGTTTTGTTGAAATGGAAGTGTGGTATTAAATTCAGGATCAATCTTGCCCTGCACCAAAGCACAATTCAAAAAGCAGAAATAGCTTTTGAAAACCGTCTGATCAAGAACAACACATTAACTACACAAAAATGTCTGACCAAGAGCTGCCCAAAATCAATAGCCGAAACTCGAGTTGCAGAAATCTCCCCTCAGCGTTTCACTCCCTATATTTCTTTTACTGTTTGGTTTTTTTCAACAAAGTTCACTTTGGTCACATTTAATTGAGTTAAACAGCTATGCCTAAGGTTAGAAATTATGAAATGATGGATATGGACAACTAGCCAAAATGGCAATGCCCAGCTTTATGGAGGAGGAGAGACAGGGCATGATGCTGGCTTTACCCGTTTATTTAATTAGTAGCCATCCAATTTAGACATAAGTGTCAGAGACAGACATCAGGGATGCCAAATCAGACAGCCTCTGACTTCCAGCCATTTCCTAAGCGCTGCACTTACAGGCAATGGCTTCCCATTCAGACCAATTAAGACGTGTCCTTTTCCCGGAAGCCAGGCCAGTGATTGGATGTGAAGGGTTAACTTCTGGGCAAGTTCGGTGTGGACATCACTTTTCTAGGTCAGTTTTCATAAGTGCTCAAATTTTAGGATGAGACATATCTAAAGCAGAGGTTTATATTTCCGTTGTTGCAGTAAGTACTGCCCCATTTCAAGTTCACCAGTCATTCAAGCAAGACTGTCTAGAGACCATTGTAGCAAGCTTTAGAGAAATATGGGATGAGCAAGAGAAGTGTGTGCCCCTTTTGTATTGTCAAAAAATAAGCATTATAAAATGTACATTTTTGAAATATATATACATTATTTTATTGATTTCAGAGAGGAAAGGAGAGGGATAGAGAGAGAGAAGCATCAATGACGAGAGAGAGTCATTGATCGGTTGCCTCCTTGCATGCCCCACTGGGGACTGAGCCCACAATCTGGGCATGTGCCCTGACCAGGAATCAAACCATGACCTCCTGGTTCATAGATTGATGCTCAAACATTGAGCCATGCCAGCCAGGCCACAAAATGTACCATTTTAACAATTAAGTGTATAGTTCAGTGGCATTAAACACATTCACAATATTATACAAACATCACCTCTAACTATCTCCAGAATATTATCTTAAATAAACTCTGTACTCATTAAGTAATAATTCCCCATTCTCCCCTCCCCTCAACCCCTGGTAACTACTATTTTACTTTCTGTCTTTATGAATTTTACTATCCTACGTACCTCATATAACTGGAAACATGCAATATTTGTCCTTTAGTGTCTGGCTTATTTGATTTAGCATAATGTCATCCGTGTTCATCCATGTTGCAGCACGTACCAGAATTGCATTCCTACTTAAGGCTGAATAATATTCCATCATATATATACCACAATTTGTTTCTCCATTTATCCTTAAACATTTTATTTGTTTGCACCTTTTGGTTATTGTGAATAATGCTCCTTTGAATGTGAGTGTACAAATATCTACTTGAGTCCCTGCTTTTAATTTAGGAGTGCATATAGCTAGAACTTGAATTGCTTGAATTAATTCTACACCTAATTGTTTTTATTGAACTACCATGCTGTCTTCCACTGGAGATGCACCCGTATACTAGTACATTCCCATCCGCAATGTACAGGGATTCTAACTTCTTTTCATTCTCATCAATACTTGTTACTCTCTGTGTATTTTCCAAGAGCCATCCTAAAGAGTACATGGTTTCCTTTAAAAGCCCACTTGTAGAGAGCAAGTGGGATAGAGACAATTAATACTATATGGAAATAGAAGGAAAGTGTAAATATCACAGTAATCCATGGGTGCTTTTTAAATATTAACACTTAGGTAAATAAGCCTTTTTTAGTCTATAGCACTGGTTCTCAAAGCATGGTCTGTGAATATGTATAAGGCCAGCTATTCCTTAGACATTCCCATTTCTCTGTTTTGCCAAGTATCCCCACAACATAGGGGAACCCACATTACAAGGTTATCATCAATTAGCCACCTGACAAAGCCAAATTTCTCCATGGTGCTGCCCAAGAAACACAAGTCCAATTTCCCAGAAAGTATAATCAACATGAAAGTGGATCTTGAGTTTCCTGAAATACCCCATCAGTAACTGTGAGAGACTAGTCTAAGGAACTTCAACAGCATGGTCAGAACTTGACAAGTTAGACAAGCATGTCAAACTCGTGGCCCGCGGGCCACAGACCTCATTTATTTGGTCTTTGTTAGTCTTTGAGTTTGAGAAAATCACACAAAATGAGGCTCAGTGCCAACGGGGAAGAGAAGAGAGTTACTCGGATTCTTATTGAACTGTTATTGACAGCACCAGCAAGGCCAAAGTCAGGCTAGTGCTTTTAGATGGTAGAAAATAAAAACCTCTAGGAAAACAATGAAAATAGAACATCCATGGTAAGACATTTGGCAGCAAAGCATAGTCACATCTAGGTTGGCCTTATTCTCTCTCTCTCCACCTGGTAATGTAAACTTGTTACACATGTAATTACTGTGTGTACTACCAATCACATTATAATAATGAGTGTGCTATACAGACGTTAAGATTTTCTCTCATGGCAATCCAAGAAACTCTTATGACTTAAGTTGTTGTTTTTTTATAATATCCTTACTCTGAGCCTGAAGATAACTTCTTTGAATGGTCTGCCAAAAATTTTCAACGACTCTTTTAATAACAGGAAACTTTGCTTATTTCCAGAACCCTTTCATATCTTGGATCTCATATTTTAAAAAAATCTCTAAAAAGTAGAAGCTGTGTCCTTACTGAAGGTACCTTGAAAAAAATGTATATATATGTTTGTGTGTGTGTGTGTATGTGTATACTATGTTAGGATATAACTATAGGGTGTCCCAAAACCATGTACATATACTTTAACATCTGATAGCTCAATTAATGTTTCCTTCTTTTCAGCCAGACTAAGCTTTGAACAAAGGAAATTCATCCTAAAATGCTACTGGAAGTTTAAAAACACAGTTCAAGTAGAAACACTGCCTTTATAATAATTCAAAGTGTGTATACACCCTGTGTCCCCCCAAAATGTACACACTTTAACAGCTGATAACTCACTTAACTTTCACTCCTTTGCAGGTTTAACTGATTTGAAATAATGGATGAAGCAGACTAAGCTTTGAATAAAGAAAATTTATCCACTAGACTTTTATGGGAATACATAAAAGATAAAGTTTACGATACAAAACCGGCAAC
Source organism: Myotis yumanensis (assembly GCF_028538775.1). Taxonomy (NCBI): domain Eukaryota; kingdom Metazoa; phylum Chordata; class Mammalia; order Chiroptera; family Vespertilionidae; genus Myotis; species Myotis yumanensis. The sequence continues at coordinate 17,648,786 of NW_027223765.1, forward strand.
AGTCAACAAATAGAGGGCGCACAAATACAGAATGAAATTATTCTTGATGTTTGCAATTCCATTGCTTCACATTATCAGCTGTGCCTGGACCAGAACAGTCATCAGTTTGAGAACAGGCATTGACAAAAAAAATTATTTATTTCTATAGAGTCTCTTAAATAGTAAAAATGAACTGTGTTAATAAACACTGACTTTATATACCTTTTTTGAGAAGACCTATATATACATTTGGAGAGAAAGGAAGGGAGACACTACCCAAACACGGACAGAAATTGAAAATTTAAAAAAGATTCTAAGTAAATGTTTGCTACGAAGATTTCAGGAGCACCAAAGTTGCCAACAACCTGTACATATAGTTTTATCAATATAGTAATATCTTTGGCAATAGTAATATTATGCTTTGCTCTAGTTATTTCCTGAGCTGATTTTTACCCCTTTGACAAATACAAGACAATAAATAATGTAAACACCGCAGTAACTGGAGGTCGCAAAAACATGGTTTTTTGCAAAAGACAAGATTTTCTCTGTTGCTTTGAGTCGCCAATGAAAAGGCCATATTTGAATGATTAAAGCCATCTATCTTATTAGTGAAATTCAACTGCTCCAGGATGAATTAGTCAAGGAAAGCAAATATTAAAAGAGGTGATAACGATGGTTTGTGGTGATAGCACTCACATCCTGAAGTAAAAACAAAGGAAGACAGACCCCACTTCTGTGGATTTTGATGAACCCACACATTTTGAGGCTTGGATTGTTTGCAATGAGCTCTTACATAGTTCAGCACATTGCTATCACTTCCTGCCCTCAGCAGATTGTCCCGTTTTCTATTTTCAAAATTCTCAATAATTCTATTATCCAATTTGAGAAGGAAATTCACAATATTATCAAGAGGAAATTAGACTGACAGTTGCTGCTTTCCAGTTAAATGAGATCCAGGACTCTCAGATGTAAAGTGAGGTGAATTTGCTAAAAATGAAAAAAGTTGAAGCACAGGCCCCAGGCAAAATTTCTCTACACGCTCCTATCTAGGGAGTGGATTAAAAACTGCATATTTTAAAACAAGAATATAGGTACCATTCCCCACTGATTACCATTAGCCCTCTGACCTGACTACCATTACTGCTCATAAAACATGCTTCATACCCATCAATTGATAGCCCTTCCCTTTCCATCATCAAAATTATACAAAGCAAATACTTACTGAGCACTTGCTATATGCCAGAGATATCACAATTCTCAAAGCACTGTTGGAGTTAGATTCTATCACTATGCTCATTTTACATATTAATTGATAATAAATAAATTAAAGCTTGAGTGCTAAGTATCAGATTGTCAATACTTCAACCCAGCTTTGGCTGGTTACAGGGCCTTCGCTTTTAGCTTCTCTGTATGGTTGTCAAGTTCAAAACCCAGCATCACCATGATTATCTGTGTAAGTTACTGCACTTTTCTAGCCTCAATTCTCACAGGGTTCTGGCGAAATATTTGTTTAGCATGTACCAAGTACTACCCAAGTATTTACTATTATTTGTGTCCTTATTGTTGTTATGCTAAAATAAACAATTTCCTATCTTATGTAGAACAGGCCATCTTTCAGGTCTCAGGATGTATGAAAAAGGTCATATCTGGCTATTCCAGTATTTCCATGCAACAAAGGTGGGTTTCTTATCCCCAAAGTGAAGAATGATGGTAATTTAGTCACTGAGTGTCATATAATCACAACAGTATCCACCATGTAGGCCATGGGCTCTCAAACCATGCTAACGGAACAGCTAATCACACAGAACGTACGGGCCAACATCTAGATGAAATCTTTTGGAGGTACACTGCCTCAATCCCCTGCACTGGCCTTTCCTCTGAGGCTGTCAACTTCACCCTTTGGCATGCCAATAGCACTAATGCCAAGGTCATACCACCCATGGCAAAGCTAAAGCTTGCCAGAGTTGCTGCAAGTCAATGATGTCCTCCTCCCAAGTGGCCAGGAACAAGGGTATGCCACACACACACACACACAAAAATGATTAAAAGAAAGACAAAATGTAATATAAGCTTTATGGGGTCTTAATGTACAGGCAACCAGAATACTGAGCATTGTTTCTAGAAGTAGCAGCTGTGCAAGGTGTCAGATGATTCTGGAAGTTGGCCTGCCTATCATATTCTTTCCTTGTAATAAGTGACAATCTATTGTTCAGTTGCCGCTATGTCTCTTAGTAAAGCATTTACCAGCCATTTAATAAATATTACACATAAGCATAACCGTGATATTCTCTCATAAATAGTTCTAAGCTTCAAAGGAGGTGCAATTGCTAATCCTAAGGCTAAGGAGCAAGGGAACTTAATGAAGTGAGCTTCCACGTGAACTCTCATGAAGTACTGCTCAGAGTTAATACACTATAGAAATGTGCTATAATAAATGGGCCTCGGCCAAAATTTACCTTCTAATTTATTACAGATATAAATCTTACATTGTGATAATAGCTTGAGAAAAGCATTTTCCATTGTATTAGAAGTACCCTTTTGTCTCCTCCCTGGCCCCCAGAAAGTTTCCACCATCCATCATTTTTTCTCATGCGCACCGGTTAACAGAAGATATCTGACTTTAAATCCTCTTGCAATCCCTCTGTATCAGTGGTTCTCAACCTTGGCTGCACATTAGAATCACCTGGGAATCTTTTTAAAATCCTGATTTCTGGGCCTCATCCTCCGGAAATTCTGTTTCTTTGTTATGGGGTGGGGCCACAACATTAGTAACAAAGAAACAGAATTTCCGGCGGATGAGGCCCAGAAATCAGGATTTTAAAAAGATTCCCAGGTGATTCTAATGTGCAGCCAAGGTTGAGAACCACTGCTCTACACACAGGCTGTTTTGTAATTGATGGTCCTTACTGATGAAGCCTGAATCTGCAGGTGATTAAAACACACCAATCTTCATGCCTCCATGGCATTAATTCAAAACAGCAGGTATTAAAGAAGTAGAAAACTATGGTTCTTGTGGAGGGAATACTTTTCAAACTATGAATACTATAGTACTTTGTATCAAATGTGAATCTCAAATATGAATCCGTAACTACAAAATCAGCCAGTTGGTGTTCAAAATTCCCAAAGGAAGAGAGAATATTTAAAAACTAGTTGACTTTCTGAGCTTAAGCCTTCTTTAGTCACAGCTAAAAGTTCCCATATCCCTCAAGAAGTCTTCACCTGGCATAATGTAAATTCTCTAACCATCCTGCTTTCTTCTTCTGAATGCACAGTAGGGTTTCTGTGTGGTTTTGAGGGAAGATGGCAGATCCTGGTTCCCTATATTCTGTAAATATGTTGTTTTACATTTGGCAGCCAGTCACTTCACATCGTGTACTCAAGCTTATATTTTCTTTCTTGTGAGGGATAGCTTCTATTTCTGACTATTTTTCAGAGACCATTTGGATCTGTTCTTCAACATGAGGTTCCTAAGAGTTAATTAGCCTGTTATTGAGGTCAACGACAACATAACATCCCATTTCAGGGTATTTAACCATTTGACAACAGTTAAAACATTAAATAACCTCACAAAAAGGTTTTATAAAGAAATCTAGAAACCTGACTTTGGGTGTTGGGCACACGAAGCAATATGTAAATGATGTATCACAGAATTGTACACTTGACACCCACATAATCATATTAACCAATGTCACCCCAATAAATTTAATTTTAAAAAAATTTCAAAAGCAAAATAAAATCTAGAAATAAGGAAAATGCAATAGACAGACACAGAATACACTTATTATTGTAATGTGAGGAAACAGCATTAAAAACAGAAAAACCAAGCCCAAACTCTCCATCATTATGTCACCGCCAGTTAATCTTTAGAGAACACCCTTGGACCAAAATTGTGCTCTGTAACTTTGAGAAGTTTGGTGATGCTTCTTTGAAAGTTGTGCCCTCAGTATTTCCAACTTTGTCCCATGTATGGCTTGAAAAAAAAACCCGTGTACTTTTCCTCAAACTAGTCCTTCATAAAATGCACAATCAATAGAGCCCCTAATAGTTTTCATATTTCAGTCTAATAGATAACATGGCATTGCCCTTCCAACCTCTTTTGCTGCAGAATCACAGTTTCACAGACACATTTTCCTTTCAGCCAGACTTCATATGTGGTAGTCACAGGACACTGGCATTAACATTTAATAGAGTTTGTGAGCATAAAGCACTTTTATGGATACCTGCTAGAGAGCTTTATTTTCCTTTGAAAGTTTTATTAGAGCTGTTACATTTTTCTGCAGTGTTTTATGTGACTTGCTGTAAATGATGATTGCATTGCATTAAACAAAACAAAATCATCGGTGTCAGGCAACAAAAACACTATGTGACCAGATGCTTGTCACCTATTTAGAAGAAGGGAGAAACAAATCTAACATTACACAGAAGTCCCTGGTTTTACTGGTGAGGATAATGAAAATTAAATAACCACATAGGGTCTAAAATGAGAAATTTGAGATGATACATAGATGCAAATGAGTTATGAAAATACTAGCAACTTACACAAAAATTATTGATTTTCCCCCCCTTTGATTACTATTTCAGTGATCAGAGTATATTAGGTACTTGTTTGCTTGCAATGTGTTTTATTAATCCTCTATATCTGACACCCAATTTGGAAATCAATGCTTATTTCATCATTTTTCTCTGAGGGGTTCTATTATTTACAATTGATTTAACAGGAATGAAAGGCTTACCATTAACAAGACCCAGCTGCTGACACTTCCCAGATGAATTATTGAACTTCAAAACCTGAATTAACTTAACCATCGTCAAGACTGATGGTTTGGTGATTTTTTGCGCCAAGTCTAATGTATTTATAATTAGAATGTCAAAGCAACTGTTTTCCTGCTTTGCCCTTTTTCTTGATTCTTTCACTTCATGGTATTTTAAAGTTTGTTTGCTTCATAGATAGACCACCATTCCTCTGAGTTTAAAAGTAATACTCGAGTAGCAAGTAGATGTCCAAGACGGTTGTTTGAGAGAGGGGACTGAGCAGGAGATATAAATTTGGAGATGTAGGCATAAAAACCTAGAAATCACCAAGAAGTTAAATGTTGTTAAAGGAGAAAAGTACAAGCACTGAGCCCTGGGACATTCAAACATCTAGAGGCCACAGAGAAGAAGACGACCAGAAAGGAACCTGAGATGGAGCAAGGAGAAAACCCAGGAGAGAGGTGGTGATGAGTGGAAGTCCTTAAAGCAAAACGAGACAAGTATTATCAAGAAAGAGCGGATGAGCAACTTAGAGGCTGGTAGGTCAATGAAGAAGAAGGAAAAAATTGACCATTCAGTCATCAAAATATTTAAAGAGGAAAGTATAATTGTCTGAATAGATGTTCAAAGAAAAACAAAATAGAAATCAGTACCATAATAAAAATTCATATAAAATGAAGAGTATAAACAAAGTTCCTTAGCCTAATATGATATTGCTATCCAAAAAAAAATCCAACTCATTGTTTAAAACATTTCCTTAAAAATTAGGACAATATAGGGTTGTCCAAATTCACAAGTTCTCTTAAAAATTGTTCTAGAGCCCTGGCCCTGTGGCTCAGTTGGTTGCATGTCATCCCATGCACTGAAAGGTTACCTATTCAAGTCCTGATCAGGACACATGCCCAGACTATGGGTTCGATCCCAGTGGGATGCATGCCGGAGGCAGTTGATCAATGTTTCTCTCTCCTATCCATGTTGCTCTCTCCTATCCATGTTGCTCTCTCCTATCCATGTTGCTCTCTCCTATCCTCTCTCTCTAAAAAAAAGTCGATGAAAACAGGTTTTAAAGAATTGTATTAGAGGTCTTAATCAGTATAATAACATGCCCTCATCCTTTCTTCCCCACCTATTCCAACATACACATACAGGACAAAATGGTTGAAAAAAGAGAAGAACCAGAGATAATACCTCAAAAAAGCTACAAACATTTTTAAAAAATGAGTTTCTAAAATTGTCTGGATATAAAAGTCAATTATATGTATATACTATAAATAACCAAATTGTGATTTCTAAAAAGCAGTCATTAAAAATAATAAAAAATAATGTATATATTATAAGCCAAGCATAATTTAGGTCACTTCCATGTAGAAGAATATAAACATTCATGAAATATACTAAGAAGTCAAATAAATGAGAGTAATGCCATAGTCATGAATTGTATCTGCACCTAGAGTGATACACACAGGCAAAGCTAGTTCAATCAAAATCCATACATAGTTTTTCATGCAACTTGACAAGTTGCTTCTGAAACTAATTAGGAAATACAAAGTAAAAGAGAAACCAAAACATTCTCAAAGAAGGACAAAGTAGGAGCCTTAACCTATCAGAAATTAAGACTTAGTGTAAAGAAGTAAGAATTAAACAGAACAGTACTGACACAGAGTAAACTTATAAACAAGACAGAACTAAGAGCTCAGAAAGACACATACACAGAAATGTAATATATAACAGAAAAGATACTTATTATTGAGATAAGGATAGATGATAAAATAAACAGTGTTGGAGCAAGTGCTTTCCATATTCGGAGGGAAATGATAGATCCCTATTTCACACCAGTTACAGAAAACCAATTCCAAATGAATGATGTAAAAGGAAAAACTAAGATGTTTATAAGAGATTAAAAGAGTACTTTTAGTTCCTTGAGATACTTTATTAAAAAAATTAGAATGCATTAAAATAAGAACTTCTAGAATGCAACAAAAATATCACAGATGTTTCATTAAAGATAAAACACATGTTTATTGAACATGAAAAGAAGCACAATTTCATTGATAAATTAGGTAAATGCCAGTTGAAATCATGAGATATTTTATTACACCAAGAAAGTGTGGAAAAATAAAGAACTTTTGTGGTACAAAGTGATGCTGAATATATAAAACCGCAAGAATACTTATACACAATGTGTTATTCCAACATACATACAAGTGACCGAATCATAAACAAGGTAATAATTAACATTAAACTCATGAGTGCTAAGTTTGCATTAGGAAAATAAAAATAAAATGAAAGGGTACACAGGGATCTCAAAGGTAATGATGACATTCTGTTTCTTAAACTGGGTATGGAATGCAGGGCTTTTGTTTCATTAATGTATTTTACTATTTGATTATTTTATTAATTTTTCTTGTATTGGTTGGTTTTTGTTTTATTTTGTTGCTGATTATTTTATGTGTTATAAATCATTATTTTTCATTAAATATTTATGCTTATTATTTTTCTATTACTTTAAGTATCTTATTCATGATTTTATTATCTTTTATACACATTCTTTCATAATTGTAATTGTCCTAAAAAATATACTATAAAAATTTAATCTACAAAGCAGAATGAAAATCTTAGATCAAACTCTTCATTATTTCAAAGCAATTAAAGAACAAATGACCCCTATGAAGAAAGATTACAAAGAAGGGATGCAAGATTTTAAAGGAATCAGAAAGATGAAAATTTAGCTAGCCTAGCTCAAAAAAGAATGGCAGTGTAAAATAAAACTATTACAGAAATGAAATCACAGTAAATCAACCAGACAAGCATGGTAAAAAAAATGGTCAGTAACTCGAAAAACAGAGCAAAATGAAATTAAGATGTTCAAATGGAGAAAAAGATTACTGATGCCTAAGTCAGATCAAGGTTATACATTATATCCTTAATAAAATGAGATACTGAAACAAATATTCAAATAATTTCAAATAATTTTTTTTTCTGAAATAAAAGGAGGCCTGAACCAACAAATGAAAAGTATAGTGGATGTTCGCAGGGGATGGGGATTAGTGGAAAAATACAGAATACATAATCAACACTAGAGCATATCTTTGTAAAGTCACCAGATTCAAAGAAAAAAATAAATAGGTGGGGAAGCCAATGAGATGAATAAAAAGATAAATTTATTTCAGGTTAGAAATTTAATACTGCAATGATGACAATTCTCCCTGAACTATAATTATAATTCAAATTTGATTCCAATTTCCAAATGAGAAAAAATAATAAACAGGTGTGAAGAGCCAGGAGCGTGCTGAAAACAACAAAAAGAGTAAGGAAAGGGACTATTAAAGCTTATTATAAAGTTTTAGTAATTAGTGGATCAACATATGCACTTATGGAACCAAATAGAGTAACCAGACATAGACACAAATGACAAAGTACTTCACAGCAATAGGCGAAAAAATGGCTTACCAAAAGAGATTTTTAAAAATTAGAAGATGTTATACTGGAGCAGTAAAATGAATTTCTTTCATTAGGTTAACTCTGCTAATGTAAATCTATCTATCTTATCTGGAAAGTATTTTGTCTATATGAATGAAGTTTCCTTTTTGACTTAGTGATCTAGAGTTTCCATTTCTAGGAAGCCATCCTAAAGGAATAATCAGTGTGAACACAAATATGGTTATATTTGTTGTTTGCTTATTCAATACAACAACTAGAAATAGTTTAATGTCTATAAGAAGAAATGGTTCTTATATGCTACCATACATCTACATAATGGACTATATGCAGACTTTTTTTTAAAGTCACAATTTCAAAGAATATTTAATGACAGGAAAATGTTCTTGTGTAGAGAACTGTCAAATTACAGAATGATTCTAATTTAGAAGAGGAATACATTAATATGTATGTGTACATTTCAAAGAAAGCTGAAATATTTTGTGAGTGATTCATCTTATCCTTTTTCTCTGATGGAGGAGAGAATGTGGCTGTGGTCAGTATTACAAGTATTATAAGTATTAAAGAGGATTAAGTAGTGGCATCCTGCCTGCAGCCAGGACATCGCTGGTGACTGTGTGTATGCTCACAGCTAAGTGTGGGGGTGAAATGAATACTTTTAATATGACAGCAGTCAAAGGAGGAGAGGGGAGAAGTTGATAAAATGCTGCTACTTTTCTAAGTAAGAAAAAAATAAAATCCAGAAGCAGAGACAGATTGAAAAGAGTCGGAGGATAGAGGGAGAACTTGAAGGGTTGAGGTCCCTGAAAAATTGGGAAAGGGTGGCGCCAAGAGCATAGGGTGTGGGACTAGCCCTAAGCATTGCAGAGGCCTGTCCCTTCCCCACATGTCAGCAGGAAGAGGGGAGATGGAATTTTCAGGGTGAGCAAGAAGTTCAGCTTCTTTATTTTTTGGTAACTTCAGTTTTATCGATAAAGTAAGGGGTAAGACTATCAAATAAGATTAGAAAGGTTTAATGTTTGCCCTAACCGGTTTGGCTCAGTGGATAGAGCGTCAGCCTGTGGACTGAGAGGTCCCAGGTTCGATTCTGGTCAAGGGCATGTACCTTGGTTGCGGGCACATCCCCAGTAGGAGGTGTGCAGGAGGCAGCTGATCGATGTTTCTCTCTCATTGATGTTTCTAACTATCTCTCTCCCTTCCTCTCTGTAAAAAAATCAATAAAATATATTTTTTTAAAAAAGAAAGGTTTAATGTTTGGGACATGAGAAAAGTGGAGAAAATAATAAAGCAGCAGTTTTTTAAAAATTAAGTCAAACTTTTCACTAATTCAGAGTATATCCCCGCCCCCTCCCGCCAATTAGTGGAAACTGATGGTGTTCTCTAATTATACTGGATTTATGAACAGGCTAGACGTACACGAGATTTTATTCCCTATTCTCTATTTTGGCATTCGCTTCTTGATGCTCTCTTTCACCTAACCCAAGTTACGCTGACATGATCTTTGACTTCCCACGGAGAAGTGTTCATTTTAACTGGCAGGCAAATGATATTACCCTCGGAAGGCCCATCATGCTAAATGACCATTAAACCATTACACTTAAGAACTGCCTCTCAAGATAGAGATTTCCAAGTGCTTCACACGGTATCACTGTTTAACTCTCAGCATTTTATAGACAGGGAAATGTCATCGCCAAGCTCACATGAACTCCTCTGGTTATAAACAAAACATCTGTGGCTGGTTAGCTCCCTTGGTTGTTTCATCCATGAAGTTAAATGACCAAAATCTTGAGTGGGACCCTTGTAAAGCTCGGTTAGGAAGGTTCTCTTTATAAGCCATTCATTTGCAGCCCCAGTTCGATGAGTTGTCTCCCAAAAGGGGCCCCTGATTCAGACAATGTGTGGCTGCCATCACCCCATCAATCAGCCTCCTCTCTCCTTATTCCTCACCAGGCCCCCTCCATGTTCACCAGGCTCTTCTCCTTTCCGGCTACCCTGCCTTTATACCTTTCCCCAAGTCCTTCCTTCCACTGTGATTATTCTGTTCCCACCCAATCCCTCTGCACTTCAAAATTTGCCTCAATTTCACTGCAGTCCAATATTTTTCTCCAGTAACTCTAGTCTTCACGGGTGTGTATATAGATGAATGATCACCCTTTGTATCAATATTCTACGATTTAATTCACAATTACATTTGGTTTGAGAGTTAAGCTGCTCAAGAGCATGTAATGCAGTTATAGCACAATATAATGCAAAAATAAGCTCTGCTTTCTATTTCAAGTTCAGTACGTCCTAGCTGGGTAATCTTGGACAATGCATCTGATCTCTTTGGACAGTCATTTCATCATGTGAAAGATGAAAAGCCATACAGATGTAATTTTCTACCTTATACTTTTTAATCACTTCAGTCTTTAGTATCACTCAATAAACACTTGATGACTGATGGAATCCTATTAATAGATAATACAAATCTATAACAAGAGTGCAAAAAAAATCATATGCACAAAATCCCCAACCCTATAGACAATGTAAGCCACCAGAAACAGTTCTTATTTTTTTTTCTCTTATCCTCAGCCATATTTTTGAAGTTGTGTAGTAGTGCCAATTTTGACACATTCACTTACATTTTTAAATGTTCAGTTGACAACCATCTTCAAGCCACAACTTCTTGTACTTGGACATGCCTACACTGACGTATACCTATATTCAAATAATCCAAGTGTTTGAAACAAAACCTTTTAATCACAGCAAAGCAATAAATAAAATATAAAGAAACCTTTTGCCATATGACCTGGTCAAAAGCAGCCACCAAGCCTCCAACTCCCTCAAGTCCTGCTAACTAGTTAAAAAGCTAAAAGAAGGCTAAGAGGGGATGGAAGCAGGTGAAAGGCCACTGGCTGGGAAGGTGGAAATGGTACGATGTAAAGAATGGGTAGGATGCAAGAGGTGTGTTTGAAGATCTCATAGCATCAACACCCAAAATTCCCCCATGTGTTTCATATTTGACACCCCTTCCTTCTCCCATAATGCACAGGTGAAGATATGTTCTCTGAGCCTTTGAGACACCAACTCTCTTGACTTGGGCCCAGTTCTCTTTGGGAAACCATTATTGGAGTATTAGGCTAATAAGTCTCTGCAATGTTAAGGCATACAAGTTAAGCAGAGATCTGCGGGACAACTTGCCTAGTTTTATTGATCTAATTCAGATGCTAGCAAACTACAGCCTGCAGGACAAATCCAGCACTTTAAAAAAAGTTCCCAGACTTTAGCTGGGGAAAAATAAATTCACGACACCTGAAAATGTAGCTTTCAGATTTCAGTGTCCATAAATAAAGCATTAGTGGACACATCATACTCTCTCTGTTACCTATTGTCAAGGGCTGCTTTACTTCTACAATGGCAGAATTGAATAATTGTGACAGAAGCTGTACGGCCTACAATATTTACATTCTGGTCCTTTACAGAAAAGTTTGCACACATCTGATCGAAACTCCTAAATCCGCCACTCCCAACACAGCTTATAAAGCACATGTTTTAGATTTTAATATCTTTGCATATTTCACCCTGAGAAACCTTCATGATTTAGCAAAGCACACTGATGTTAGCTGAATTTAGGATTGTGTAGGACATGCTGAACCAGAAAGATTTAGAATTCTAAATCCCACTTAGAATTGTCAGAATACAGCGGCTTGAGACCAACTTCCTCTCAGGTGAGGGAGCTGCCTTAGAGCGTTCTTTTTAACCTCCAGGTGAGTACAATAACAGCACACCTGAGGTCATTCTAATGTGAATTCATCAACACTGTACAAGATGAAGTACGGACTGAGCTTTTCTTACACCATGAGGCTTTAAGACAATTTTCCACCACCCGGCATCCATCCTCACTTTATCTGTAGCAACTCACATTCCCCCTCCAGAGGCAAACTGTCCAAATCACAGAACCCTCATGTTTCAGGAGATACTTCAATATAAAACAGGGCAGCAACACCAATTCTTTTCTCTGAGCTCTTCCTTGGCAAGAAACTATTGCTATGGTTAAGACAACTAGAATACATATTCCCAAACCCAGGTAAGGCCAATTACAAAGGGAAGTGCTCAACATAACTACTGATAAGAGGATGAGGAGCTAAAAGAGAGTAGACTGAACTTACCTCCTGTCTGTAGATCCTGAGAACAATTCTCTAGATGAGAAGGTTGGGTGACAGTCTCTTTATGGTGGTGGTCAGGATCCTGCAAGAGAAATGGCCCGCATTTATCAGTCTTAAATAGCACAATGCAGAAAAATAAATTGAAATTTTTTTATTATTATTTAGAGTATTTCCCTGGCCTCACAATACCTCCTTTCCATGATGTGAAGAACCTATGAAGAACCACCAAGCTCCTTTCCTAAATCTTGAACCAACCTGGAACATCTCCACTGAAGTTGCGATCGCACGGAGGGAGGAAACCAAGTGAGGGCGTGAAGCCTGTTTGTGCTGAGCTTTATATTCACTGGGCTCAGGTGTGAGCACTGCCACTTTACTATGCAAAAGCACTCACAAAGGTGATGGCCATTAATCATACTATGCATCTACCATGAGCACGGATCTGTGACTACATAGCAAATTGAAAGCAGATTCAACTTCTGCTAAAATTCAGATCCATGAAGATGGAAAGAAAAAAAGGAGAGATTGTGACCTTCTTGGTTTCTTTATTTTTTTACATGAAGTCCTAGGGTCTCCTGAGAAATCCCTCTCATTATATTGCCTCAGCCATCTTAAGGAAATATGCCAAGGGCTTTAATCCTAGTTTTCCCTCAAAAACTAAATTCTTGCCCTAACCCAGTGGTCGGCAAACTGCGGCTCTCGAGCCACATGTGGCTCTTTGGCCCCTTAAGTGTGGCTCTTCCTAAGCCTTAGGAGTACCCTAATTAAGTTAATAACAATGTACCTACCTATATAGTTTAAGTTTAAAATAGTTGGCTCTCAAAAGAAATTTCAATTGTCATACTCTTGATATTTGGCTCTGTTGACTAATGAGTTTGCCAGCCACTGATCTAAACGAGTCTCAACTGGTCTGACTGGGCACTTCAAGTCTCTGCCACGCATCTGTTCCATGCCAGTAGGCTACCTCAGGAATGTCCTCATGGAGATGACAGAAACACAAGAAAGAGCAAGGCCTCCCGAGTTGTAGACTTAGAAGCACCATACTTGCACTTCTGCTTCATTCTATTACCCAAAGTCAGGAACATGGTCAATACAGGATGCTCAGATAAATCTGAATGTCAGATAATTGACAAATACATTTTTAGTATATATACACTATTTATTTTGGACATAATTATACTAAATAGATGTTTGTTGTTTATCTGAATTTTAAATTCAGTTCTGTATTTTTGTTGTCAAATTGGGGAACTCTACTTGCTTCTCTTTGGTCTAATCTGCAATCAATTCAGGAATATTCACTTGTGATCATTAAACCTCAATTTAAGAGACGCTTGGAGATAAGTTATTTAGCTTCCCTGCCAGAAATTAAGAAAACAGAATTATATTCTCTGAGTAAAAGACCATTTAGACGGTAAGAATTTCCTATTTTTAAAAAATATATATTTTATGATTTTTTAGAGAGGAAGGGAGAGGGATAGAGAGTTTGAAACATCGATCAGCTGCCTCCTGCACACTCCCTACTGGGTATGTGCCCACAACCAAGGTACATGTCTTTGACCAGAATCAAACCTGGGACCTTTCAGTCCACAGGCCAACACTCTATCCACTGAGCCAAACCGGTTAGGGCAGTGGTTGGCAAACTGTGGCCCCTTAAGTGTGGCTCTTCCACAAAGTACCACATGCGGGCACACACGTACAGTGCGATTGAAACTTCGTGGCCATGTCTGACCTCTTGAATTCACAGGAGGGAGATTAAGGTAGAAAAATCTAGCGTTTCAAATCATTGCAGTTTTAAGACTTGGTAAAATTTAATCTTTGAGGTTCCTGGCAGCAAATTAAGGTTGAGCAAAGTAACTAAAGAGTAAAACGTGTTGAGAAGTAGTTTATTTTTAATAGCTGAAAATGGCCCAACACCAAGCATTTAGGTGGAAAGAAACTACTGAATTTCAAAGTTATCATATTAAGTTATCAAAGCATAATGCCGCAGACAAGTAACTCATCAGGGAGATATGAATTGAGTGCAATGTAAAAATGAACAAAAACATAAATAATTGGGTACAAGGAATCTTTTGCCTTGATGACTTTAACCAACCTCAGGGACATTATGGTGCACATAATACCTTATGAACCTTAGAGTTACTTTCATTATACAATGGATCAGAGTGAAGTGTTTCTATGTCTTAATATTATTGATTGGCTTGAGCAAACCAAAAAGGAATTAGTTCCCTCTGACTAGTCTCCTGAATGTTCAACTCAGAAAGCCGAACCACAGAGTTAAGAATCCCTCAGTATAATCCCCATGATAGGTCTAAAACTTGGCCTCTCCTTGAGAAGGCCTTGAGCCCTCATGTGTTAATTTTCATACCTGGAAAATTCCATTTTTATGACATATCAAAAATAAATGGAGACCAGCATACAAATATATGAGCAGAATGAAGATTCTCAAAATAGTGTTCATATTCAAGAATCACTTGGGAAAACTTGTTATAAATCCAGATTAACAATCTCTTATCACAGAAATTCTGATATGGTAGGTCTAAATTTGGGGGGGATTTTGTTTTGTTTATAATGCATATAATATTTATTAATCATATACTATAAGCAATGTAATATGCTAAGCATTGACAGTTCAAAAATATATAAATTATACTATTCCCTCTCAAAAGTTTACCATCACTCAAGCACTTTATTTCTCAGAACTAACCTATAGGGATAGGCATTAATCTGCTTTACAGAAGAGAAAGTGAGGTCCAACAAGACCACATAATATATTCAAAGACACATAGCCAGTACAAACAGAAGTCAAGTTCAAAAACAGGTAATTACATTCGTTCACTCACTCATTTATTCATTATTGTTCTCACCTCTTTTCCAACTACTTTTCTCCTAAACCCCTACACTCTGTCACCCTGGGTTACTTGTTGTCCTTTGAACCTACGAGATATATACCTGCCCCAGGACCTTTGATTTTTCTCTTCTCTATGTCTGAAACATTCGTTGTTATCTCTTGACTCTCTCCTTCAGTCTTTGATCAATTATCACCTCCTCAGTGAGACCTTCCATGACCATATTTTTAAAAATGTACTACTTGCCCCTCCCCAGAACACACTATCCTTCTTCTGCCTTCCCTATTCTTCCAAAGTGGAAGTTTAATGGATAAAGTGAAAACGCTCCATCTTATAAATCTTATGTGTAGCACACTAGTCACTCTGAGTGAATGTGTATGTCTGCATTGAATAGTTTCTTGCCTGTCTCTATTGCTAGGATGGTGGCTCTCAAACCTTAGCACTTTCAGAATCCCCAGGGCTTGTTAAAACACAGATTCTGCATCCCTCTCCCTGCCCCAGAGATTTGATTAAAATAATGCTAATAGCACTGATCAGCAGACCATTTAGAAAAGCCTTGCCCTAGGGCAGTGATGGTGAACCTTTTGAGCTCAGCATGTCAGCATTTTGAAAAACCCTAACTTGATTCTGGAGCTGTGTCACATATAGAAATTTTTTTGATATTTGCAACCATAGTAAAACAAAGACTTATATTTTTGATATTTATTTCATATATTTAAATGCCATTTAACAAAGAAAAATCAACCAAAAAAATGAGTTCATGTGTCACCCCTGACACGCGTGTCATAGGTTCGCCATCACTGCCCTAGGACATGCATTCTCATCTGGGAAGATTCTCCCTCTACATCCTCTCACCTCCAGGGAACAGTTCACAACAGCTGAAGACATTTTTTACTGTCAGAACTGGGGTTAGGAAGCGACTTGGCATCTCCATGAGTAGAGGCTATGGATGCTGCTAAAGATCCTACATTGCATAGGACAACTCCCCACAACAAAGAATTATCACCCCAAATGTCAATAGTGATGGGGTTGAAAAATTCTGCCCTAGAAGAATGCTTCTCAAACACCCTCAGGCAGCACCACCTAGAGGACTTCTTCAAATTTGTACTGTCAGACTGCACCCCAAAGTTTCTGCTTTGTTAGGCTGGTCCATTGTGGAGCCTGAAAATTTACATGTTTACCAAGTACTCAAGGAAAGGAGATGCTGTTAGTCCAAGGCTCCCACTTGGAGAAGCATGAAGTAGAACAAATGCTCCATAAAGCAGGGATCTTTGTCTATTTTACTCCTTCCCCAGCAACAGAGCATGGTATCCTATAGTCATTCAAGTTCCTAACTTTTTACTAACAAATCCCTCTCTCTGTCCTCCACGAGATGATTCTGACACCAATAATCCTTGAATGACACACTGAGAAAAAGAGTTGTTGTTTTTGTTTGTTGTTTGGACAGCAACTTTGAGATCCCTTCCATTCTTGTTGACTTCTAAGTTCATTTATTGCCAATCAAAGACATCTGATGAGAGTTAAAGGATCAGCCCAGATGCGCCTATCTGCCTGGAGGAGGGGGTGAGAAAGCTCAGATTACATCTCCACAGTAAGATCTTTACAAAGTAAACAAACTGTCAAATGCAAGTCCCTGCATTTTGTATTCATTTATGATGGAACAAAATAGTCTTACAACTGCCTGCCAAGCAATTCCCATTTTCAAAAACTAAGGCCAGAGAATTCATACACACACACACACACACACACACACACACACACAGTTCCTAAATATGATGCTTGAGTGAAGTACCTTGCATTTTTAACTCAGTGGGACTCTGTGTCTTCTTGAATGTACTTGTGTTTCCATAACCACATCTATGACAGTTCTGTGATAGTATCTTCCAGGTGCTGCCAATTACCTCTCCTTACATCATTTTCTGGGGGGATATTAAATTCCATTCCTTTTATCCTGTGCCCAAGGCCAACAATGAAGCAGTTGATCTCCATAATTCAAACATGTCTGATATCTTAGATTCAATTGCCTGGTTTAAGACAGGCATTTAATGAAGAACTGGCGAATGAGAAGTTTAATGGCTAAAGTGAAGACACTCCATCGTACAAATCTCTTTTTACTCATGTGGAGTCATCAGCCAGGGTTATTGATTTGCATTTACTGACTGGACTTTCTATTGTTTTCAGATGTTGTATCCCCAGCCGATGCCCGCAGGCTATTAGTTTTCAGGGCTGTCCTGAAAACCCCAAGCCTCCCCTATTGAATGAGGAACTCTGAAACATTCACAAGAGCCAGGAGAATCCAACACATTTCAGAAAGTGTGAAAGCATTTCACTGGGTGTCTTCATTTCACAACAATGAGAATCTGAAGAGAAATAATTAAAATCTTAAAAATGAACATGATTCACTCTTTACAAAAACAACCAGCATTACTGAGTTATAATTTACTTATATATATTTATATGTATATAATTTACATGGAATCCACCTTTTTAAGTGTATATTTTAATGATGTTTCGCATACTTGCACAGTTCTTCAACGATTGCCACTATCTATGATCCCAAAGAGAAAGCTTAAGCTCATGTATAGTTAACAACTACTATCCCCAATTGACACTCATTTGCTCTCCGTCTCTATAGATTTGCCTTTTATGGAAATTCCACATAAATATAATCATAAAATATGTGGTCTTTGTGCCTGGCTCCTTTCACTTAGCATATTGTTTTGGGGTTCATCTATGCTATAGTATTCATGAGCACTTTATTCCTTTTTATTGAAAAATAGTATTCATTGTATAGGTATATTATAATTTGTGTATCCATTCACCAGTTCACGGACACTTGTCTTGTTTTGACTATTATGTATAATGCTGCTGTGAACATTTGTGTACAAGCCTTTATGTGGACATATTTTCATTTCCCTTGGGTAGATTCCTAGAAGTAGAATTTCTGGGTCATATGGTAAATCTATGTGTAACATTTTAAGGAAATGCTGAACTGTTTTCCAAAGTGGCTGTTATCTATTACAATTCTACCAGCAGTCTGTGAGGGTTCCAGTTTCTCCACATCCTCTCCAACACTTATTATTGCCTATCTTTTTTTACTATAGCCATACCTGGCTCACTCTAAATGTTGAAATAAGAATGATTTCAAATTTGTACCACAAATATAAAAATACATCTCTCATGTATTGAGGGCCTACTCTGTGTAATGTTCTTTAAATATATTACTATTGACCCATCATGAACACAGTGAGATATCACCCGTAGTTAAGAAATAAAGAAATAAGGCTCAGGAAGGTTAAACATTTGCCCTTGAAATCCCAGCAAGCAGATGGCAGAATCTGAATTCCATGCCAGATGTGCATGATACAAAACTTAAATATAAGTTATTCATGCAGAAGTGAAGACATATTTGAAACATAAGCATGGGCTTCCTCTTTATTAATCATGACCAAGACACTTCTGTTAATGTCATCAAAAGAGGAATCAACAAACAGTGAATTCATCTGTTTCAAAACACCACAGATTTTTTTGAAGAAACTATACTGAGAAAAACTAAGGAGTTTTAGAAGTTCTAGAGAATAATTTCACCTTGAAATTTTCTCTTCAAATAACAAATCCCACAGTTGTAGTTTTGATTGAAGATTTAACTAGCAAGATATTTATGACAATCAAAACTCAAATGAAACATACTTCATAGCCATGAAATTGCTGAATGGTTTTTATTAACTGCACAGAGTCATTTGCTACTATCTAAAGATGTGAATTCTGACAACTGCTGTTCATGTTTGAGTGCTCAAAACACATTTATTGCCGGTTTCTGGCATCCCGTCTGTGATCGAAGAGTATTGATGTTTCATCTGGCTCATATTCCATTACAAATAGCCTGTTGGCAGAATGGTGGTGGCTAATGTCCGTGGATGCAACTGCTCCAGCTCAAAATCTGTACCCCACTCTTCTCTGGCCATACCTCTTGTTCTACCCACTCTCGTACTGCCAGTCATGACCCCAACTCTATCTGATCTGTTTATTGTCATTCAAAAGTATACCCTCTCTCAAAGTCATATTCTTTTCTGACTTGGAGATGCTCTGAACACTGACTAAAAATCCTCAGCATTTCATAACAGTACCTTTATTTCCTTTGGATTCGATATTTACCTAGTTGATCCAGATGGTTTGCTAATGAATACCTGTTTCCCTGTTTTATTTTAGACTACCTGGTGATGTCGATTGTTGCTACTTAAGTATGGTCTACAGACAGACAAAGTCAGCATCCTTTGGGAGCCTGTTAGAAATGCAGAATTTCTCACCTCATCCCTGACCTCCTGGTCAGAATCTGCATTTTAACAATCTGACCAGATGATTCTTAACTTTAGCTAGATCCTTCACTTTAACTAGCATGGATTCCTAGGTCTAACCCCAGATCCGGAACCTCACATTACCCAGCTGAAAATCAGCCCTTACCAGCAATAACAGCAAGGAACATTTATCATTCAGAAAGCACTTCCTTCTCTCTTCATAAGTTTCTTCTCTCTGCCTCCAAACCTACTAAAGCTAGTCTCTTAAACAACAAAAATCTCTTGACCTTGTTACCCCAGTGAGGAAGAGTACACTATTGTTCACATTTATCTGCTTCCTCTCCCAGTAGGAGTGTTAAACAGACTCATCCTGTTGAACCCAGATTTGCTTATATGACTTGCTCTGTCCAATGAAATATAAGCAGAGGTGGTAAGGGTCATTTTTAAGTAGAAGTTTTAAGAGTCAGTTGATGCCTTGCCTTTCTCTCTCTTTACTGTCACAAGACCGGCATTGACCCAGATAGAGGAGGCTCTGTCAGCTTGAGTCCAGAGAGAAGACAACTAGGGCAGAACCTAAGGCAACTTAGGGAGGGAAAGTCGATTTGCTGCTGAAAGCCACAGAGATTTGAAGTCAGTCTGTTACAGCATACTTTAGCAAAAGCTGACTGATATCTCTTGAATCACTATCATTTACCACTTTTTCAATGAAAGAAAAACAAACAGGAAAAACATACCTACAGAACAGAGTCTTACTTAAAGGTGCCCTTACACTTGAAAACTCTATTAGACTGTCCCCTTCTCCTCTGCCAATTCTGCCAATATTTTTAAAATTATACTTCTCCTAATTTCCAGATACATCCCAGTCGATTTTTACTTAATTACATCAGGGATCAGCACATTTCTTCTGTAAATGTCCAGATAGTGAACAGTTGGGGCTTTGCAGGCCATATGGTCTCTCACAACCACTCAGCTCTATCATGGTAGCATAAAATTACTCTTAGAAACTTCATAAACAAATGGGTGTGGCTGTGTTCCAGTAAAACTTTCCTGGTCCTGAAAGGGTGAGGGCTATGCCCTCCATCTTACCCCGTATCCTCCATGTTGGGGTAGGAGCCATGTGCTCAGACCCCCTTCTTCCCCGAAGCCCAGGCCTCTGCTGGCCACGCCTGGAATTTCTTTAAACTAACCAATGACAGTTGAGGGATGTGCGCGCCATAAGAATTACCGCATCTTATGTAACAAGACCCGGCTTGCGCCTGGCCAATCGGCAGGGCCCACAGCCCCCTCACTCCACCCCCTATTAAAACCCTGGTTTTTCTCATGGCGGGCACTCCCCGCTTCTGGCCGTTGGGTCAGAGGGGGCTGGGAGCCAGACCCGGGTCTGTACTACTAATAATAAAGGATCCTTTGCTTTTGCATCGAACATGGCTCCCTGTTGGTCTGTGGGGATCTTGAAATCTGGGCATAACAGTCCAAGGTTCAAACTTACAGCTTATTCTTAACTTGTCCCACACTCTAACCCCCTCTAAACTAAGCCAGGGATTATGGACTCACAAAAACCACAGAAATTTCATCTGAAGGGGTAATAGACAGCTTCAACCCTATCACTTTACTGATAAAGGAATTATTAAGCAAACAAATTAAAAAGCCACACCAAAAATAATGTGGTGAAGGCCTAGAGTGGGGCAGGGTCTGGGTGGAAAGGGACAAAATGGGCACTAGCTGGTTTGGCTCAGTTGACAGAGTGTTGGCCTGCGGGCTGAAGGTTCCTGGGTTTGATTCCTGTCAAGGGCATATGCCTAGGTTGTGGGCTCAATCCCCAGTAGGTGTGTAGGAGGTAGCCAATCAATGATTCTCTCTCATCACTGATATTTCTATCTCTCTCTCACCCTCTCCCTTCCTCTCTGAAATCAATAAAAATATGTTAAAAAAAAAAAAAAGAAAGGGGCAAAATGGGAGGAAATAGGGGACATCTGTGACACTGTCAACAATAATAATAATAAAATCAGAAGTCTAGTTAATGTTATGTATACCCTGAGTCTTCAATTTACTTTGAAATGCATCATAAAAATATGGATGGTGGCTATGTGGATATTCACTATAAAATTATTTTAACCTTTCTGTATATTTGAAATATTCATAATAAAATATTGAGGGGAGGGTAACATATACCCAAGCTAAAGAATATATGTCTGAGACATAAGCAATTGATTTATGAAATATAATCCCACTTGATAAATGTACCATGAAAATTTATTTAATGGCATTTGAAAAACTGATCTAAGTAGGGCCTTGAGACACCAGCTCAAATACTTTCATGTTCATTCAGTAAATACTTTTGAGTCACTACTATATGTTAGGTACTGGGGCACCTTGGTAAAAAAAAAAAGACAGATATGACACGTGTAGTCTAAAGGAAGACAATAAAAACAGCCAATCCTCAGTGATTTTGAAATTTTCTAACAAATATTGTCTATACCATCTATTAGACACTTAATGCTTACCATGTTGTACTTCAGCCTCCTTCATCGTGGAGATTGTAAGCACCTTGAAACACAGGGATTCATGCACTGGCCTCACTGTTACATATATTGTACCCAACAAAAGCCTGCTGCCATGTTTGTTCACAACATGAGAGCTCTGGGTACTACTGTAGGAGAAGGCGTGACCCAGGTGATGTACCTTCAGATATAAAAGGCACATCTCTAACAACATGCTTCCAGCTGTCATTCAATGGCTAAAGGCAAGTGCCTTTATTACTCTAAGTGAGAGTGGTGTCAATGAATCTTTGCCCTATCATAGCCTAAAGAAAGTCAGCTATCAGGAGTATGGTTATACTAGACTTAGACTTATTGTGGTGATCACATGGTAAAGTAAATAAATATTGAATCACTATATTATACACCTGAAACTAATATAATATTGTATGCCAACTATACTTAATTTAAAAAAGAACTATGGTCCTAGCTGGTTTGGCTCAGTGAATAGAGCATCGGCCTGCAGACTGAAGAGTCCCAGGTTCTGGACAAGGGCATGTACCTCTGTTGCAGACTCAATCCCCAGCACTGGTCCCTGGCTCGATTCCTTCCACTCTCTCTAAAAACCAATGGAAAAATATCCTCGGGCGAGAATTAACAACAAAAAACTATGGCCATATAACAACATATGGTCAATCTTCACTAGTCATGGTCAATCTTCATTAGTCATGGAGTCCCTATTTCTAAATTTTCCCACTCATTAAAATTAATCTGTAACCCCAAAATCAACACTTGCAGCACTTTCAAGGTCACTTGTGAATATGTGCAAAGCTGAGAAAAATTAGAATCACCTTATGCACACATCAGCTTAGGTCGAACAAGGCAGCATTCTGCTTTCTTGTTTCAGCTCTCATACCATAAATAAGTGTCCCCTTCATGGTTTTATTAGTGCCACAATTTTCACACTTTTGTGCTTTTTTGCTGATTTCACTGTTTAAAATGGCTCCCAAGCATAGTACTACAGAGCTGTCTAATGGTCTTAAGTGCAAGAAGGCTGTGATGTTCCTCACAGAAAAATAAATACATGTGTTAGGTGAAAGGGCAAGGGCTACGCCCTCCATCTTGCCCCAAATCCTCCATTTTTGGGCAGCAGCCATGTGCTCAGCAAGAAGCTTCTTCCCGGAAGTATAATCAAGGGAAGTGCGCGCCATAGATACAACCACATCCTGTGTAACGAGACACCAACTTGCGCCTGGCCAATCGGTAGGGCCCACAGTCCTCTCTCCTCCCCTTACTGTAAAACCCCTCTCCCCACAGGGCTGGCTCTCTCTGCCACTTGCTGCTGCGTCAGTAAGGAGGGTAGGGGAGCCAAGCCAGGGTTTGAATAAAAGACTCACTGCTTTTGCATCGGACTCAGCTGGCTCCCTGGTGGTCTATTGGGGATCCTGAAATCTGGGCATTAACATTAGGTAAGCTTCATTCAGGGGTGAGTTATAGTGTTATTGGCCATGAGTTCAACATAATGATTCAACAATATCTATTAGATAGGGCATCTTTTGAACAGAAACAATAATAAAACAAGGTTATGTATTGATCAGTTGACAAAAATGTTGTGACCAGAAGGCCAAAAACCTAACCCTGTATGTCCACTAAGGCCAACTGTTCAGTATTCACTAATTTAGGGTTCGAGGTGTCTCTACAGAAAATAACTACCATAAATAATGAGAATTAACTATTCATCAAGACAAATTTACACGTTATCAGAACGTCCTATGACCAGCAGCTTCTTGAGAGCCATTACTAAGCTCTGACACAGACATAACACTCTTACTTCATCTATGAAGGCATGTAGCCAGAAAGACCAATTTGTGGGGGGATATAAGCAGAATGAAGTGGATGTCACAAGGCAACAAGCTCAGAGCATGCCTATTCAAAATAGAAAGTGAGGAAAAGTCACATAATCAACATCAAACAACTTATTTCTTGTACTCTGGGTGGTCATAAGGAATAGACCGATATACCTAGATACAAATACAATTTATGATGCTCTTAAAGGTCACACTAAAATCAGATTTTAAAGTAACTCTCTAGGACATTCTGAAGTAAGAGACAATCAATCATGAAAACAGATGGGATAGAGAATGTGCTGCTGTGTTGCAATTAGTAAAGGGGATATGGATAAAGCAAAACTCATTATGCTGAAAAGCAGAAACACTGCAAATAGCAGAACACCCTGTGGTCCACCACAGCTGTAAACTGAAGGACACATGTACCACTTGTGAGGCAGAGACAAGACCAAAAGCGACAGAAACACCATCCCAGGTCATTTGCAGAAGCTCAGCTCCAACGAGAAAAAGCATTAAGGAATACTCAAGCACAATCTGAGAAATCAAGAGGTTTGAGAATGTTCTAGTCATGGGTCAACAGCAGTCTCCTCTCCTTGTAAAGAACAATTTTATAAAGATATTTTGAGTTTGATGGGTTAAAGATCTATAGACCAGAAGGGCAGATTTATTGATACTATATATTTGAAAGCAAGTCCACAATCCTGAAGCCTTGGAGATGACCCTAAAATTATCCCTGAATTGGGAAGGCAGGGGAGGGTGGGTGAGAAGAGACCAACCAATGAGCTAGTATGCATATATGCATAACCCCTGAATACAGACAATGGGGTGATGAGGGCCTGGGAGGGGTGGGGACAGGAGTGGGCTGGAAGAGGTTAAGGGGGGGAAAAGGAAGACCTATGTAATAATTTCAACAATAAAGATTTTTTAAAAAAAAACAAAGACAAAAATAAACAAATAAATAAAATTCTCCCTGAGTTTGTCAGGGCTGCGCAGCCATTTGCAGTATAAGTGGCTGTGGGGAACCCAGTGTATTTGCACATTGGCCAATTTTGTATTCCAAGGGTGACATGCTGCCTTGCTATCCACAGACCAGCAGCAGGACATCAACTGGGGGCTTGTTGGAAATTCAGCTTCCACTTACATGCACTGAATCGATCAGAGCTTGCGTTTTAAGGAGATGTCCAGGTGACTCCCCCTAGAAAGTTGTACCAGCACTAGGCTACACTGAGGGAAACCCACCGTCCGGAGCCTGGTGTACGCACTGTAAGTCTGTGCTGTGGGAAAATTCAGTCTCAGGCAACCTGGACAGTTAGCCACCCTATTTATCCCAATACCACAACCAAAGGACTTTTTCAAGGGGAAGACTTGAGACACAGCCACGTAGGGATCATTGCACCCTGAAACAATTTCCCAGGCTTTATTTTGGAGGTGTACTTGATTTTGTGTGGTCCCTACACAGGGAAAGAGGGGCAAGGGTGGAAGAATTCATGTGACAAGCTGAGACTTTGAAGAACAATCTTTCTCCACACCCAGTCCTTTTACTCCAGGTCATAACTGCCGAAGGAATCTTGACACTGACCGGAAAGAGACCAGGAAAAGTGCTTCAGGAGCCCAGACCATCTTATAGGATCGGTGACATCATCACCCAACCTTTCAAAACCAGGGTCGGTGGCTCCAGTGCCCTGGTTCTTAAACTTTAGCTGTTTCCAAATCACCTGCAGGGCTTGTCAACACAGACTGCTGGGTCTCACCCGGGGACTACTGAGGGGGTGTGAGGTTGCGGACTAACATTGTGCATTCCTAATATGTTCCCACAAGATGCTGACGCTGACTAGCTAGGATCACACTTAGTGAACTACTTACTCTTCCAAAGGCTCCCAGCTTCTCCATTCTGGAAGAAACAGCTCCCTTTATCCCATGCCCTGTTCTCCAAGAAACCAAACCACAACAATGAAACAATGCAGTATTTTGCTTCCTAGAGCGTGGATCCCAACTAGCAGCAAACGAATCACATGGGAGCTTGTTAGAAATGCAGAATCTCAGACCTGCTGGATCAGGCTCCGCGTTTTGCTTAAAGCCCCTAGTGACTTGCCTGCACAGTGAAGTCTGAGGAGCACTGCATGTAGAGACTGTTAGAGGTTGTGAAACCTGCATCCTGTGTATAAATACAACTGCTTAATCTCCCCTGAGCCTGTATTACATGCTCTGCTCTCCCTTTCATTTACATATTTTATATCATTTTAACCACAAAAGACAGAGAGCATTCATTTTCTCCCAGCTACACAGATTCACTGGCCCAATGGATAAAACACCTTCCCTTCACCAGCAAAGACAGAAAGCTCTTGTCTCTGATAGTGAAGAGCATTTGCACTGGCTCAAGGGACATAGGTCTGCTCTCCACGGGGAAGCAGCGACTCCGGAAGCCTTGATAGTCCCCTTAGGGCCCCTGGACACAGCCAGCGCCTGCAGCCAAACCTCGGAATCCCGGCTTTGCAAGAGTCTCTGCAGCCTCCCAATGAGGGTGCTTGTGTTGACCATGGCTCCTAGGAAGGCTTCATTCCTACCTGTGCATCTTACTAGAAAGCAGCGTATTCCCTTCTGCAAATAGGCAATGCTGCCGGCACATTTTCTACCTCCACTTTGGTTTTGCCAGTAACATGAGGCTGGATACACTGTGATTTCTTCTTTGCATTCCCTGAACTAGATACCAATTCTCCTGCAAATAAAAATAAATAAATAATAGCTAATATCTATGAAGCACAAGCTACATTCCAGGTAGTGTCTTCACTACTTAACATTATTTTGTTGACTCCCCACAACAACCTAGTAGATAGCTCTGATGATGAGTCCTGTTTCACAGACTAGGGAACTGGGACACAGTGTGGCTTATTAACTTGCCCAAAGTCACCCAACAGGCCGATTCCAGAGCCGGCACACAAATAAGAACGACATTAAGCCATGATTCTAGTCTTATCTTTTCTCTCCATAAAATTATAGCTTTTCAAAAAAATCGTAATGATGGAAAGGGTGCTGCGTGCAGGAAGGATCCTGTTGCACTGGAGAGAATGTGTCTTTGAACTGGGGAGCCTCTCCGCTTCCTCCTGTGGTCGGCAGGATAATGAAAAGCTCTCTGCCTCTCAGAGGTTTTGGATAAGTCTGTGCTTGTATGCGTAAACTGTAAAAGCACAGGAGGAAGACAATGATCAAAGGGAGGATAATCACCCAAAATAATTCATTAATTCTCACAACATCCTTCTGAAATACAGGAAATTGAGTTTGGATTAATTGTTGGCAACTGTCAAAATGTGGCTTGCCAAGACTCTATTCTTGCTCTTCAGGTGGGTGGAGGGGGGTTTTCTGCTGCAGACATTTGACTCTCAAGAGGGGGAGGGAATGTCAAACTTCTCAAGGGAGTCCCAGGAGAAAGAAGCAAAAGGAACAGGACAGTTCTTTTTATTATTACTGCAGCAATGATGAATGGATGATCACCAAACTGGGCACCCAGCTAGATTGCATTTCCCAGCCATCTTTGCAGGTAAGCATGGCTACGTGCATACATTTTAGATAGAATGTGAAGTGAGCAGAAGTCCTGCATTCCTCCTCCAGTTCTACCCCATAAATACCTCCCATGCATGACCCTGTCTCTCTTGCCACATCTGCCAACTGGAGGCGAATTTCTAGGGTAACTAGGAAACCACACATGGAAGACCCAGAGCCTATGTCAGCCTGGGTCCCTGAATGACTGCATGGACCTACTGCTTCTCCTCAGTCCAGATATGCCATAATTACACTCTTATCTACATCTTACATAAGATCAAATTTTATTAAGCCACTAAGATGTGGGGATTTGTCTGTTATCACAGCTGGTGTTAGCCAAACTACTAATACTGATCAATATCTCCTTTACCCCAAAATCTGTTGTATGCTAAATATGTCACTCAGATTGCTGCAAATTCTCATGAATAAAAGATTCCATCTAGGTTAGAAAGAAAAAAATCCTTAAAAGAATTAGGGGCCATTTTACTCTCATATGTGTGTTAATCATATCCTTCCTCTCCTAACTCCTATCTGGGATCGGCCATGTTGGGTAAATAAGAGTTTGGATCGCTGCATAGGAGAACAGAAAGAAAAACTTCAGCAAAAGCAGAGAAGTTTGCTGAAGAGGAAGATAAAGACATTGGTCATTCTGAGTTCATCAGATTTCCAAGGCTGAAACAATCATACAGTAAGATGGGATGGCTCCAAAAGAAGTCTTCTAATGACATTTTTGCCAAGACTGGTCATGGAAGGAAGGAGAAAGAAGTGTGTTAGAGGGCTAACTCACTGGGGAGGCAAATTCCAGATCTCAAGGGTCCTAAGACCTTGATATGAACTTCACTAAAATACACTCTAGTATATGTGTCTAAAATGTGATCTAAAATGTATTTATCACAATTTTACAGGTCAGAGAAATCTCATATTTGATTTGTTCAAGATCATGAAGTAAAATTCATTTCCCAAACCTTCAAGAACCTAGTTTCCTGTTTCTCACGCTGCCCAAGACAGTGACCTCTCTCTCCATTCCATTTTTCTCTGGGTAATAGGAGCTCCCAGGATCCCTCCTACTGCATACACCCTATGCCAGCCTATGAGACAGCACCTTAGCAATTTGAAACCCTGAAACCAATAGAGAAATTTGGAAACCTAGCCCAGTTAGTCACAGAGGTGGGGAAATATAACCCTGACGCAATGCTCTTGTACCTACTCCTTTGTCCCTTATAAGCAAGAAAGACATCACCAAAAGAACACTGCTCCCCAAGCTTTGTGGCATCAGCCTTGCCAGGGAGGGTAAAGAAAGAAGAAAGGCAGCTCCCTGTCCTTTGTCCTGGCTACACACATTTGACAGGCTTTCAGAACCTCAGCAGATCTCCTGGCAAGAACAGTAGTGAGCAAACCCCTCCTCCCCATTGGGCATGGGTAATGCTTCCTGGCAAAGACCTCAAGCACATTCATCTCTCTCCAGGCCCTTCTAGGGCTGCTGTGCATCTGCAGAACAGATGGGAGAGTCTGCTTGTCTGACTGTTGGCTGTTTTATTTCACTCAATAAACATTTATTGAGGCTCTACTTGTGCCAGGCCCTATGCTGAGGGATGTTCCATTGGTGTGTGTGGAAGTGCACGTGCATTTATCTGCCCCAAGGTCCAGATGCTGAGAGAACCCCTTGAGCATGTCTATCCTCCCAGACATTACCAAAACAACAGGTGAATGGTGAAAAGAACCGAATAACCAATAGCACAGTGGATAGAATTTGTCAGGAAAAAAATGGTGTGGTCCATCTCAACGCCTCTCAAACTTTGCTGTGCACACAATCACCTAGAGACCTTGTTAAAAAGCAGGTTATGACTCAGCGGGTCCAGGGTTGGACCAATATTCCGCATTTCTAACAAGCTCCTTGGTGATGCTGACACTGCTGGTCTGAGGACCACATTTAGAGCAGTCAAAGGCTTCCCTAATTTTCCCACTGCTCTGATATGTTATTTTGCTGTTGTGTGGGCAGGTAGAAGGAAGGTCTTTGATTCAAATCGATATGTGCTCAGGAAGGAAATGAGTGTGTAGAACTCTCTTTATAATGAGGCTATAACATGCCAGGTACTTTGCCTATTTAAATTCAACAAATTATCACAGGTAGGTGCTGCTACATCTCTTACAGGTGAGAAAAAAAATGCAGAGCAATGAAGTTACTTGTCTGTGGTCCCACAATTAGTAAGTAGTAAAGGTAAACATTTGAGATTAAGTCTCTCTAATTTTTCAAATCCATGTTTTAGGCACTCCCCGAAGCTGTCCTCTTATCCATTTAGGTTGACTTCTATCTGAAAATAGGTTGTTGGAAGCGCCATAGAGTCAGAAATGGGAGTTGCCTTCATGTGGTCCTTGAAACCCAATAAAGTCTAATATGTGATTCTTTGCTTAGCAGCATTGCTCAATTAATCCAATTTTTTAAAACATAGCTATCATTAAAACCTCTAGGTGGATTAAAAAAAAACCCAACACACCACCAAATTAGCTGATTTTCCCCTTCTGGCAATTACTGGACAGCAACCAACAGGTACCAGTATGTGGAAGGTGATGGATTTTTGCCACATCACAGCAAAACAATAATAAGAGGCCAAGGGTGAAATTCCTCCTACCACAAGAAGAAATACTGTGAGGACTGTTTACCAGGAGGCCTTTGGCACAACCCAGCTCAGCAGTCCCTAGAGAATGCACGTATGAGGATTGCCATGGCAGCTCCACCAAGTATTCAAAATATATTGGGTTTCATGCTTAAAGAATTATGTTTATCGTTTCCTCTAATCAAATTTACTTCACAAAATAAAGAGTGATCTATCACTCTTAAGTTCTGGGAAGAAAGGAGTGTCAGAAAGCTTACGAAATAAAGTATGTGTTAAAGAAAATGGGTATAGAGTGGGTTCTTAACTGAAGGGAGGACGTATGGCCCCTCTTAACGGACGAGAGGAAATCGTGACCTCGAAAAAGCACCCATGATTTCTCAAGAGAACTATTACTTAATAAAATCTCCACAATAACAATGAATAACGGCCTGCCAAAGAATATAAATAGAAAAGGATTTAATATATAGCCCATAGTCGTGCGATTATTGGCCAAGGGAGTCTGGTGCTAATAAGATAACTCCCTCAACCCCCAAATCAAATTCCCCACAAAATAATATTCATATTTCTAACTCTTATAAGGAGAGAAGATAATCCTCTATAATTTACAGCTCAATTGGAATTTATTTTTCTATAAGGAAAATAAAGATCTCAAAATGATAAAATAATTTCATTTTGAAGTAGCTTTTAATATGCTGATCTAACTATAGCTCTGAATTTATAATGGGATAGTTTCTATGTTTTATATATAAATATAATGAATCTCTGATAAGAAAAAAAAATGAAAATAACCTGAATTATTCCCCATCATCTGCTTATTTCCATAACTGTAGCCAATCTTGGACAGTCTTAATCTTTTCCCTCCTTGCTTTATTCTATTATGCTCACGAATGTTGCTCAATAGAAAATCGAACTAACAAAAATGAAGAATTCTTAATGCATCATTAGGCCTTTGGAGCACAAAAATAGATGACATCAATTAAAAACAAAGATCCAGAAATATTTTTCTGTGTTCTAATTATTACAACTAAAATAATGGACAGTTTTCAATAAGTTCTTTCATGTATAAATTTAATTACTAGCTCCATGCTATAATATAAAAGACAACAGAGATAAAGTCACAAAATATATTCATTAATAAATACATTTAAGATAATAATTTCTAAAATTTGTATATTTTATGAATTCTCAACCTATTTCTCAACCATTACTATTACTATATGAAACTGCTGTTTATAATTAAGAAATTTTTTGTTAGTAATTTCATTAATATTAAATAACTTTATTAGTTTTTATTTATTTTTATATTAGAGGTACTTTCAAAGCAAGATATTAGGATTAAAATCATGTAATTTATTTGCCTTCTGTTACTCTAATTTTTCTGTTCATCTAAAATATGAGATGAACACAATAATATTCAATTTTGATGTAAAGGGTTATTATATAGTTGCTTTAATTTTTTTCTTTGAAATCTAGCTCTTAGAGAACTTAACCAAAATACTATATGGTAATTCACAGTTACTAAAACTGCAACAACACACTTTCTGGACTATCCTATATTAGTTAAGGACTTCCTGATCCACTACAGCAGTTGGAGAAGGTTACAGTGACACTCGCTCATCTAAACAGTGGTTCTGAGCAATTACCAACACAGGGCCATGTGCTGTGACTGAAGAACAGGGCTGGCACATGCTTTTTTATATATGATCTACATTGGTGTTACCACTGGGGCTGGGGAAGGTAGATTCCTCCTTTTCCAATTGTATTTTGAAATCTTATATAAGTAATACTTTTAGAAATGTGACTGGAGGTGGAAATTTTGGAAAACATCCATGGAATTGTTCAATTGAGTATACAATAACTGAAGTTCCAGAAAGCAAATAGGGAGACATTTGGTTTGTGTGGTTGATTGTTTTTGTCTTTTAGAACATCTCCTGGATGCTGATCTCAAGCTAAAATATATTTTAATGATTATTCATTTCGGATGTCTTCCTGGATTCTCTCCCCAAACTACTGCCCCATTGCTCTCCACCATACTTTCC
This sequence comes from Myotis yumanensis, assembly GCF_028538775.1. NCBI lineage: Eukaryota > Metazoa > Chordata > Mammalia > Chiroptera > Vespertilionidae > Myotis > Myotis yumanensis. Next base: position 17,680,753 of record NW_027223765.1, read on the forward strand.
AAGAAATTGAATCAAGGTGTGTATCACGATGTATGATGGTGTTTATCGTCCTGGCTAGAACAGGAATTCCAACAAGTTGGTTAGGGACTGTGTCATCGGTTTGTGTTTGTATTTCATTTTTGTCCCCTGAACCTAGCATAGCTGAAAGAGGATAGATACTCAATAAACACTTATTAAATGATTCAGTAGTGGCTGTGCTGAGTGTCATCTTCACATTTTTCTTTGCTCTTACTCATGGCAAACCAAAAAAATAGCCCAGTAGGGGAAGTAGCAAGTACTAACAATTTAGATTCCAAATCTATGAAAAGCATTTATATACATTGCCTCAAACAATCATTTCAAGATCATTATGAGTTAGAAAACTTGCTTTTCTATTTTGTCCAAAGGGAATGTAAAGCTCAGAGAATTTAGTTGTATGTCCCATAGTCACGTGGCTTAGCTGGAGTGTGTAAAAGCAGCACTGTATTCAGGTCCTCAGGCACCAAGTCTAAATAAAAGTTTTGCCTTATCTAATAAGGGACAGATAAACATGGTCCTATCTAGGCAGTTACACATTCTGTCATTTTTAAATCCACAGCCTGAGAATTGATAGCAATTGATAAAATGTCGGGTGCCCAGATCTAGAATCGTATAATAGTAACTCAAGTGCTTTAAATGCATCAGTCCGTTTAATCTTCACAATTGCCTCTGAGTTAGGTGTGCATGATTCCGTTTTGCAGGTGAGAAAACGGAATCTTAGAGAAGTGAAGTTATCTTGCCAAGGGTCACACATCTAGTGAGTGGTAGAGCCCTAATTCAAGGTCCTATTAGTTTGACCCACAGAGCTGTGCTCTCAGCCATTATAGCATCAGATGCCCTGCTCCTACTCAGTAAGAGACATTTATAAAATCCCTAAGGACCTCGGATTCAATTTGTACAATAAACTTTTTCAGTCTCTTCCTGTTGTTTTATACATTGTAAAATATTTTTTTAAAAAAGAATAGTCTCCCTATCTCTAAAGACAAATGTAATGTTGTTCCAATCAGAATCCGTGCTTGAATTATCCAAACTATCCCTTCACACTCTTCCTAATTCAGTGGATGATTCATCACACTTTACCCTGATACCTTTCATTTGTGTAAACATGAAGAGTCTAAACCAAGAAAATTATATTCTAGTAGAATCTAGACACTTGTGTGAGGCTCAAGGCTTGGGAAACAGAATTATAGCATTAATTACCTTCCTTATTTGTTTAGTTTTTTATTTTTTACTATGAGTTAAAAAAGTTAAAAGACTACTAAAGGCACTGTTACATCTGGAAGCTAAAGCCCCAAATTTCCTAGTCTTACTATATTTGAGTGCTTTAATATCTTGGTCAATGCCAGTTCCTAAATTGAGTATTTTCTATCATATCGAATACTTTTTTTACTCAAACATACACTTTACTCAGGATGAGTAAAACCATAAGTTGCTATAGCCCACATGTCCAATTTAGTTCCCAAATACATTTGGGTACTCCTATTATTTTCAATGTTGATTTTGTTGGCATAAAAAGAAAACCTGGAGATTTCACACAGATGTCCAGATTCTAGCAAAAATCCAGATTTCTAAATCTCCTTTTCAAGTCAGATATTTGTCATTACTGGACTGAAATTGCTCCCCAGCAAAGCAAGTACCTGGAACTGAAGTAGGGCTCCCTCCGTAAGGTTCTCAATCCACACTAAGATTACCACACATCCAGGCTGCCTTCCTTCTTGACTCCTCCCAACTGAAGGCATTTGAATGTTGCACTCCAGGATTGAAAGTCCCCTTGGTGATTTAAGCTTGCTTTTTAGAAGCCATGTCTTACAAAATCAAATATTTGAGTTTTGTTTTCATACTGTAGGCTTCTTTAATCTGCAGTGGCTCTGTTACAGAATCTACTAGAGCAACACCATTTTCCACTTCACCAAAAGTTTATAGTTTTCCAATCAATCTAGTTGACAGGTCATATAGTCTGTCTCAGTTGACAAGCATATTTCTCAGAGGGAGATTTGACAGGCTCTGTGATAGACAGAATTTTGGCCCCTCTGCTATCACTCCTGTAAATACTCTACCTTACTTGGCAAATGGGACTTTGCAGATCTAATTAAGATTACTAATCAGTTGGCCTTAAAATAGGGAGATTACCCTGAATTATCAGGCTGGGCACAATCTAATCACAGAGGCCCTTAAAAAGCAAAGAACTTCCTCTGGCTGGAGATAGAAGAGATGTGGGAAAGGGAAGTCAGGTATATTTGAAACTTGAGAAGAACTGAACTCACCATTGCTGTTTTTGAAGATGTGTCCATGAGCCAAGAAATGTCTCTAGAAATTGAGAACAACCCTCAGCTGACATCATGAAAGAAATAGGGACCTCAGTTCTACAACCATGTGGAACTGAATCCTACCAACAATTTGGATGAGCTTGAAAGCAAATTATTTTCTAGAATCTCTAGATAAAAGTGCAAACTGGATAAGACCTTGATTTGTATAGCCTTGTGAGTACTCAACCAAGCCTGCCTGGAATTCTCACCCATAGAAACTTATTAGACAGTACATTTGTGGAGGGTTTAAACCACTACATTTGTGTTAACTTGTTAAGGCAGTGATGAAGTACTAATACAGGTGCCATGGTCACTAGTTACCCCAGAGTCTGAATGCTTCATCCACAGCAATCATTGTTTCTTTGCTGGTGAGACTTTGTCATTAATCACTTTTGTTTCTAAGCCAATCATATTGATTTTGAGCTGTTTTCGTCTTCTATCACTGCCATAACAAATTAACACAAAACAGAAAACAAAGAGGCCAAAATTGGTACTGAGAAAATTAAGTAATGTAAAAATTGCATGAAAACTGAAACTCTTCAATTTAAAATTTTCACAATGATCTCTTGTAACTATAACATTGATGTATTCATGTGTGAGGTAAGAAAAAAAAACCTTTCTACACTAAATTTGACTTTATTAAATGATTTATGCCATTGTATCAGTGGAACACATGCTACCGTTTTAAAATTAAGTGCAGAGCACATTCACATAAGCCATCAATTAGCGACCTTCTTTTATCAAACTCTTGTTTTCAAATAATATTTTAATAGGAAGCCTCATTTTACTAATGCAAAAATCTTAAGTAAGACAAGAAATATATCACTCAATACAAGACTGTTTAAACTAGATGCATCTCTGAGATCACTACCATCTTTCAGCAAAGGAGAAATGAGGACTAATGACCACATAATTCAGTGTTTAATACTAGGAGGGTATGGAATCTTCAATGAAACCTATCCTGCTCCCAACTCCATGCTAAAGTTTTTTTATAGGGTCTATTGTTACCTGAAATTATAATTTTGTCTACTTTATTGCAATATATGTCTCCTAATAGGACATCAGCCACATGGGGCCAGTGAGTTTTCACTTCTTGTTCATTGTTAGAAATCTAGCCTTTAGATTTGTGCCTGGTATATAGTAAAGCCGCAATAAATACTTGTTAAGTAAAGACATAAATGATAAAAACTCAAGGCAGCATTCAGTAGTTTGGATATACTCCTTTTATTTTTTAATATGTTTTTTATTGATTTTAGAGAGAAGAAAGGAGAGGGAGAGAAATAGATAGAAACATCAATGATGAGAAGAATCATTGATCAGCTGCCTCCTGAACATCCCCTACTGGGGATGGAGCCTGCAACACAGGCATGTGCCCTGACTGGAACCATACCTATGGCCTCCTGGTTCATGGCTCGATGCTCAACCACTAAGCTATACCAGCTGGGCTGATATATTGCTCTAATTGTATTCATCCACTCACCAAATTGTTCCTATGCCTTGTGTTTCTAAGCTTAAATTCTCCAGTGTCTTCATTAAAACCATGTCTTCCCCATCTTTATTTATTCAGCAAACACTATTGAGCACCTTGAATATTCCCTCATTCACTCAATATTGTTCATTCATTCACTTATTCATTCATTCAATAAACGAGGCGAGTAAGTGGGATTAGAGGAGTAACAGGGGACTAAATCATGTAGAGCCTCATAGGTCACTGTAAGGTCTTAGGCTTTTGTAAGAGTGAGAGGTCAGAAGCCATTGGAGGACTTTGACACAGTGTCATAATCTGATTAACATTTGAATAAGACCAACTTTACTAGTGAATCAGCAATGGGAACAAGGTTATAGTCAGGAAGCTGTTGGAGTGCTCATGTTTTTTTTTTTATTGCACCTGCTCTCATGTAATTCAACTTAGGAATGAATTTTATTAGAACACAGAATTAATTTTAGAAGCCGTGGTAAGACACTCAGTATTCATAATAAACTGTCCTCTCTTTTATATTCAGTCCCTCCCCATGCATAGAATTATAGGGCATTGACACTGCAAAAAAATCAGAGAGCCCATCTGATTGCCTCAGTTTATGGAATAGGGGGCTCAGTTTCGCTCATTCCTTGGTCAAGGCTCATTTTCCTTGCACCATGCTATCTTATTTATCGTCTGTTCAAATGTCTATTCCATTCACTATCACACAAAAGCAATCTATACCATGTTTGTCCAAAAATTTAAAATGTCATTGCCTTGAAAGAGAAAGAAGGGCATTTCCAGGAAGCCACTTAAATCTCTTTCAAAGCCTATGGTGCTAGATCATCCCTCACTGAAAATCCCACTAGTTTTCAGGCTTCCTCATTTCTATATCGGGGGGAGAGAGAGAGAGAGAGAGAGATATTGACTATACTAAATTGGCTTTATCATGCTTTCCTAGGAAGAATCTAACCTTAAGATCTACCCAACTGTCTTCCTATACAACTTAAGCCAACAGGGCCAATGAATGTCATTCTCCCCACCAATCATTTCTTTGAAGTGTGTCCTATTAAAGCAGACAGTATAGGTTCAGTGTATCCTTGTAGTTCACTATAAATATGAATGTATTCATAGTTATATAGAACCTGGGTGATACTGAGAAAGTACCTCTGCTATAGTATAGAGCAGTGATGGCGAACCTTTTGAGCTCGGCGTGTCAGCATTTTGAAAAACCCTAACTTAACTCTGGTGCCGTGTCACATATAGAAATTTTTTTGATATTTGCAACCATAGTAAAACAAAGGCTTATATTTTTTATATTTATTTTATATATTTAAATGCCATTTAACAGGGAAAAATCAACCAAAAAAATGAGTTCGTGTGTCACCTCTGACACGCGTGTCATAGGTTCGCCATCACTGGTATAGAGAGAATAGCAGCTAAGAAAATCTGAGTTGCCACTCCCACACTTTCATAGTTCTGCAACCTTTATTGAAGTAATTTGACCTTGTTTAGTCTGTTTATAGTATAGTATGTCTATAATATGGGCCCATCAGGAGTGGGGAATAAATGAAATAACATGTATCAAGCATTTAGCACAGAGCCTGGCACATAGCAAGCGCTCAATAAATATTATTGTGGTTTAAATCCTTATTCTAGTTATCACCACTGTGAAGATGGGCATGCATCTTCAAAAATGGTACCTGAGTGCAGGAAGCAGGCATGCTACCTTTGTATCATCTGGTGCTAAAGACCACTTATTGGAAAGGGGTAATTCTAGATACAATAGTGTGAATCCACAAAGCAATTTTGCCAATCCCTTTCTTCCACCATATATATATATAGTTGTTGTTGACATACGGAAAACTGAAGCAAGAATTTTCAGGTTCTTAGGGTAAGTTTGAGGTGATGGATGCAAAGAGCACCAGGTACATAAGGCAGGGGCAAAGTGATCGATTTAAATCCTCTATTGGTGATAACACCAAGGGCAGAAGCTCAGATAGATCTTTCTATTTTATTCGGTTTTACTTATATAAGGATGATAAAGAAAGGCAGTAAAAAAAGATGAAGGATGGGAGAAGGGGAGAAAGAAAGGAAAGGGATAAGAAAATGTTAAGAAGTAAAAAGGGAGAATCAAAGAAGAAGAAGGAAAAAACCAAATAGTGGAAGAGAAGGAAGAGGGAGAAATAAAAAGAGAAAGGCTGAGTCTACAGCCCAATGTAATCCCAAGATAAAAGCCAGGATCAGCATCATAAGACTAACACAGAATATAAAGTACATTTACAATTAAATCAATTTTTCTTACATTCCTGAGCCTTTTTTTGTGAATGAAATTTCCTCTATCTTTAAAGAACTGAAGCTTTAATTTTTCATGATCTTTAAATGCCAATGACATCACTGAGAAATTACTTGAGTCTTGTTTTCATGGTTACATGTACGTCACTGCTACCCTGTTGAAGTAAAATCTTATAACTCACAAATGAAGTGAATATAAAGGTAAATGTACTCAAGTATGTCCATTTTGCTAAAAATACCAGCCTCCTAGGAAAAGAGTGGAGGACTGAAATAACAAGCAATTTTAAATTTGACACTGATGATACTTATCACAATTATTTTGCTTTTATTTGCTACTATTTATCAAAATATCTCTACACCAACATTTAATATTCTTGATACTATCTCTTAATTATATTCCAGATAAGCTTATTGATTAAATGTACTCTGTTGGATAAGAGAAAAGAAGTAGACCATTCAACATTATGATTAAACTATTTTTAGTGATATAACTTTATTTGACTTCTTTTTCCTAAAATTAAATGCAGATACAGTATTCGAAATTCGGCAAAAAGTCAACAACCTGAAATTCCATAATCTGTTGTTTTGGTGTGGAAGCCAACCAAGCATATTTCCTCGCCTGTAATTGAATTCCTCTATCCAACCTCTTAGTATTAAATTAGTAGGAAATCTTACAAGGTGGTTGCCCTTTATTGATGTCCAAGTTCGCAAGTCAGTTTAGCTTTAAATAGTGATACTAATAATAACAGGTGAGAGGTGATAATTGGCTTGAACTCTGCTGGGGAGGGGAAAGTTTACAATGGAAATGGACAAAGGCAGATAGATATAAGCAGGGATAATAGTAAAACATACTTATCAGCTGGTATGGTCAAGTCACTGGCCAATCAGAATAGATGCAGATATAAACCACCAACACTGGTAGGCCTACCTGTATTTATCAGGTAAACCACTCATACAGAACACATACATGATGAATAATTATGAAATGTGTTGGTGGTAAAGTTTCTGGGTTTCATGATTGGGTGTATGGTAATGCCATTTCCCAAAATGAGGAAGATTGAATAAAGAATAAATTTAGTGTGTTGGTGGTAGAGGTAATATAGATTTTAATTTCTAACATAAAAACTTGTAGATGCTTATAAAATATTCAAATGAAGAAGTAGACAATTGAATAAATGTTTCTGGAGCTCAGAGGCCAGGTATGAACGAAAGACATAAATTGAATCAGCATATAGAGAAGATTAAAAATCATGAGAATGAAAATTTACTTAAAGAGAGGGGTATGGAGAGGAGATATAAGAAGAGGACACAGGCCCTAACTGGTTTGGTTCAGTGGAAGAGCATCGGCCTGCGGACTCAAGGGTCCCAGGTTCGATTCTGGTCAAGGGCATATACTTGGTTGCAGGCACATACCCAGTAGGGAATGTGCAGGAGGCAGCTGATTGATGTTTCTCTCTCATCGATGTTTCTAACTCTCTATCCCTCTCCCTTCCTCTCTGTAAAAAAAAAATCAATAAAATATATTTTAAAAAAGAGAAGAGGACGCGGGATGAAACCCCAAGGTTAGAAAGATCCAACCTTTAGTTAGAGATGGAGCAATGAAGGAGGAGCCAAGTAAGAAATAATAAAGCACAGTGAGGAAACTGGGGATGTGTATTGTCACAGAAGCCACCAAAGTTACTATGCCAAAAAGATCACTTATAAAGAAGAGGAACCAGTGAACTATTCCACATGCTCCCAGAAGCTGAGTGAGAATGCAGTTCACTTGATCTTATCAAGTAATAGTTATGGCTGAAGCTTTTTCCTTAAGTGGTGAAGCCAGAAGCCACGTTGGAATAAGATGGATAGAAAAGAAGAGAGGATGAGGAGATAACATATTTAGAGACAAGACTCAACAAATTTGACAATGACATGGAGCAGAGAAATGAAGTAAAGGATGCTGAAAAGTGTGGGATCCAGAGTTTGTTTTGAATGTGGGAGATATTAAAATGTGTTCACATGTAATCTTCACAAATCTATGATCCAGGGATGTTGCTTTCCCCCATTGATCAGATGAGAAAACTGAGGCTCAGAGAGGTTAAAAAATGTGACCCAGGTCTCCCAGCTAGGAAGAGGAAGAGGTAAAATTCGAACCCAGGTTATCTCCTTCCGAAGCCCTAAGAAGCACTGCCACTTATTACATTTTATCACCTTTATTTATCCACATAAATCTCCCTCACTTTTTAAATACAAGAACTGAGCCTAACTCATCCTTGAATCCCCAGCACCTAGTGCAATATCTGGTAATTAATAATGGGCACTTAATAAGCATGTTTCAGAAATAAATAAATCAACCAAAAGTCAGATTCTGGCCTTTAAAACAAAGAAAAAATACAGAACTTCTCTATAGAACAATGGTATTAAGAACATTAGAAATACAGAAAAATTCGACAGCCTTTAAAATATTTGGAATACTGTGAAAACATAGAGAAGTAGTGACTTTCATTAAGGCTGAATATAATACTTAAACCTGTATTTAAAATGTAATTTCTTCACACCATTGCATTTCCCAAGTTTGTAACCAGCCAAGTAGTCAGAAAGAACTTGCTCTAACCTTACATAATCACCAGTCTCTACAATAATAAGCAACTCACTTGTCACTTATTTTTCCCCCTGCACTTAAAATACATACAAGGTCCTTAATCCCACATGGAATCCATTCTCAGGTAATACTCATTCCACTGTGCTGTTCCACATAAGGCCAGCGTATTTGTAAGGAATGGAAAAGGTGCATTCAATCATTGTGATATTTTGTGTGGCTGGCAAGATAAATGGATTTTTAAAGCATTCATGTGATTGACTGATGCCTCTCAACCACTACACATTCTACTCAGCTGTTTTGCTGGCATATTACTTCATATCTTTTAATACAGATATTATTCATCCTGTTAATCATATGAGTAAAGCAGTTTTAGAAAAGTTCCTGAGGTGAAAATCACACACAATATTTTTAAAATCTGTGATCGGACATTTGTCTTAAAATGTTAATAACTTTAAGTATCTGCTGAAAGAATTTTGTTTTGAGCTTCCTCCAATAAACATCTTCCTTCTCGGTTTTAGCAAATTTACACTTTGAATGTTTGACTAGAAAAAAAAAGTTTTTCAGATTAACAAAACAGAGTACATTGGATTGGTCTGGTTTAGTTTGGTTAAGATTAGGTAGAGAAAAGAAATTTAGGGTCTGCCCATTGACTATTTACCTGTGTATATTGTTAAAAACTACTTGAACCAAGTTAAATAAAATAAGGATGCCTAGGTAGGCTGAATTTGTGTTCTGATTATTTCCAGACGTCTTCTACTGCTACAAAGTTTTAAAAAAATCTTTTTCGTGCTTAATGTAAGGCTTACCTGCCTACCAATTTCCTCCTAGTATATCTATAAGCATCAAGTATTTTTTTCCTAAAGGGGATATACTATACAATTTAGCTATTCATTTATGCAAATGATAGTAAACAGAATTATAAAGACAGATAATAAACAGCAAATGAGGTTATTTTGTTTCACGCTTTATGTTGTCAGAGTTCTGAGCATGGTTTAGTGTTTTCTATTCATGACTTTATATTACCAAATTACTCCCTGATGGTGTCTCAGATGTGCTTTTGTCTGCAAATGAGAAGGAATAAAATACCAGGACATTAACGTTAAATTACAATCGTTAATGGCGTAAATACGAAAATAATTACTGCATCATACCATCAATTGTTATGTGTTCATTACTGAAGTTCTTGTAAAGCCTTCATTTTCTTGTTACAATTATTTTTTCCCTTTATTTTTGTCTGGCTATTTTATAGCCTTGACAGTACTTTAGCAACATTCAGCAGTTACACAAGCCATTTAATCCTGCTCAAAGCTTCATTTAAACTTCATTTTAGCTGCATTTTATTTGTGTATATATGCCTTTTACTTCTTTCTGACAGTCAAAAGGTACTTCCGGAGTAGGTGCTGGAAAGATGTGTCAAGGGAGATCAGCTAAAACCGGCAATAAACTTCAGTGAAGGTTTCAGACCTACTTTAACATCGCTCGCTGCAATACCTTTTTATCCCTCCAACTTAACTGCGCCCCTTCCTCTAAAATTTTAGCTTCAGAGTCCCCCCCCCCCCTCCAAATAGCATCTCTTGAAAATTCACTTATAATTTCTCAGGCAAGATGCTTTAAAATCTCTGCTCTCTTCTTCCTCCGGTCTGGTTACTACTCATACACCGGCTTCACCTGTCTTTCTCCTGCTCCTAATCTTCCCTCTTTCCCAGTGTTTTCTCCCTAGCTGGCAGAAAAGGGATCCCCTCCAGACACACACACACACACACACACACACCAGGCGCCTGGCCTTCGGAGGTCGACCAAGTACACCCTTTTGTCTGCTCCACTCTGAGGCCATCACTTTGCTCCTTGCCTGCCAGCCTCAGGCAGGCAGTGGCAGGAAAACTCACCCCACTGTCTCCAACTGGGAGGGGGCAGGGTGGGAGGTCAGTGGGCCATCCAGCATCCCTAGCTGCTGTATACACACACACACACACACACACACACACACACACACACACACACTCATACACACAGAAGTCTTCTGTCACCTGTTCACTTTCAAAGCCAGCTCCAGTGCTGGCTAAAACTTATCTCTCCTCCACCCCGACTCCCCACCTCCGGGAGTTCGGTCCACGAGGCATCCCATGCATAGCTTTTCCAAAATATCTGGACGGGGGGAGTGCGCACGGGATACTGCAATTACATGCTATGTCCTTAGTACCTCTCCCTTCCTTTCTCTTTTCACCCATCTTCTCTGCAATCACACACACAGCCTTTGCATGCCAACACGCGCGCACAAGGAGCACCCCCTCTCTGCTGACAGCCCAGGCTCGGAGCCTCAGCCTCCAAGGTTCTGTCCCTGTCCCTGTCCCAATGCCGGGCGCCAAGCCCTTAGCACTGACTCCAACTACTGCCCTGTGCAGCTCAGCGCTGCCGGCTCCCTAACCCCAGCCCAGGCTCCAAACTTTTTCTCATCATTTCTCCGGCCCCAAATCACGCGCATCCCGGAGGCTTGACACCCCAGTCCGGATCCCAGACCACACATGGGAATGGGGCGAGGACCGCTGTCCCCGTGGGCGCCAGGGCTCCAAGTGCCCAGCCCTTGTACACAGGACCGCCCCGGACCTGGCAAGGATGCGAAGGGAGCTTGGGCGGATCCGGCTGGCAGGTGCAACTTGGCAGCGCCTCCGGAGTTCACGCCCTCGGGGACCGCGGGTTTGGCCTGATGAGAACAAAGCTGGAGTCCGGGGAGACTGTCAGACTGGAGGCGCTAAGACAATAGCAATAAAGGGAACTTGCAGGAGGACCGCTGCGCAAAGTTGTCTCGGAGTCCGATTGTCCTGGGATGGCAGCAGGCTCCTGCTGCAGACCCCAAACCCCCCTGACCCCGGGCCCCGCCGCGATACACGCAAAAACCGTGGCTCAGCTGCCCTTCCCTGGATGCTATGCAAATACCCCGGGCGCCCACACACAGCTTAGGGCCCCAGGGACACTCCGGGACTTGGACAGCAGCTGCCGGGCGGGAAGACCCGCCGGCGCGCTCTCCTGCCTTTACCTTTCCGCGGGCTGCCTGGGAGTCCGCGGCGCGCCGCCCGCTGGCTGTGCCCTCAGCCCCTGCCTCCGTCGCCAGGAGCAGACAGCGGGAGCCGGCTCTCTGAGCCCCGCCCCCAGACGCCAGGCCCCGCCCCCGGGCGCCAGGCCCCGCCCCTCCACGCCGGCCTACAACCGCAGGGAGCCAAGCTGGCCCAGTGGGGTTTTCGCGCGCGCTCGTGCAGTGGCGATGAGGCAGCTGCAGCTGCTCCCGCTGCAACCACCGCTGTCTTCGCCACGGCTGCGGAAGCATCCCACAGACCAAAATGCCCCGAATTGTCACGGGGTTCTCCGCACAACAGAGGATGAGAAATGCTCTCTGGAACAGGGCAAGTATGGTCCATGCACCTGCAGCATCAGCGTGCCCAGAGCTTGCATTGCCCTTAATGCAAATTTCTGAGCGCCACCCCAGACCAACTGAATCAGAATCTATGGAGGTGAAGCCTAGCACTGAGTATTTTAACAAGTTCCTCGGGTGATTTCAAGTACATTGAAGCTGGAGAAGCACTGCTCTTTTGCTCAAGAACTAAGGGGCTGATCAGATGCAATTCTAAAACCCAGGAGCCCACCGGGGCCAAGGATTTAACTTGGCAGTGTTTGCAAAACCAGGGAGTACATTGTCTGCACCCTGGGTGTCATTCATCTTGCTTTATTGACTGCGAAGTCTTTAGAGATAAACAGAGGGGGGAACACATTTACTTCTGATCTGACAGCTCTAATGAGCTCGAGGAAGAATTATGTAAACATTATTAAGTGTAATAAACACGTGTCGGCGGCACCAGGCAATCTTCTCTGGAGTTGGCAAAAGCCGGCACGAGCCAACGTTTTATTCATAATGTCTTTTTAACTTTATGTTGCCTGTGTAATAGGCCTTTGGCTTTGCTGTTGCCCAGACGGAAAATCATTACCCCCGTAATGGATGAGCCAGTTCAAAAGGAGAGCCACTGAGATGCTGAGCACTTTCATTCATAAATGCTGTGTATCAGAGACGGGAAACCATCTCCTGCCAATGCGGCCATCTTAATTATCCGACTCTTGTCCAGGCTTCTTGTTTCAACTTCCTCAGTCACAACACGGCTTAAACTAAAAAACCAAACAAATGTTAGCCATTCCGTCACTTTATCATGTTATTTGTAGTGAACTCGCCCTCCTTATTTTCTACTCTACTTTCTACAGCTTCAGGTCTTATTAACTAAATACTGGAGGACATGGTGATGGTCTGTCAGGCGGACAACAGCAGAGGGCTCCTTGGCTTCCACTGCTAGCTCTAGGAACTGAGTCTGGCTTTGAAAACCTAATTTTGGTCGATTTGGAATCACAGGGACAATGGTGGCAGAGCTCCATTCTTTTTAAGAAAAATATATATTTCTTTATTGATTTCAGAGAGGAAGGGAGAAGGAGAGAGAGATAGAAACATCAATGATGAGAGAGAATCATTGATTGGTTACCTCCTGCACACCCCCTACTGGGGAACGAGCCCGCAACCCAGGCATGTGCCCTTGGCCGGAATCGAACCCGGGACCCTTCAGTCCACAGGCTGACGCTCTATCCACTGAGCCAAGCTGGCTAGGGCAGAGCTCCATTCTTACCCAACTCCCTGTCAAGGATAGGTTTCTTAGTTCAGGCTGCAAGGAGCAGGCCCTAAGTGAGGACTTATTAAGGAATCCTGCCCTAGTCGGTTTGGCTTAGTAGATAGAATGTTGGCCTGTGGACTGAAGGGTCCAGGGTTTGATTCCAGTCAAGGGCATATGCCCAGGTTGTGGGCTCAATCCCCACTGTGGGGCGTGTAGGAGGCAGCCGATCAATGATTCTCTCTCATCATTGATGTTTCTATCTCTCTCTCCCTCTCCCTTCCTCTCTGAAATCAACAAAAAAAATTTTTTTTAAAGAAATCCTGCACGAGATTAAGAAAGTGCTCTCAGGAGAAACCACACAGGGAATTGATGAGCAGAATAGGGAAGAAGAGAAAGCCACACACAAAAGTCTGGTAGTCCCACCCCAAGTAGGGCTTGTTCTGACTCTCTGGGAAAGCTCATGAGTTTAAGTTAAGCCTCTGAGTCTAAATGGCCTCAAACTGAATTAAGAGAGCTAGGCATTGATATTCCTTTTCTGGACAGTATATTTTCCGGACAGTTAACAACCTCCTAAGGGAAAAAACTTCTTGGTACTTCAGTAGGCTCCAGTGGCTTGAGGGCTGTTCCTCCAAAGAAAGTCAAGGTTGCTAGCTCTTCAAAGCAGTGGAATCAGAAATTTGGGGGAGGTGAGATGTCACACAAAACTGACTTAGTTTCTCCATATCTGAGTTTCCCATTTGGGACAATAGGCATGAGCTGAGTGTCTAAAACCCCACCCACGAGGGATTAACTCCGGGCAAGGGAGGCTCAGCAGCAAGCCACTATGGAATGTTCTATGGGGTCAGGTGGTGGGGGCATTGAGGTGCCTGGGTAAGCCGAGCTGTAAGCCAACTTGGCAGTGTCCTCATAAGTTTGTTGCCTGGCATGAAAATGTAGAAATGATCAGCCCATCTTAGCCAGAGAGGCTGTGACAACCCACACAGGGCAACTAAATATAGTATGAGTATTCCCCTCCCCACTTTCTGCCCTCCCAGCTCCTAAAACCAGAGAAAAAAGGAATTACACTTTGAATATAGAAGGAAAAAGGTATCCCCAAAACCAAACATTGGTTCTCCTGGAATCCTAGGTGCTGCTTTGATAAGAGAAAGAAGTTATGCCCCCTACCAACGAAGGCTCCTTATACTTAAGACTGGCCTGTGATCAGGGAAAGAGCTCTGAACTGGAGCTAAAACTGGAAATTTAAACTTGATGAACTTTTAATACATGTGAGTGAGTAACTGAAAGTGAGCCATAAGTTAAGAAATCTGTCTTGTTGAATGGTCTGCTATCAGGTAAGGAAGAGAGATTTCACATATGCATTTGGAACCAGTGGCTTAAAAGTAATACAGGATGCTCCCCCCCCCCCCCCAAAAATATACACACATTGAATGATTATAAAGTCGGTGTTTATGAATATAGAGTTCATTTTCAAAATTGAAAAGAATCTACAGAAATGAATAATTTTGTTGTCAATGCCTGTTTTTAAACCGATGACCATTCTGGTTCAGGCACTGCTGATGATGCAAAACAATGGAAATCACAAACATCAAGAATCATTTTGTTCGGTATTTGTGCACCCTCCATTCATCGACTGTTGCCGGTTTTGTACCCTAAACTTTATTTTTTATGGATTCCCCATAAAAAGATGTCTAGTGACATTTTATGATATATTTTCTTTGTTCAAAGTTTAGTCTGCCTTCACCCATTATTTCAAATCAGTTAAAACCAGAAAAGGAGTGAAAATTGAGTTATCACCTGTTGAAGTGTATATACATTCTGGGGGAGATGCCCTATAATAGTATAATAGTTTCATGTTTACACTTCAGTTCGTGCAGTAAATCAGTAATCATTGGAACTGTTTACTTCTCCTGGCTGCCTCCTGTGACATGTCCTCGAGTAACCTCCTCTACCTTAGGTGAGGCTCCTCACCGATGTTGACTGGGATGGCTGTGGTCAGGCAAGACTCGTCCACTGCTTGAGGACACATCCTGCCTGATTGTCATATGCCCTAAAATGTTGGAGACATTAGCAAGGCAAGGCACAGAGGAAACGCTATAATATAATTACATGTGGTTAAACACCATGTCTAAGTCTAATTGTTTTAATTTCTTTTAAGATAAACCATCAGCTTAGAAATAGGCCTAGGATGACTTCCTCTGCTTCGTTTTCATTTGTAATTTCTTTAAAATATCTAGATAAATACTTCATTTTTATGTTGGTTAGGATGTGTGGCTCTAGTTATATACCCATGGGTTCAACACTTGGGGAAATTGTTATGGCCACCCATTGGAAACTGGGGCTGATGATAATTTGAAGCTGGGAGGATCTGGTTTTGCAGATGTTGCCATTTTGCCACCATACAGACGGCAGATTGATTTTCATCCATATTTGAAGTGCTCTGCATTGTTCCAGCTAGAAATGCCAGCTCAAGTTTTCTCTCCGAAGCTCCCAATTCTGCCCTCTAGTCCAATTCTATTCCCAGACCTTACTGGCTTCGTTTCCCACTTGGACCATGACTGTAAGATAAGATACACAGTACATCCTGTGCTGAAACAGAGTGTGACAAATATGATTCATTAAACACAGTGTACATCAATATCAGGTCAGGCTAGAAAATATATAGCATAATGAATAGTCTACAGTTTGAGATTCAAGAAAGTGCAGTCGTCCCATGGCGGGTTTTCAGTGGCATCATCAATCATGGAAGTAAAAGTGGAGTGGTTTGCGGTATTACTAGAATACCATAAAGATAGGCTATTTTCCACTTGCTTCTCACTCCTCCATGAACTCTCACCTGCTTTCCTTAATGATGATAAAATCAACCTACTACCTATGAGTATCCAGCAATTACCATTTCCTCCTATTGATACAACCCCTTAGGGTGTCAATTAGTGCATATTATTTTCCAAGAATAATTTAATAGGTTACCAAAGTTTAATCAATGATCACAGTCTTAGACTTTGATATCATAGAAGGAGATGAGTTACGAATCTCCCAAAAAATAGAATAGTTTTTTGGGGGAAAGCACAAGATCTAACTCACTGCCCACTTGAAAAAATTTATTCCCAGATATTTCAAATTATTTCTTAAAGGATCAGTTTTTGAGGGATTAATAATAGTGATGGAGAAAATGTGAGTCTATAAAGAAAAATAACTATTATGAAGGATGAACTATGTCTCTAATACAACCGATTCACAGAAATGCGTGTGCATAAATTTACTTGTTGACTTTAGCTGGATTGAACAGTTGTTTTGAAAGATGAACTTTGAGCTACCTGCCATATAATTTAACTCACATTTTTCATATTCAAATGAAAAACACAAATTTCAGTCCACAAAATATTTACCCAAGTGCCTACTATATGCAATGTAATATGCTACCGGTAAATGCTTTAAGGAGTTCAGAAATAAATTATTCCCTCAAAAATTTCAAGCTTATTTTCCTTATTGTAAAATGGCACTAAAACCAAAAGAAAATATGGAAGGAAAAAGGAATACAATGCATAACTCTTATTTTCCTAATAACAATCCTTTAATTTTTAGTTCATACCTATGCACATTGATTGTAATCCCAACAATGAGATCCATTGTATGTATACTCATGGATCACAGTCACAGGGTAGGCATTTTTCTATGGCACAGATTCCCTCATCTACTTTTTTGCCCAAATGGCATGCTTATCCTAAAATTAATATGCAAATGCAAGGGACCCAGAATAGCCAACACAATCTTAAATAAGAAGAACAAATTAAGGGAGGTCCCACTTTTCTATTTCAAAACTTACTACAAAGCTATAATAATCAAGCCTATGTAACGCTGGCATAGGATAGACATATAAGTTAATAGTTGAGAAAACAGAGTCCAGAAATAAATCTATACATTTATGCTCAATTCATTTTTCACAAGAGTGCCAAGATCATCCCACAGAAAAAGGATAAGTTTTTCAACAAATGGGACTGAGACAACTGGATATCCATATTCAAAAAAATGAATTTGGACCCCTACCATATACCATATACAAAAATTAACTCAAAATGGACAAAAGATTTTAATGTAAGAGCTAAAACTATAAAATATAGAAGTACACACATTAGTAAATACCTTTTACTTTGAATTTGCCAATGGTTTTCTATATATGACAGTAAAAGCACAGGTAACAAAAGAAATAAATCGACAACTTGAACTTCATCAAAACAGAATACTTTTGAGAATCAAAGGACATTGTCAAATATTGAAAAGACAGCCCATAGAATGGAAGAAAATATTTTCAAATCTTATATATGATATGGTCTTGCATCCAGGAGATATAAATAACACAACTCAACAGAAAAAAAGGACACATAATAAAATTTAAAAATTGTAAAAAGTTTTGAGTAGACATTTTTCCAAATAAGATATGCAGATGGTGAGTATGCACAAAAATGATGAACAACAGTATATGTTGGTGAGGATGTAGAGAAATTGGAACTCTCATATATTGCTGGTGAGGATTCAGCCATGAAATGGAATAATGTACTGATACATACTATAGTGTGGATGAACTTTCAAAACATTACAAGTTAAAGAAAGAAGACACAAAGGGCTTATACTGCATGGTTCCATTTATATTAAAGGCCCAGAATAGGCAAATCCATGGGGACAGAAAGTAAATTTGTGGTTTTCAGGGGTTGGCGGTAGTGGGGAATGAATGATGACTGATTGCTAATAGGTATGGGTTTTCTTTGTTTTTTTTTTTCTTTTACTTAGACTTTATATTTTAGAGAAGTTTTAGGTTCATAGAAAAATTCAGCAAAAGGTACAAAGACTTCCCATATACTCTTTGCCCCCACATAGGCAAAGCCTCTACTACTATCAAAATTCCCCACCAGAGTGTTAATATTTTTTAAAATTGTATACCATCCAGATGGACTCAACCCCTTACTCCTTCAAGGCTACATTCTTGCAGCAGCTCCTACTGTGGGCATACATTCCAAGGACAGGGGAGGGGTTGAGGAGCCTATGGATGCCTGGGATCACTTCACAAGTCAACCCGAGGTCATGTCTTCTCGATTACCCTCTCCAACAATGCTATATACCCTCAATATGATGTGATGAGAGTGGCACTTTACCTCTATGATTTTCCTCCCCAAAACTCATAGCCCCAACCTAATGGAGAAAGAAATCAAATTTCAATTGAGGGGCAGTGTACAAAATACCTGACCAACATTCCTTAAAACTGTCTAAGGTATCTACAACAAGGAAACTCTGAGTAACCGTCACAGCCAAGAGGAACCAAAGAGAATGAGGACAAAACGCAATTGGTATCTTGGATGGTGTCCTGGGACAGAACAAGAACATTAGGTAAAAACTAAGGAAATCTGAGTAAATTATGGACTTTGGCTAATAATGGATCAATAATGGATCAATATTGGATTAATTATAGCAAATATACTATGCTAATATAAGATGTTAATAATAGGGGGAAATGGGTACTGTATCATGGGAACTCTCTGTACTATCTTCATAATTATCTTGTAAATCTAAACTGTTCTTAAAAATAAAGTTTATTTTAAAAACAAAACTAACAATTATTAAAATAACTAATATTTATGGAGTCACTCATTGTTCCTGTGTAGTACTGGGTCTAAACTTTAAGTTTCACTACTCAATGCTATTTTGAACACAATTCTTTCCCATTCTTGAGTTTTTCTATTTGATTTACTCCTTCATAATTAGAAAGTCAGGAACATCCTTTTCTGGCATTTTTTCAACAAGGTTCTTGGGGTGGTTACATTTATTGGTCTTTCCATGCCTGACAGTCTTTTTGTTGTTGTTGTTGTCCTTTGCTGTAAACAATACCATAAGCAGGAACAGATATGATTAGAAACAAGTGATATTTGCCCTAGAAATTCTATAGAGGTTCCTCCTTCTTTTCTAACATTTGGATTCTTATTTAATCTGATTGAGTTTTCTCTTTGGGTAATAGGATATTTACCTGCTGGTAATTTAATTTTTTTTAATTTAAAAAGGTACATTAGAAAATGCTTGGATATGGACCATTTTCAGTAATGCTGATTAATACTTTTAAGAGTGCTTTGATCAGGCTTACGATTTTCTGGGAAATTTTCTATATTTTTAAATTTATAGCAGACAATATTTGCACTTCTTCCTTCTATCTAACAGAACCTCAATTTTATTATCTTCACTCCTCCCTCAACTTTGTTTCAGAGGAGGTAAGAGGGTAAAACATAATTGGTCTAAGTCAACCATGGTGGCCCCTTTCCTGAACTGGGGGCATGAGCCTGGGATGCAATTTCAGTCACTGAGTCAAGAGGAAAACTGTGTGTGTGTGTATGTGTGTGTGTGTGTCTGTGTGTGTGTGTGTGTGTGTGTGTGTGTGTGTGTGTCCCAGGATGGTGGGTAAGGGGGGCACATGAGAAAAGGTTCTCCTAACCGACAAAAAAAAGATACAGTATTAGTTCTGCCTTTCTGACCACCATCCTATAACAGCCAGGGAGTATAATATGAAAAATGCAGTGAAAACATGAAAAAAAGCTTGACAATGCTGTTTAGCCCCTAAATTAACCTAACCTGGAGCCGATCCTATTTCCAAACTTCTTGTTTTAAAAAATAACACAAATTATTGCTTCAATTATTTTGAATTGTTTTATTTTACTTACAGACAAAAGCATTATAATATATTTTAATGCTCTTTTATCTCTTCTCTTCTTTTTCCCCTGTTCCTAATCATTTATATAATCTTCTGTATATATTTAAAGAACTTTTTTTAAATTAAAAGTAACATATTTTCAGAATATGATACAAAATATAAACATAGAGTATAATGAATTATTATAAAGCAAACACTACTGTAAACACCACTTTGGTCAAGAAATGAAACATAACTAGCTCCCCTGAAGCCTCAGCATTCCACCCTCCAATCACAGTCCTTCCCTTCCCCGTGGCATCAATCACAGTCCTAATTTCTACAATACTCACTTGTTTTTGTTTTGCTTTTCCAGTTATTCATGCAACCTTAAACAATACAGCTTAATTTAATTCTTTTGCATTTTGTATGATTGAAAATATATATGTATTATTTTAAGATTGCCTTCTTTCACTTATGTTTGTGAGACTTACCATGTCATGTTGAGTACAGTTTATTATTTCTGCTGCTTTGTAGTACAGAATTCCAACATAGGAATCTATCGAAATTTTCCTATCCATATGCTGTGGATGGATAATGAATTGTTCCTAGGTTTTTGCCTATTGTTAACAATGCTGCTATGACCGTTGCTGTATATGTATCCTGATGTTAACACCCACTTTTCTGAGGGTATGCACTTTCAGTGTATAGACAAGATTGTAGGGTATGTATTTAGTCAAATTTACCAAACAAAATGCCTGATCATTTTCCAAAGTGATTATGCTCCCCAATTAAGTGCATACGAGTCTTCTGTTGTTCACATTTTTGCCAACATTTGTTATTATCAAATTTCAAAATTGTTTACCAATCTCTAGGGCAGAAAATATTACTTCATTGTGATTTTGCTTTTTATTTTCTTGGCTATCCAGGAGGAAATTTAAAACATCGCCCTTTTCATACACTAATGTATTTCCTTGTTTGCTAAATGCCTATCCTAGACTTTTCTGTGTTTCAGTGAGGCATTTATCAAAAAGAATTCTGATTTAAAAACTTTAACATTGACAGCATGGAGCCTTTAAAAGAACTTGGCATTGTTAAAGTGAATATAACTCATCATTCCCAATGCACTTAAAAATCATTTCACTTGGACTTTGAACCCCTTTTAACATTTCGCTGCCAAACCAAGACAATAATTAATTGTAAATGCTAGAAAAAAATTAATACACTTAAATTCATTAGTGCATCTATATCTGGAAGATGAATTGTACAAAGCTCTTAGCTACAATCTGTAAAATATGTTGTAAATACTTTTGAAACTCCTTTGGGTGGTGTGTTGACTTAAATTTTATCGTTAAAATATCTGACATATCATAGTCTGTCTTTCAAGTATAGGTTGAAAATTTTAATAGATTGTTACTATATTATAGAAATACAGAAAGATTAATGGCAAAATCATTTATTGAGTTTATTTCCAATAAGCAGAGGTCCTGATGAAAACTGGTTTGGGAAGTTAAACCCTATTCTTAAGAAATAAAGAATTCCAGCCCCAGCTGGTGTTGCTCAGTGGATAGAGCATCAGCCTGCAGACTGAAGTGTCCCAGGTTGGCTCGATTCTAGTCAGGGGGCACATGCCTGGGTTGTGGGCTCGATACCCAGTTAGGGGTGTGCAGGAGGCAGCCAATCAATGATTCTCTCTCATCATTTATCTCTCCCTTCTCTGAAATCAATAAAAATATTTTTTTTTAAAGAAACAAAGCTCTCTACCTGAATTAGGCATAATTTGTGGACTCCATAATTTATAGATGTGATTTGTTGAAATATCAAAATAATTGAGTTACTTTTCTCTATTGAAAGATATTAATATTTTAAAATATAATGCCTAATATAGCACAAATATGTAAATATATAGGGTTCTCATGACATAATTATATCTTTGCATTTGTATAAATACAAAATATTGACATTAATTAAATTGTGAAGCAACTTGTAGGTTAATATATTTTTACTCAAATAGATTTAATCCATGTTATAAAAAATTCTGAAGGAATTCTCTATTTTGATCATGTATATGGTATGTGTATATATGCTAGGAGTTTTTAGATGTTTTGTTTATTTCTTTGGAAGGTTATTTGAAGCATCCTAATAAGCTATCTGTGTTTACTTGTTAACATGTAAACACTGGTATTTAGTAGGAAATCTTATGATCAGTTGGAGGATTGAACTATATGAGCTTTAATACTTTTTTTTAACACTCTAATGTCATGTTTGGAATGAGCCAAATTTTATTTAGTAAACATTTATTGAGTGCAAAAAAAAGAAAGTCATGAAATTTTATAGCAAACTGGTTTAAAATATTCATTTGAACCTGAGAGCAACTTCAACTGTGGACCATGACAAAGTAACTGGTACCAGACATGCCCTCTTGAAAAAAAAAATAAATATAAAATTAGAAAATATATGAAGTCATTATTTTCCTAAAATTAACAATAGGCTGAACAAGATGGTCATCCTTAGCAGAACATAAATATTAGAGATGAGCCTCATAGTCGGCCCTTCACCTCAGCTTCCCACTCGCAGGAAAGTGGAGCTGGTGGCCTCATTGGTCTGAAGAGAAAGAGATTGGTGATCCAAGATGTTGAGATACTTGCAATTTGCAAGATATTTTGCCTTAGAAAAGAAGCTATGCTGATGGGGGCATAGGAAGAGTGTGTGGGATTAACTGCTGGCCGAGGGCTGGGCTGTATATGTGCAGAGGGAGACTTAGCAAGGCCTCCCAAAGATTGCTTTTTTTAGGGTTGAGAACTACTAGTAAATAGTAACACTAGAGGGCCTACTGTTCTGGAATTAATTGGGAGTCTCAGCCAAAGTAAAGAGACTTCAATCATCACTCAGTTGAGACCTCAGAGAAATTATGTCCTGAGCATAAGAACCATGCTGTAGGATAAGCACGGCCTAGGATGAAGTTAAACACTGAGTATAAATGCAATTCTAATCAAGAATTCTCAAGTTACGTTATGGCTATAATAGCAAAGCTCAGTGAATATACTAACAACCTCGGCACTGTGCACTTTAAGGGTGAGTTTTTATGGTATTTGAATTATAGCTCAATAAAGTTTTATAAAAAGAAGAAAAGAATAAATATAAGCCTGACAAGAACAAAAGTATACACCAATAATTTACCTGCCAGCCACAAAAAAAATCAACATTGATTAAGACACAATATAATTCATATTCCCTATAATTTATAATCCATAATGTCAAGCATATAGCAAAAGTTACTAAAGGTAAGAAAACAGAAAAAAAAATGTGAACCATATTTAAAAGAAAAAGTAGCCTATAAAAATCAATACCAAATATCCAGATGTTGGACATAGCTAATAGGGATTTTAAAACAGCTTTTAAAAAATATTTTAAAGGACATGATGAGTGAAAAGATGGGTATCTCAGAATAGAAATGGAAATTATAAAAATGAACCAAATGGAAATTGTAGAATTGAAAAGTATAAAAATTTTACTTGATAGTTTTAAGCAAAGATTGACAACAGGGGAAAAAAAGTTCTTGACTTCAAGGAAAGATCAATATGCACTTATGCAATTTAAAGAACAAAGAGAAAAAATATAGAAAAATGAATGGTATGAGATATATGGAATGATATCTTAGAAGGAAAGGAGAGGAGAGGAAGAGGAAAAGAAGGAAGAAGAGGAGGAGGATAAGGAAGCAGTGAAGGAGGAAGAGGAGGAGGAGGAGGAGGAGGAGGGGGAGGAGGAGGAGGAGGAGGAGGAGGAGGAGGAGGAGGAGGAGGAGGAGGGAGAGGATGATGAGAGAATGATGCAATAAAGAATGTTTTAAAAATAATGACCAAAACTTTCCTGTGCTTGATATAAAAGCACAGCTCACAATGCTCTTTTTAAAATCTAAACAAAATCATTCAAATTTAAAATAGTGGGAATGAATGTTCATTATATGTTGATTATTTTTGTCCTTGAATTTTCCATCAATTTGTAGAAATAGATGGAAAAAAGCCACCACAGACTCATGAGGGTAACGTGCTAACATTCAGAATATTCAAAGCTTGTCTGAAATAACCACTTGTGAGTATAAATCAACATAAGTATTCAACAATTAAATCTATGATTAAATATTTTAATTATAAAACATTTAATTTCATTTTATAAGCTTAAGCTTATATTCTTTAGAGCTGATGATCACAGAATTCTTTATAAGTGATATATAATAAAGAATGGCTACAACTTTAGAATATTCATCAAGAAACATATATATTGTCCAGCCTGTGTGACTCAGTGTTTGAGTGTCGACCTATGAACCAGGAGTTGATCTTTTGTTTAGATTCCAGGCACATGCCTGAGTTGCCAGCTTGATCCCCAGTAGCGGGTGTGCAGGAGGCAGGAGGCAGCTCATCAATTATTCGCTCTCAACATTTATGTTTCTATCTCTCTCTCCTTCTTCTCTGAAATCAGAAATAAAATATGTTTTAAATAGAAATATGTTTTAAAATATGTTTAAAATATGTTTTAAAAAGAAACATATGCATCAGTGGTAAATCACATTTGACTTGGACAATGCCCATGGACAAAAAGCAACATTTTAGCTGAGTACATGTAAAATGTGTAGGTACATAAAACTCTGATTTTAAAAATTAAATAAAATCCACAGTAGACCACTATATTGAATTAAATTTTCTCATATTAAAAAATTATTTTCCTTATTTTGGTTTAAATTTACAATTTCTACTGTTTTAAAGTTTAGTTTCTTAATAGCAAGCAATTAGCAATTCAAACTGACTTCATCAGAACGAAGTTCGGTAAGAGGCTTATAGAATTACTAGTGGCCCGGTGCATGAAATTCGTGCACCCTCTCCAATCTGGGACCCCTCGGGGGATGTCCAACTGCCAGTTTAGGCCTGATCCCACAGGGATTGAGCCTAAACCGGCAGTCGGTCATCCCTCTCGCAATCCAGGACCACTGGCTCCTAACTGCTCACCTGCCTGCCTGCCTGCCTGATTGCCCCTAACCACCCTGTCTGCCGGCCTGATCACCCCCAACTACCCTCCCCTCCTGGCCTGATCGCCCCTAACCGCCTCTGCCTCAGCCCCGCCACCATGGCTTTGTCCGGAAGAATGTGGGGAAGGTCTCCCAGTCTAATTAGCATATTACCCTTTTATTAGTGTAGATAGGGAAGACTGAAGGAGATTGAAGAAGTGAAAAGAAGCAAAGAAACTTTATAAAGTGTTGGTAACATGGGTTGACCCAACTTTGTTATTTATTTATTATTGTTTAACAGATTACCTCCAAATGTCATAACTCAAAATGAATAATGGTATTGTTGTAGCTCACAGTTTCAATGGCTAATAATATGGGAGCACCTTGGCCAAGTATTTCTGGCTCAGGGTTTCTCATGATGTTGCCATAGAGGTGTTGATTACAGCTACAGACATCTGAAGGCTAACTAGGCCTAGAGGATTGACTTCCAAGTTGGTTCACTCACATGACTATCAAGACTACGAAAGCTTTTAGCAGAAGCCTCAGTTATTCTTCATGTGGGATTCTTCCAGGTCTCCTTGCGTGTCCTCACACCATTGGATAAAGGAGAGAGAGAGAGAGAGAGAGAGAGAGAGAGAGAGAGAGAGAGAAAGAGAGAGAGAGAGAGAGAGAGAGAGAGAGAATAAACCAAGTGAAGGCTGTAACCTTTTCATGACCTCGCTTTCAGAGCTACATTTTACATCCAATTGTACATTGTATTCTTTAGAAGCCAGTCACTGAGTATAGTCCAAATTCTAGGAGAAAGGAATGAGATTCCACCTTTTAAAGGAAGGAATGTCAAGGAATTCAAAGACATATTGAAAGCACCACAAAAGTCACATCAGGGCTGCCATTGAAATGAATCAGCCCCAACTATTTTATTCTGGTTTTATGTCACTCTGATACAAATTAAAAGTGAAGAGAAGGTCATGTTGTCACATGTTTTGTTCATGGATCTACCCTTTGGTGAGAGAGTGGTGAGACAACTTGGTTTACATTTCAACTAAAACTGCACATAATAGAATTTTATAATTCCCTAAAATGAATTAAGGGTTTTATTATTTTTTTGTGTGTGAAATACCAGGTATTTGGATGTTAGGCATAAATAGTAAAAGTCCATATTATATGGCAAGAATAGATTTTAAAATTACTCATATAAAATTAAAGTTAAATGTATCATATATTTATATGCCAAATATAGTCCCATACCATGTTGCATATTCTGTGGCTGGCACAGCACTAACAGCAGGGTTTACATGATTTAAGACTTCCTGTGTTGTTTCGTGTATTGCTTTTCAATCCAATAGTTCAAGCACCGCTAGATTTTCCATCTTACACAACTATGGATTTCTATTTTTCTTCAATTCTTTCTCTGAGCATACAGTGTAACTGTTCATTAAATTGCTTCTTCTTTCCAACTGTATTTCAATTAGTGGTAACATTTTTCTGAAACAAACTCTTGAAATGAATGTACTACCAATAAAAGAGTTCTTACTGTAGAGATGAATAAGATCTTCCTAAAAATCTGTCTGAACTGACACTGTTAACCCCATAGGATATAAGAAATTTTTATAACATTCCTTCCCTTGGTGTATATGAAACCTGGAATCATTTCCACCTGTTTCTCTTTTCTTCCCTCCCCTCCCCTCCCCTCCCTTCCCCCTCCTCTCTTTCCCTCCCCTCCCTTCTCCTCTCCTCTCCTCTCCTCTCCTCTCCACTCTCCCCTCCCCTCCTCTGTCCTCTCCTCCCCTCTCCTCTGTCCTCTCCTCCCCTCTCCTCTCCTCTCCTCTCCTCTCCTCTCCTCTCCTCTCCTCTCCTCTTCTCTCCTTTCTCTCTGCTCTCCTCTCTCCTCTCCTGCTGGAGGAATCTATCAGCATGATGTGAGGACCCTCAGCCAACCTGGAAGAGTCCCACATGAAGATTTGGGTGCAGCTTGCTGGAGCACAGTGAACAATTGGGCAACACAAAGCATGCAGCATGTACTTAATCAATAATTCAACAACAACAAAAAATAAATAAAAGTAGCTATTGGTTTAACCCTCCAAGAATCTGTCAGTAACAAAACATTGAAAGTAAAAGAAATAACTTTCTATTTCTTTGAGTAAGGGATTTTTGAAGGATGAATATAAATGTTAAGTGTTATAGTCAATATTTCATCTTGTAGTCCCATATATTTTCTTGAAATCTTAGGAAGACGTTGAAGTGTAAGAAAAGAAAGGAGGTATATCCCCTATTTATACATGGACAAATGAGGCAGGTATCTACTAACATAGTTTCAAAAGAGGATACATTAAGAATTGTAAAGAAACAGGGTTGAGGAGGGCACTGTGACATCCACTTGGTTTGAAACTTCCAAGTCAACTTATAAATAAGAAATAATAACCATAATACCTACCTCTCAAAAGACAGAAATGAGGCTCTGAGGTCAGTAATGTGAGAGGAGTGTAAATGACACTCTTTTTACTCTGAATCTAGGAACAATTATTCCCACAACAGAGAAGACAATAAAACCTATTTGAATGTATTTTTTGATGTCAGTTTGACTCATCAATTTAGTAGGAAATGAAACCAATTCAAGCTAAGGTTACATCTCATCTATTGTGAAAGAATAGGGTAGAGTCCCAGAAGATAACACTTTCACACATAGAGAACTCAAGGACTTAAATGACATTATAGTTGCTTCTGTACTGGGCTCAGATGATCATACTGTACTTTCCATTTTTCTAAGACAGTGCTTTTCTAACCATGTTCCTTGGAGTCCCTACGTTCCTCAGAGTTCTTCAAGAATGGGTGAAGGCTGTCGGGTCTGGGCCCTTCAGCCACATCTTGTTCTATCCCAAAATGAACAACCCCAATTGTACCTTTTCCATTCAGAATTTGCAAGTAAAATGCCTTATGAAGACAGCACTTCGGAGCTGAGAACACATTGGAAGACCATTAATCTATGGCAATGGCAAAAAACAAAAACATACCAATAAAAAAATAGACCATTGGCTGTTAGAATTCAATAAGTGAAGGAAAGCAACCAATTCTAGACTTGGCCTCTATGGCAAATTCTGCTTCTGAGAAAGTCAGGCATTCCTCCATCACCAGTTCCCAAAAGGCACTCACCGTTACCCTGTGCATTCCCCCTGTGGTAGTGTATTCTGAGATACAGTGTGATTTCTGGGAATTAAATAGATGAAGTGCTTTTCCTTCTCTTTGTCTTTGGCCCCACCTATACTTGTCAAAGCCTTCCATTGTCTCTCTCAATCCAGGCATCATTCACCAAGTCCTACTGTCCTTCTCTCCTCCTTATCAAAACTTACCCATCCTAGAACCCATTTCCTCACTTCTATGTGACTCATTAGTTCAGCAGTTCTCAACCTGTGGGTCGCGACCCCTTTGGCGGTTGAACGACCCTTTCAGGGGTCGCCTAAGACCATCCTGCATATCAGATATTTACATTACGATTCATAACAGTAGCAACATTACAGTTATGAAGTAGCAACGAAAATAATTTTATGGTTGGGTCACAACATGAGGAACTGTATTTAAAGGGGCAGAAGGTTGAGAACCACTGCATTAGTTAATCTGATAACCAATTTGGCCCAGAGTAACAACAGCTTAATAAATGACCAACTATTCATCTAATCATTTGCACAATCACTTACTAACCCACTTGATAAACATAAGGCTTTGTAGTCTCAGAAAATTTTAAATAATTATGGTTGGTCAGTGGAGAAACATGTTCAGTCAGGGAAATATTATTGATACCCCATAAAGATTTGCTACTACTCCAAATAAAGAAATCTATGAGCATCTGTGGCATGATAATCTTTTGTGTGTGTGTGTTGGTGTTGGGAAGTAGGAGTATTTCTGGGAGAAATAAAGTTTTGCTCTGACACCACTACTTGGGTAATTTTGAACAAGTTGCTTCAAATGCCTGGTCTCAGTTTCCTCACCTGTAAAATCAGAGAGTTACAGCCAATTAACTTTACGCCTCTTTATAAATCTTTATTCGGTATTTGGAGTCTCATTCTCAACAGGAAATATTGTTTTTTGCTGTCTCTTTCCATAATATACCCATCACTGTTACAAAATGCCCTTCACCAACTACCCCCAAAAGGAATAACTTACAAAAACTCAGTTTATTTGTTGGTTCAACTAGAAATATCCTTAACTCGTTACAGCCCTCTAAATGTCAAATGCTTGACTCAAACTAGCACTCTGGCAATTATTTCACTTAAGGACTATCTTAGTTCAATATTTTTATAAACATATAGCCAAATTAATAAAAATAGCATCTTTATTCTTCCCAAAATTCTATTATGAACATTTTCAAGTGTGTAGAAGATAAAATAATAGTATATTGATCACTTATAAGGGAATTTTCTAGATTCTATAACTAACATATTACTATATCACATTCCTATTATTCCATATATCTACCTATTAATTCAGAAGATAGGGATCTCAGTAAACAATATTACAAATGAGATTGAATTAACAAGTGGGATAATACATGAATGGATAAAGAAAATGGGATATATATATATCACATATATATATATAAACCATATATATATACCATATATATATATATATATGATATTACATTTATATAATTGAATACATATACATATATATAATGGGAAAATTCATAGTTTATTTTTTGACATTATATATCCAAATGGGAAATAGAGTATTGTTTTGCTCATTGTATTTTGTCTTCTATTCAACTTATCAAAAAAATTGATATCAGTAATTTCTGCATGTCTAAGGATAGATTTTTGAGAGTCCTTAAATAGAGGGAAGAATGTTTTCAAATAACGTTTTTTAAAAACAATTCTATTTATTTAAGACATATTTGTTGAATACTCTTTTGTACCAAAAAATTAAGACAGACAGTGCTCTCACTCATCAGAAGCATACTGTCCTATTAAGTAATAAAGCAAAGCAATGTGTGTCATATAAAATTATTACACATTTTTTTGTTGGGAACTTGTAGTGTACACTGTCAGAAAAACTAGCAGTCAACAAAAATGAAAATATTGGAATGAGAGAAAATATTTGCAAACCATCTATCTAATAAAAAGTTGATATCCAAAATATAAAATAAACTCATACAACTCATTGGCAAGAAAACAAGCAATCCAATATAAAAATGGGAAGAGGGCTTGAATAGACATTTTTCCAAAGACGACATATAAATAACTAACAGGTACTTGAAAAGATGCTCAATATCACTAAACATCAAGGAAATGCAAATCAAAACCACAATGAGATATCAACTCACACCTGTTAGAATGGCCATACCAAAAAGACAAGAAATAACAAGTGTTAGTGAGAATGTGGAAAAAGGCAACTCTGTGCACTGTTGGTGGGGATGGAATATTATTCAGCCAGAAAAAAGAAGGAAATCCTGCCATTTGTGACATGGATGGGCCTTGAGGGCTTTATGCTAAGTGAGATAAGTTAGACAGGGAAAGAGAAATAGAGTATTTTCTCACTTATATGTGGAATCTAAAAAGGCCAAATTCATATAAATAGAGAATAGAAATGTCAGCAGTTCGGGGTTGGAAGAAATGGAGATATTGGTCAAAGGTTACAAACTTCCTGTTATAAGTTAAGTTCTGGGTATCTAATATATGGCATGGTGACTAGAGTGAACAATACTGTACTACATACTTGAAACTTGCTAAGAGCATAGATCTTAAATGCTATCACCATGAAAAGGTAATTATAGTATAGTGTTATTGTGTTAATCATTTTGCAATATATAGGTGTATCAAATCATCATACTGTATACCTTAAATTTACACATGTTATATGTCAATGATACCTCAGTAATGCTGGATTTAAAAAAAAAGATTACAGCATTAACCTAACAACCAGTGTCTTAGTCAACTCATACTTTATCACCCTGCAGGTTTATTCATGGGTTAACTTTACATTACACTTGTCTAACTGGAGATGACTTCAAAATCAAAGGCATGAAGAGTGATGGTTGCTTTGCCTTGTGCTGATTTCACAGCTTGACCTGTGAAATGTGGAAATGCTGAAAATGTTGCAGATGGAAGCAGCTGAGAACAGTTCTAGCTAGCCTTTTGTAAAGGAAAGCTCTTTTGCCACTTAGTGACAGTTCAATGGTTTAAATATGAAAGCTAGTAAGCAGTAGAGAGGAGGAACAGAGAAGAGAAAACAGGGAGGGAAATGAAGGTAAAGCTAAAAGACAATTAAGACAGTGTCTGACTTAAGTATATTACAACTCTGGGCTCCAGAGTAAAGTACGCAAGCAGCTTTGGGGCAGTCAGCATACAGTAAATAATGTTACTAATAAAATGAACATGACGTTTTTATCAGACCAGATTTCCATAGAAAAACAGGCAGTCCTTTGAATTATAATGTTCCATATTTAATGGTGTACCTTGGCATATAGGTAAAATCAATATTCATTTATTACCTTCAAAGAATGTTCAAAGAACAATTCCTAGAATTACTTACTATATGTGGTAGGTAAGGTAAGGCGAAGGAAACTAGCTATTATAGAGCTTTTACAGTGCTGTGGGCATGGTACTAGGCCTACCCTATGCCATGTATTATTTCATTTTGACCTATGAAATGATAAGATCAATACAAATATACGTCTCTGTTCTCAGGAATTTCAAAATATTTGGGGGATTGGAACTGAAAGGCTAAAAAAGCATCAGCAATAGCTAATGCATATAAAATACTTTTGATTATCAGGTATTTGCATTATTTTTCTGTTTTAATTCATTCAGTCTTCCAAACCACTTTCTGGGTGGGTAACTATTATGGCATCCTCAATCCAGAAAGGTCGAGTAGCCTGTCAAACATCACACAGCTGGAAACTGCAGGCAGGATCCAGAGGGTATTTTATTTTACCCATGACTCTTTACTGCCCCCCTCTTTTTTTTCAGGAACAAACATAACATCAGTGGAGGAGCTATGATCATAGGGGTACAAGTGACTGTTGCCTTTGCAATAGCGGCAGCAGCCACAGAAATATTTACAGAGCACTTAGTATGCGTCAAGTCTTATGTGAAGCAGTTATATGATTTTGTCATTTTACAGAGCCCAAGACTTTTTTTTTTAATTAAGGGAATGAGTGTACCTGACAAGAAGTGCCTTAAGGCAACATAGCTGAAGAAATTAACATGGTCTAAAGTCAAGGTGGAAGGTAGAGAATGGAGCAAAAGAATTGGTGAAGAGATGAAGCATAACGGCAAAGGTAGATTTTATCTTCATTTCAAAGGAGTATATGGAGAAGGCAAATTAAGATTCATTCAGCACTGCATGCCAGACTCTTTAATATGCATGATCTCATTCAGCATTACCAATCATTATTCTTTCCATCTTACAAATGAAGAATTTGAGGGCCAGCCAAGTTAGGTAACTTGTCCAAGGTCCAATGGCTGGGGCGGTCGTCAGGACCAGGCCTGATCTATTTGACTTCAAGTTTCCATTAATCTGTTACTTGTAAGATTTGTGTTAAGAGAATATTATGCTAAGTGAAACAAGCCAGTCAGAGAAAGACAAATATCACATGATCTCACTCATATGTGGAATCCAATAAACAAACTAAATTGACCGAACAAAATAGATCCAGAGACATAGAAGCTTGGAACAGACTGATATCTCAGGGGGTGGGTGGGTGGGTGGGTGGGAAGAGATCAACTAAAAAACTTGTTTGCATATATACATGACCCATGGACACAGATAATAGTGTGGTGAAGGCCTGGGGCAGAGGAACGGGTACAGGATGTAGGGGCTCAATTGGGTAGAAAAAGGGGATATCTGTAATACTCTAGCTTACTATTAAGTCACAGGGCAGTATTTTGAGATTAAATAACAATAAAGATGAATTATTAAAAAAGCAACAGACAAGTCTGGATGGGGGCTCAGGGATAGAAATAGGCATGACATGACCAGATGAAAGTACATGAGACAGCTGATCAAAGCAACGCATGAATGTAGGTCTTACAAGTGGAATACATGTAAACTGAGGCAGTTTGTCGCTGACCAGGCTTAAGAGTTTAAATATTCTATTCTAGATCTTACAGAGTCTCTGAAATCTTGAGCAGGTATATAACATGGTATCTTAGGAAGATATAAGAAAGCAAATAAGAAGCTGAGAAATACATATGTTTAACAATTCTTAATGAAAATATTAAGCTAGACCATTACACATTGTTTTTGATATGCATACAAATATTCTGCCATTTCCAAACACCATGTACTTATTGAAGTTACTTCTCAAAGTAGAGAAACAATGTAACGTCCATTTCTCAGTCACATTCAGACTTTTGGGAATAACAGCACCATTTTCTTCCTTTTCATATTACCAGATCTTAAACTGGGCAGCCACTTCTAAGAGCCTTTAACTTGCCTTAGAATCCTTAAAACATTTTTTTTGAAATATGCCTTTAATTATCATCGCGTGTGTGTATCTCTGTGTGTGGCATGTCTGTGAGAGCTTTATATGCAAAGAAGGTTAGGAAGTTATGCTTCATCTCTTCTTTCAAATTTCAGCATTTGTCTCTGAATCCCTGAACCTAATTATTAAAAGCTATTACTGATCACTCTGGAAAAATGCAAAGGTAAAGGCTCTCAGTAGCACCTTGTCTAACACATCCACACAGAAGTAGGGCAGACTGCAATGTAGTGGCTGGTTTCTGAGAGTGCCAAGTGTTCGCTCACCACATGTGAGTTAGTACAGGACACATGCAGAGACATAAAGAATAAAATCTTCCCTTCAGCACTGTGGTGATACCTTTTGGCGAGATAGGGCAGGAGCAAACCAGGGAAGATGGGTGGTGAGAAAAAGGCAGAATGTGCAGCTAGTTTTTGGCCTGGACAGATCCAACAGCTGCCAAGAGGGTGAGGCTACCACCACCAATTCTTTTACTCCAAAAAACATGCTAGGCATCTTAGCCTATGTTTTAAAGGTAGGAAACCTCTTTTTTTCCTGTTGTTGATCAACATTGCTCTTACTAATAACTTGCATGTATCTCTTCTTGCAGGAAAATATAGGCATGGCTCTTGTGAAGCATGTTTTCCCAGCAGCTTTTGGCCACGACTGTCTTGGGATGAGGTCTTCCAGAATCGCACCCCAGGGCTCAAGCCAACAGATAAGGTCTGTAGAAAGGACTCACTGGCTGAGAAAGATAAAATGCGTCTTGCTTTACTCTACATACAGGGTGGGCCAAGTAGGTTTACAGTTGTGAGCATGCAAAGCACAGGGTTTATTCTTGTATTATTCATTAATTATTGCATTATTTATTTGTATTACAACTGTAAACCTATGTCGGCCCACCCTATATATTTTAAAATAAAATTATGCAAATGCTCTTTGAAGAGGTCTCCAAAGGGGCAAACAACGTGCGACGTGTACCTATATCATTATTAGACCTCCTGAAGGATTGAGACATACGGGTCCATTACCTGATAGAACAGTCTTTTCCTCACTCTAGTCTGACAATATGGACAAATCCCATGATATCAAGTTGCATGGTTGTATTTTGAGGGGTTTTTTTAAAAAGCACTAGTGGATTTGTCATATCCACGTTCTCATCTTATTTGAAGTACACACTGAGTGGCCAGATTATTATGACCACCCCATTCATACTTCGTTGGGCCACCTTTTGCCTTCAATGCTGCAGTGATTCTTCTTGGCATTGACTCCACAAGATGTTGAAAGGTGATGCGAGGAATCTGACACCATGTCTGACGAATAGCACTGTCCAGTTCTGTGAGATTTGATGGTTGTGGAACCACCTGTCTGATGGCTCTTTTAACTTCACCCCACAAATGCTCAATTGGATTGAGATCTGGTGATTGTGGGGGCCACCTAAGAAAGGTAAAGTCTCCCTCATGTTCTTGAAACCACTCTTGCACAATACGAGCACCATGGCATGGCGCATTGTCTTGTTGGGAGAAACCATCTCCATTGGGATACGCCATCAACATGATAGGATGAACTTGATCAGCAACGATACTTAGGTATGTTGTGCTATTCAAATGTTTATAATGATCTGGCCCTCTAGCAACCTCAGCGCGAAATTATAGCTAATTTGCCTACAAATGTCAGGTGGTCATAATAATCTGGCCATTCAGTATATATGTTAATCCACCAGTGCCCTTGTGTGGAATCCCATCCACAAGGGTACAAAGGGTATTGAAACTCTACATGTGCAAAGTGACTACATTTAAGAAGCAGTGGCTTCCTCTCTCTGCACAGAGGTACTGCTACTAAAACACAGTGGGCATCTAGGAGATGGTGAGTGCTTGAAATGATAGGTTATTGAGTGGCATTGATATATTGCCATAGGCGTACCTGTTAAATAATTCATTAATGGTTTCATGTACAAAGAAAATTGAATGTCCACCCCTTCCCACCCCATGTTCACCTCCAAAAACATTTTTCCCCAAACTTTCCCTCAGCTTGAAATCCCTAGTGTAAGGGAATTGAAATAAAAGAAATATGAGCAGTTGGTTCATTAGTCTCCAGTGCTTCCTAAACTATGGACACATATAAAGAATGATGCAGTTATTACATACTATCCTGACACCCCTGAGAAAACATAATCACAAAGCCTAGCAACGACTGATTTAAATAAAATACTATCACCTGTGACTTCATCCTAGCTTATATCCATTAAGTCAGTTGTACTAAATGAGATACTAAGGGAAGAACAGTTTGGATTGATGAGACTAGAACACAAATTTGAGGTAAGTTAATATTGTCCACCAATGTGTAGCAACTTTATCACTCTTATCCCTAAATATCAGCTGGCGCTCTATTAAAAACCTTACTTCTGAGTCTCTTTGAACTATTTCCATTAATTGCCACTGCCCTTCTCAAGGTCTCCCAGATATTGATCTTAAACTTTTTTCTATTTTTTAATTTTGGCTCAAAATATAGACAAATACACCATATTTCCCGATTGTATT
The DNA here is from genome assembly GCF_028538775.1 of Myotis yumanensis. Taxonomy (NCBI): domain Eukaryota; kingdom Metazoa; phylum Chordata; class Mammalia; order Chiroptera; family Vespertilionidae; genus Myotis; species Myotis yumanensis. Next base: position 17,716,716 of record NW_027223765.1, read on the forward strand.
TTGTTCACTGCTACAATAGGGTAGTGACACAACCCAGCAACTGTCCACTTTTGTCTTCCCCTGAGACCCCTCACTACACACAGGCTAGCTAGTCTTACTCATCTTGTTCTAGATCCACGAAAGAACTGAAGGAAGAGTGAAGCAGTGGAGAGAGAATGAGTATAGGGGTAAATACATCAGAGTAATCATGTGATTATAACCTCTATAAGGACAGTGAGAGGGTCTTGCATTTTTTCATATGCCTAAAAATTTAGCAAACATAATAAGCATTAATTAGGCAGAATTCAATGGAGGAGAGCATTTTCTAACTTGGTGGTACTTAAAATTACCAACTGAGTAATCCTCTTAGCACACCTATGAGGCATCCCAGAGACACTGAAATGACAGGACACAAACTTTCCAACTTACTGCGGTTATCTCATACATCCTGAGCCTTTTTAGCCTTTGTTCCATTATTATCTGTTTCTTCGATAGATGTTATGGAGTACCTACCTGTCAGAAGTCAATCACTGCTCTAGACACTGAGGATACAGCAATGACGAAAACAGACCAATCCCTGACCTTTGGGACTTACACTGTTTGAATATAAGTGATCCAGGTAGCTCCCAAATGGCAGCTTTTTAAAGGGTCAAATTATTTAAATTCGTCTACTTTGGAGGAAAAGGGATTCATTGATCTCTGGGTATAGAACAGTGGTTCTCAACCTTCTGGCCCTTTAAATACAGTTCCTCATGTTGTGACCCAACCATATAATTATTTTTGTTGCTACTTCATAACTGTAATGTTGCTACTGTTATGAATCGTAATGTAAATATCTGATATGCAAGATGGTCTTAGGCGACCCCTGTGAAAGGGTCGTTAGATCGCCAAAGGGGTCGCGACCCACAGGTTGAGAACCACTGGTATACAAGAAGCCACGAAGCCCTAAGTGCCACCTACCCATGATCACAAATTCTGGAGCTTTCCACACAATGCTGCTGAGGCTGGTGACTTGGACCAAGCAACACCACCAACCTTGCTTAAGTGGGCAACAGATCAGAACCCCCAGAGAAAAGCAAAGTGTTGAAGAAGGACAACTGTGTCTATACTCATGCTGTTTAGTAGCGAGCCAACACATTCATATACCTTACGCACTAGAACACAAATTCATGATCAACTTGCTGCTGAGCTGATGATCTGGTTCTCCTAAAACCCAATATGCAGCCTAATGTTGAAGTACTGTGTTCAAAGTGACTATAAGACCACAAGGAACAGCCAAATATGTATTTCTTTGTTTCTACTAAAGGTGATTTAATTTTGTCTCTTCCTTACAACCTTGCAAAGATGATCAATGATCCAGTAATAAGTACATAGTAAACATACCAACTATATTGTGCAAGTTAAATGAAAATTGCTCCACAAACCAGCCTTTCTCATGCTGCATGTCTTACATGCTCCCTATTCTTCAGAAGTAACCAGATTGAAAGAGAATCACATTTAAGCACAATACAATTTTAAAAGAATCTTATATTTTTCTTACATATTGTTTAATTTGTGTGAATCATAATATAGCTCAAGACAATTAGCTCATAAAATATAGTGGCTCTTCAAGTTACTCCAGGTAACTTTGTCGTTACTTTTGTTGTGTTTATTTTTTGAAATAGGAAACCATAAATAAAAAATAATAGAGTTATCTTACAAAAACGAAGTGTCACCCTATTCATTTAATGCCCAATCACGGCACACACGCACACAAAAACAAGGAGATGGGAGGAAAGATAAATCAGATATCTAGTGTGGTACATTCACCTTTTCCATTTGTCTTATCATGTCAGCTCACATCATCCAAAAACATTGCTATTAAATTGTAAACGAGGAATATCTGTCAATATCACCTCCAAACAAATTTAATCAACTGAGAACAAGAGTGACTAATAAACTCCACAAGAATTAAGAAGCTGTTCAAGAAGCAGAATAAATGCTGATGTATTGCTTGAAAATATGTCTATGGTTTCCTTGAAAAATCTATTCATATCATGCTCTTTAGATGTCTGGATTTTGGCAGCAGCTCCCGGGAACCGAGTGAAGGTAATCACACAAGTAGAATGCATTACTGCCATCACCCATGGTGGAGGGGCAGGCAGGGCTTGGGGGACTGGCATTACATGTAGAGCAGACAAAAGAAGAAACAGAAGAGAATGGGAGCTGTTGAGGACAAGTTCTCTCATTTCCTTTTGCTTGCTGGTGCACAACCAGCTGTTTCCCATCCATAGGGAATGAATAGCGCAATTAGAGTGGGAGTTAGGGTGGGTGAAGGGAATAGCTTGTGTGTTCCATTGTGATCACAGTAAAATACGCTTCCTGCTATACTAGAAGGCTGGAATGTGGGGTTCTCTTCTATCACGTCATGTCTATATGAGACTTCGGGATTTATAAGAGACCTTGAATTAGTGTATAGTTGAGATCAGACCATTTGATCAAATTGGATTCCCCAAACATGCCAGATTGATAACAGAGACAATGTGATCGTTGACAAAAAATCAGCAAAAATAAGAAAAAATTCTGGCAAAGTGGACCAATCTACGGGTTAAGGAAGAATTTACAAGGAAGCGATGATTCCAGTGGAAGACTATGGCACTCACCCCACCATCTCTATCACCATTCCCAGGAAGTATGGATATGCTCTGGGCAGGAGAGGGATGTGGTATAGAGCAGCCTTTCTCAAACTCTAGGTAACTTAAGAACAAATGGACTTTTGTTAAAATGCAGATGCTTATTCCATAGTTAGGGGTAAGTAAGGACAAGAGGACTGAGATTCAGCATTTCATACCTCGTAGGTGATGCTGCTGCTGTTTCTGCTGCTATACAGACTTGTTACTTCAAGTAACAAGGGATTGCTTGGTCTCTTAGGGTAACAGCTCTACCCTGTGAAACAGCTGTTCATAAAAAGCAGAAGGGACGTTTCTTGGTCTGGCAGAGAGAGGACCAACAGTGACCACCAATGCACAGGACAATTGCACTCCCCACTGCAGCTGGTAGGCACAAAGCGTAGCTCACTGAGGATCTGTAGGAAGCAGAATGGTTAACGGTTCAAGAATTAGTATGACACTGACCTGAGTTATAATCTTGGATGCACCTGCCATCTTCCTAGCTGTGTAACCATAGGTAAGCAGTTCAACATCTCTGAGACTGTCTCCTCATCAATAAAAAGTGGGCAAAACCATACCCACTTTCAATGGGTGTTATGAGGATGAAATGAGATAATGTCGATATAGTCTGGCATTGACTTGGGCACAAGAACTGTAGATGTTGCTTATTTCCTTTTTGACTCTCAGCTCTATTCCCAAACTTCCTGCCTCCAAGCAGCATTCTCCAGATTTCCTTGTCAGCTAGTTTCTGATTAGCCTCTGCTAATTGGGAGATACTGGTGGGAAAAGAAAAGGCAGGAGAAAAGATAAGCCATTGTTCCTTCCTTTGCATCTGTCTCTGGAAGTGGCAGCAGCAGATTGCCAAGAAACCCAGAAACATGGGCTCATTGACTCTGATTGCAGCAGCTGCAGCCGCAGTGACAACGGCTCGTCACTGGAGGTGACTGCCAGGTGCTGCATGTGTGGCATGGTTATGGCAGCTGTAGCAGCTGAAATAAACAACTACGGGCTCCGGAAGTCTCAGCAACAATTCCAACAGCATCAGCAAGACTGGGCTCCAGGGCTCCTGCGGAGTCAGCAGGAGTGCAGGCTTTTGGCTTCCTGCAGAGCAGCAGGGGTGGTGGTTCTGATAACAGCTGTGATACTAATAGCACTCCAGCACCCTCAGCAGCATGGCCCATGTGGGTTCCACGAAGCATCATTGTCCCCTTTGTCCTTGCAGCTCTAGGGATGTACTGGTCTAGATAGGAGCACCTCTCGTCCGTCCCCTTCTTGAATCCCTGGTTCTTCCAACATTTTTATAAACAATTCCTTTTGCTAAATCCCCTCTGTTTGAAATAACTACAGTATTTCCACCTTGCTGACTAGACTGACAGTTACAATTTATTATTATTATTATTATTATTATTATTATTGATGACTTCTTGGGTCTGGGAGTAAAGTGAGCAAGGGAAAAGCAGTGGCTACTAAATCTTCGTTCATAGCAGGTGTGCACCTGAAACCACACTTTTCTCCCTCCCCCCCCCCCCCACCCCCCTGCTCAATAACCCTTCCGTAATAAGAACATATATTTAGATATTTTAATTCCAGGACTTCTGGTTATAATGGCAGATTTTTTAAATCAAAAATATAATGTCAATTTTTTAAAAAAATAAAAGAAAGATTGGTAAATAGGGTTGAGGGATTGATTCATAAAAGTTAATCAAAGAATAAAATTTTTTAGAAATAAAGGAAATTTGAGAACTAGTCATAAATGTAATGAGAGTTAATAATGAGAGTTTCAAGGAGAGAGAAGAAGAAAAGAAAGGGGCAGAAATTATGAAGAAATAATAAAAGAAATATTTGCAGATCTGAAGGACAGGAATGTCCACTATATAAGAGTTCCTTGAGATCTCAGATCAATGAATGAAGAAACAATCATATAAACAACACCAAGGCATAATATCATTAAATTGTAGGAAATTCAGTTAAAGAGAAGATTCTGAAAACTTCCAGGAAGAGAATATATCACATAAAAAAAATGAAGAATTATAATGATATTGAACCTCTCAAGAACAACACTGGAAGCTAGAAAACAATGAAGCAATACCTTTGAAAGTAGAAGGCAAAATAATTTGGGAAATTATTATAATTTTATATAACTAGTATATAAAATATGTTATAATATTTACCATTGTATGCATATAGCTAAATTATAAATCCACTGGGAAGGCTACTTTTTGACATGCAAGATCTCAAAAGTTTTTCCTTGTACTGACCCTTTTTAGAAAGCCACTAGAGGTTGTACTTCAATAAAAGAGTAAAACTAGAGAAAGAAACATGGGATCTAGAGGAAAATGTGTTATCTTAGTTCGTATTGTCCAGAAGCTGACTCTGACACAGGGAGGTGAATGCTGGTAGGAAAATGAAAAAAGTGAGACAGGGAAGAAAAGGCAATGAATAAGGGAGATGTCATCAAGCAAGGTGCCACTGTAGGCAACCAGAGCTTAATCTTGTTGGGAAAATTCTGGGACAGAGTATAAATTACATGGCTCAGAGTTATCTCACTTGAGGGATGAGGAAGATGGGTTTATTTCCATGTTGTCAACCACCTGTTTGAGCTGTTTCCAGACACCATCAACCTGCTTGTGTGTGTGTGTGTGTGTGTTGGGGTGAGGGTAGGGGGGTAGGGAGGATGGGAGAGGGGAGGAGAGTGAGAACAAAATCTTCAAGAAAAACAATGCAGGTGCTGGCAGTTGGACAGATGTTTACTTGAGTGCAGTGACATATGTCATTTTCAATCACATTCTATTGCTAAAAACTGGCCATATGGTTATACCTGGATGCAAAGGAGGTTGGGATATGCAGTCCCTGGCTGGGGAACCATTTCTCCCTACAACTTTATATTATGGACAATGATGGGTCTAGCAACTTTAAATCATCGGTGAACATCTACCTTTCCCCATAAGTGATTTTTGCTTTTACCTCCTGAGAGTCAGTAAAAAGAACAGGCGTCATTGGGAGATTTGTGATGTTATCCTTGCTATTAGTTTTTCCTTCTAGATTGATTATATCATCTTATCAGAAGATATAACTAATGACACCACTTTTTATCACTTTAAATTCTAGTTTCTCCTAATAATAGTGTACATGAATCACAGAAACCCATTCAATTCAACTTAATTAAACAAATATGTATTGTATCCTTTCTATGGTGTAGGAATTATAAATAGAACAGTCTGTCTCCTTCTATACACGAAATGCTGGGAACTAATAATGCCAAGTGGTATCTGATAACTGGTATCATACTATATATAGCTTCATATGTCTCAGGGTATTTTGTTTCATATTGGTGATTACTAATTATCAAGACAATACTTTAATTTTCAGGAAAGCATTTTAAGTCTCCTATACAGGAAATCTACTCATCTGCCAATATCCATATCAAATGTTATCTCTTGGGTGAACCTGCTCCCAGAAATTCCAAATGCAGTTTCTGACTTCTCCTATGATATGCTGTAGAGAACTATAGAAAATGAGTTTAGATTGTATTTTAGTACAATTTTGCTTTAAAATTTTCTCCAGAAAAGTTTAAGTCTCTCCAAGGCAGCAACTTAACTATTCTTCATTGTATCTTGAGCACCTGGCCTAAAGTATACATAACATGTGCTCTCTCATCTTATATGAAATATGAATAAAGTAAGATTTATCAATATTCTTCAATTTTTATAACATCTGGAATCCACCAATGACTACTGTTAGGAGTTCACCTAGATTCAGAGCTGGATATTTTCTTAGAAAGTGTTGTATTTTTTATTTCTTCTGTAGGTGGCTGTAAATAATGCCCTTTGCAAGCCATTTCATTTCGTTGTTAGCATCTTTCATCTGTGGATATTTAATAATTGATGATGAATGACAGATGATGGATAATGATGATTAGTATTATATGGGGCACTTTGGGTTTAGTCATCTAGTAGATGTGTACAGAAAAACCACTTCATAAAAGTTAGTGGTGTACTGGAAAGAGCAAAGGACCTTATGCTGAAGATTCTGTATCCTTAGTCAGCTCTACCATTTGGTGGTTATTTGACCTTGGCAACATTTAACTCCCTTTAGCCTCTATTCCCTTTTCCATAGAATGCAGAGGATAACTATTTATACTATTGTGGTAAGAATTGCAAAACTATAAATACTTTTAATTATGCAAAAACTCTTCAAACTCCTGTGCTGAGAGTTAACCAAGATATATCCAACAAGTTCTCTATCTAGAGATTATAGTTATGTTATAAATCAACATGAGAAAGACAAATATCCCTTTAGAGTAATCTGCAAAGGGAAGGAGCATTCAGTTGTAGAAAAGGAAATACGAATGGCCAAGATCATATGAAGAGATAATCTCACTCAAAAATTTTAAAATGCAAATCCATATAATAAAATCTATTTTTCACCAACCAGCTTGGATAAACATTAACAATTTTATGATACCTAAGTGTCCCTGAAGATTTGAAGCAGGAGGCATGCTCAAACACAACTGCAGGAAACAAATAATTTGAAGGAAAAGTCAGCATAGCTGCCAAAGTACCAAAGTTTTTGAAGTATGTACCTTTGATCCACAATTCTCCTGCTGCAAGTTTACCCTATGGACACTCATAAACAAAAAACATATGTATAAGATTATTCATGATATCATTAATAACATACACCACTAGCAACTTAAATGCCTATCAACAAGAGCTAGCTCAACTGAATAATGGTTCTTACAAACAATGAACTATGTTCTCCTTAGACATTAAAACAGTTACATCACCTGTATGCAAAAGTTTGTGTTAATATTAACTGCTGACACTAATTCCAGAGTTTCAGTGTCTTAACAATATGAATTTTATTTCTTGTTCATGCTATAGCCCAGTCAGGTGCAGGGGGGGAGGTCATGGGGATGTGTTCTTTGCAGTCTTTCAGACATCAGGCTGATAATGGCTCTGCCATCTTTAACATCTGGCCTCCATAGCCACCCTGGCCATCAATATCCAGCTGGCAGGTAGGAAATGGGAAGGGGATTATGTGTGGATATTTTTATGACCAGATATGGAGGTGAAACACATGACTTCCACTCCCTCAACTGGCCACACCTAAATTGTTAGGGAGTGTTAAAAATGCAGCCTGTCTGTGAACCCAGAAAGGAGAGGAGATGAGTGGATGATTAAGACCAACTCACGAGATATGCCATGATGGTTTAATGTCAGGCAATTTCCAAAATAGAGAGTTAAAAGAAAAATGCAATGTACAGAATAGGATGGATATGTATGTGTGTTTATGTGTGTGTGTGTGTGTGTGTGTATGTATATATTATTACATGTGTGTACATGTATAGATCCTATTTATTTAGATTTTTACATATATTTTTAGAAAAGCATATACAAATATGTAAATTCTGTTTTCTAACTGAACACTCAAGAAAATAATAAGCGATTATTTTAGTGAGGGGAACTAAGGTTGTGGTAAGGAAAGAGGCTTTACTCTTTATATTAAAACTCTTTTTGGTTAAATTTTTAAAAATATATGTGTAAGATTTATATTTTAAAAATAACTTTAAGCAATGACAAAAATATCCAATTTTAGATAGTAATACACATATCTTAATTAGAATATAATTCAGTGATAAACTAAAGCTATGTTCAACCCACGGAACATGCTTCTTAAATGTTGAATGAATGAAAGAATAAATTAATGTCTATATAAATTAAATGAAGGCAACAAAAATTCAACTAAGGAAAGATTCAACAGGTGTTATAGTTGGCATGAGAGCCTTCTCGAAGGATGCAGGATGGGAAGTGAGTCTTGAAGAATGCTTTAATTTGAACTAACTACCTTTTGTATGTATACTAGAGCAGAGTAATGAACTGCAAGAATATTCAAATCTTAGATGATTAAGAAAAAAGCACAGAAATCCTCCTGTATTTCTAGAACCATTTTGTGTTCACCAGCAAGTTTTAATTGGTTTCCTCCTTCACAGATTTGAGAACAGTATTCCTGCTGTGTTGTTCTATTTTTTTTATTTTTTTGGCCCTTGATATGACCACGATTTTTCATTCTTGTTCTGTTTACTGGGTATCTGCTCATTTGTTATTTCTCAACATCCCCTTGGCCTCTACTACCTCTTGTACAAGACTTCCTGCCTTTATGGGCATCATCTTTCCGTGGTCCATTACCAAGAGAGGGGCTTTGGGACTTCCACCTTCACTGCTTTCTCTTACCTTCAACCCTCCTGCTCGTAAGCATGTGAGTAGTTCAGAGTTACTGATGAAGGTATGCTTTTCTTCACTCCAGAACCCTTTGTTTTGTGTACCATAGTTAAAAAAATATGTACAGAGTTATGACTACTGTATTTTATCAGCCAGGAGAAAGGACATTATGTGGGAAGGAATGGTGGCTTATAAAAGATATTATACTGCTTTTTGCTCTTGCTCTATATCCTGCAGGTAAACTGACTGATATTTTAATTTCCTCAGACCCCTTTGAAAGGTCTCTAAATGAATGTTCTGAAGAAAAATATATAACTTTGGTTATCCTATTTTATGGTTATTACTGTGTACACATTAAATGTGAATTAATGCAATAAAACAGTACATTTCACATAAAAATACTATGAATTTCACTGCTGCCACTGACATAGTACATGCATCAATATAATTATCAGGTACAAATCTTTGCCAAGAGAGGAAGTAACATTTATTTGATATTTACTTATTGTGAGAACTCAAAACAAGTAATGCACTTTGATATCACACTCTTTCCTGATCTGTTCTCCTTACCTGAGGTTCCTTTCAGGAAATTAGCATTTTCTTTAAACTTAGCTTTAATTTGATAACAGGTGGTAGCATTGAAGATAGTTTGCAAAGACTGGTACCAGTGAAAACCTACTTGCCACTAAGCATGGTTGAGTAATTCTCACCACTGAAATTTAAGGGGATTCTGCTGTTTGCTCTAGATATCATCAATTTAACAAAGTATTTTACACTCTTAATATTAGACTAGGTAGATAAAACAATATGTGCATTATAGCAAATGGTTAGGTGTTTGCTACATAATACAACAGGCACAATTAGTAAATGCATTCACAGAGGTTCAATTTGGAACTTTTATATATACATCTATAATTTTCTATAAATAAACTAGCCAAACTTCATTGAAAATCAACAGTATTTATCAGCAAATAAATTTTACACGTTTTGAAGGCAGAAAAAACTCTCACATAATATTTAGATCCATAAACTATAAGATTACATTTAAATATATTTTTATTGATTTCAGAGAGGAAGGAAGAGGGAGAAAGAGATAGAAACATCAATGATGAGAGAGAATCATTGATCCACTGCTTCCTGCATTCCCCCTACTGGGGATCTAGCCCACAAACTGGGCATGTGCCCTGACCAGGAATCAAACCATGACCTTCTGGTTCATAGGCTGATGTTCAGCCACTGAGCCACACAGGCCAAGCTATATGATACATTTAAAGATGATTCTCAAGAGTCAAATACTATCAGACGTTCTTAATATCCCCGAAAGAACCTAAGACTGAAAGTGGATGCTAATAAGTACTCACTGCCATGAATTCTCAGAAGTCCTTATTCTTACTCTCAGCTATAGCTATATACACTTCCCAAACTTAGCACCGTGGGTCTGAATATGAGGGTGCATATGTGTGTATGTCCCAAAAGGAAAGGACTCCAACATATTTACACTAGGAGCTATTTTCTCTGATTACATGTTTTCTCTACATATATCATTCCTATGTTCTTCATCCTTGCCAACAGAACACCCTTTATATTTGGAAATTAAGCAGAGAAGATTTGATTTCTCGAAAAGTGGGTGCAGGCTCTCGTCTAGGAATGGGCTTGAGTCAAGTTCTGGACAGTGTGTTATGAGGGGGTGTCTTCTGAGAAAGAAATTTGCTCTCTAACAAGAGAAGGATTACATGAGAAGTGGTTTTTGCTACACAACTTCCTGTGGCCTGGCCCGTGAATCTATGTGAAGGGGAACTGTGGTGCTTGAAACTGTGTTGGAAAGACCAAGAGACATCAGCGTAGCATTGTTGAGTCTGGAATTATCCTGCAGCTGCCTACCTCTGGATGTCTTAGTATATGAAATACAACTCTTTTTTACAGCATTGATAGTTTGTTTTTCTATTATTTTTTGGTATGTGTGTCTGTTTGAAGTTTATGGTCATTACCATAAACTGAAACCAGTCAAGTGAGTTGTGTTATATTTTTTTTCCATTAATGTTCATATGAGTCAATTTAGATGTTAGCTTGGGCTGGCTTGGGTTTTGCCAGGTAAGCACAATAAAGGGAGAAAAGAATAGGGAGTTCAGGGTGCTAAAAAAAAAGATTATGATGAGAATCATGGACTCAAAGTAAGATGAAGAGGAAAGGGAATATGGAAGGAGGCCATATGAGGTCACCTTAGGTCTTAATCAGGTCAGAGAACTCTTGCAGTGGGCATATTAGAGTAAAGAGGTTGGAAAAACAGAAGAGCATTGTTAAACTAAATGCTTAAAATTGAAATAAGAAGTGGGGACATCACTGATGATTATAAGTCCTTGGGTAGGACTCTGGGAGTGATGGCTACGTGAGGTAGAGCAAAGGACTTTGGAAATGTGGACATCGAAGGCCAGAGAGATCAAGTCAATATCAAAAAGAATCATCTCTTGCCCAGCCAGCGGGCATGGCTCAGTGACTGAGCACTGACCTATGAACCAAGAGGTAGTGGTTCAGTTCAGATCAGGTCATATGTGGGTTCACTCTGCAGTAGAGGGCATGCAGGAGGCAGCCAATCAATGCTTCTCTCTCACTGTTGATGTTTCTATCTCTCCCTTCCTCTCTGAAATCAATATATATAAAAGAATGATCTCTCTCTTACACACACACATACATGTGCACACACATGATCTCATTCATATGTGGATAATATATTTAAAATTCATTCTCTCTCATGTCTATTTTTCACCATTTTCTGCTCTGTTCTATACCCTGTGATGGTTGATCTCTGTGCTACATCACTCATGTTCCCTAGTTCTGGGGCTTTCAGTTGGGTTGACCTAGGGAAAGTGCTGGGAAAACCAAAGTTAGAATATTTATCTCCTTCCCTATCTCTTACTGTGGCTCTTGATGTAGCTGAGTAGGAGGGCTATAGCTCTTAATGGAAGGGGAAGTGTCTCTTTCATGGCTCTAAGCTCTTTCCAGGTTCCTATAATGCTTCTCCCTCATCTTTGCTGGGGGTGGTAATGGTTTCATGCACAGTTCTTGATCATTCTGTGTTTGTTTCCTTAACTCAAACCCTTTAAAATATTTTCTTTAACTTTCTTCAATTGAAAAATTTTGAGTGTGCTACATATCTTCTCTCAGAACCTAGACTATTTTAGTTGGTTTCACAACCTAAGATTACAGAATAAGGAACAATAAAATTAAATAATATATTAAGAAAAGTGTCAAATATTATCAAATAACAAGATACTAAACAATATGTTGAATTATAATTGAACTGCAAAATTTTCAAAACTAGAACTGTCCTAAACAATCAAAACCCAAAGAAAATGCTTCATATTGGAAAAAAAAATTTTTTGATACAGAGAGGTTAAATGACTTCCTCATTGTGAAATTTTGAATCATAGAGACAGATGGCCCTACTGGAATAAACTCTTACAACCTTCCTATTCCAATCTATTTTATCTGGAGAAATAAACTATTATATGTAAAATAGAACTTAAAAATGTAAAATTTAGCTCCGGGAAAATACAATGAATCTTTTTAACTTATCCTGATTTATATAGCAATTACCCCTTTCCTTTGATATATTTCTGGCATTCCTAGATTCATCTAAATATGTCTATCATTTATCATTCCACAATAAAAAAACTGCTTACAGATAATTTTTTAAAGGCAATACCATATCCTCCAGAGGCCCACAGGAAGGCCCAGATAATTACATGTGATCTCATGCAGCTACTTTATTTTTATTTTTTGTAATTAAAATTTGTTTTCTTTGTCACTCCAGGGCCAGAATTATATTTCACTGCTATTTCTGACATTGGCCACAAACACTAAAATTTACCTTACTAATGGTTAAGAGCTCCACACAAGGTTATTATATCTTTATAGGAGATGCCTCTATAAAGATAAAACTGATAGGAATGTGCACGTATACCAGGAGATAGAAGAATAAATACCATGAACCTTATCTTTTCTATTTGTACAAGCAGCAGGAAATATTTGATGACAAACATTCTTATTTCCATTTGTCACACAATGCTTTTAACAACATATTATCATCAGCTCATATACCAAGAGGTGGCCATTAATGTTATGTGTCAGCAAGATGCTTTTCTGATGACCTTTAAATACCACAATCCCAAGTGATGATGCAGAATGACTTTCTTTTATCCCAAGACCTTCTTTAAAAAATTCAAAAGCTTTGGGGTATGTCGTCGGGCCAGTGATGCAGTTATATCTTTTGCAAGCTGTAGAGGAAGAAAAGGCTGCTACACATTGAATGTCAATTGTTACCTTTTGCCAAACTATTTCTACCTTGTGTATTTGTAACATTTTCCTTCTAAAGAACCCAAAGGACTTGTACAAAAGAGTACAAAGAACTTCTAATACTTCAAACTGCTGAGAGAAGGTGGGATGTGTGTATATGTGTTTGTGTGTGTGTGGGGGGGGGGGGGGTGTTAGGCAGCTGGGCATCATTATAAAAGTTTTTAAAAGCAAATTATCCCCTATGGTGATGACAATGAGAACACGCTTTAAACTAGACTGTTCCATCTGTCAGGTGCCACACATCATGTATAAATCTGTGACAATCCTAAAACCCTCATATTCCCAACAGGTGACCTTGCTATTGAGCCAGCTGTCAGTACATGCATACCACGTCACCATGTTTCCTCCACCTCATTTGTGTAAGCCAGATCCTGTGGGATGATAAAAAAGCTACCTTTCTTCTTTCTAAAATCCCTATTTCTTGGCATATATCTATAATAATGTAGATCAAATTATTTCCCATAATTCCTCTCAGGGTAAATACTGTGCATATTTGGAAAAGATCCTTTATTAAATCACAAAGTTGAAAGAAGACCCAAAAAGCATACTGGAGGCAATATATGGTCAACAGAATATCTTCTAAGAAGTAGGGAGGGGAGGTCCTATATAAGGGACTTTTTAAAATCCTCACCTGAGGACATGCTTATTGATTTTAGAGAAAGGTAAAGGGGAGGAGGAGAGCAAGGAGAGAGAGGGAGAGAGAGAAGAAAGGAGGAGAGGAGAAGAAAGGGGAGGAGAAGAGAGGAGAGAAGAAGAGAGGAGAGGAGAGGAGAGGAGAGGAGAGGAGAGGAGAGGAGAGGAGAGGAGAGGAGAGGAGAGGAGAGGAGAGGAGAGGAGAGGAGAGGAGAGGAGAGGAGAGGAGAGGAAAATATTGATTGATTGCCTCCTGTACTAGCCCCAACCAAGGATTGAACCTGCAATCTAGTTATGTGCCCTAACCAGAAATCAAACTGGAAACCTGTCTGTGTTTGGTACAATACTCCAACCAACTGAGTCACACCTGCCAGGACAACTAAGGAATGTTGTGATTGTTGAGCACTGTGGTTAGTGGGACACACATATGAAAGCAGAGCAGAACTGTCTAACCTAACCTGAAAGATTCCAAGTGTTGTTTAAAGAAAATACAGAAAGTAAGAGGGACTGTGAAAGACAGCTGTGAAATGGAATATGTGAAGACTATAGCAATGCAATGTAAATGTAATCATTGTGTGCAATGAAAACCCTCTCTCTTCTATGAAATCAACATGAAATTTTACATGATAATAATTTTGATGTGGGGATCACCCAAGGAGAATGTAAAATATAGCGGGTGTGAGGCAAAACCTAGGACATCTCTACATTTGACAACTTTTTAGATTAAAAACAAAAGGGTTTCCCTTCTTCAAGGACTTTCTATCTGCTTTACTGTGTTAAGCAAAAGTGTTAATTAGTCTTTCTCTTTGCTCTGTTCATGATGGTGCAATGGAATATATCTTATAGCCTCTTATACTTAAAGGACAAAGAAAGCACACTTGCCTGTGGATGAATATTGTCTATTTTTTAAGTATAGCAGTGGCCCTATTCTTCTAGCTCTGTAGACCTAATTCTTCAACAGTTGAAAAATACTATCTTCTCAGTGGCCCTACCTACACTAGTCTGACTTAACTTTAGAAATTACCTGAAAAGAGTCAAGAAACTTCTAGTTTCCACTTGGGATATAGAAATATGAGAAGAGTTATGCTTACAGCAACAACAATGGGGGGGGGGAGCCAAACAAATATAAGTTCATGACTTTTCTAGAACACATCAGAGAGCTGATGTTGCCAGAAGCCAATCAGTCAAAATCTAATGAGACAGATGTATGTATGGAGAGATGGGACTGGAGAACAGCAGGTCCTAAATACTGTCTTTTTATCCAACATTGTTTCATTAAAACATTGATGAGATGCCTTAGGACCTTAACTCTTGTTTATATTAATTAGCCTACATTAAAACTGGTTTTGTTATGTGTCACTTTTTTCAAAGTCACAGAATGTATGGACAGTGTTAAGTGAGGACTTACTGTACTTGCTTACCTGGGGTAGATGCAGCTGAATACTCATAAGAATTAAGCTAGAATGTTTAATGAATTTGTGGGAGCTCAGTGGAGGCTGGTGAGAGTTTGTGGAGCATAGAAGATGAAGGAGTACCTACCCTTTTCAAGCTTTCCTCCACAGACTTAATCATGATTGCACAAAAGTGATTGGTGAGAATCTCAAGAAAGTGTGCAGGCCTAGGCCAGGGAAACAGCAGCCTCTGTGGGAGAGCACATGCCCACCCTGAGTTCTCTCCCCTGTCTCTCCTATTTGAAAAAAAAAAAAAAGGCTATATCTAGAAGGTGAAGGACGACCAACACTCTCACCATGAGGGCAATGGGGAAGACCCACTGTGGCTCAAAAAGGTCAAAGAAAAGAAAATCCGCTCCCCTTGGGGAAAGATCAGAAATGAGTGCTGGACCCACAACTACAGTTGATCGATGGAGAGGAGCCTTGGGAAAGTTACACCTGAGACCAACAGACACAGTGCCTGTCTATGGCGGAGACTGAACCAGAACACGCTGGGCAAGTACAAATTGAAAAAGTAACAACAGAACACTGCTGGAATTATTGAAAGAATAGGACAGACACTGTCTGAGGCACAGGACAAAGGGACGACCTAAAGCTGAGGATAAAGCAGATAATACGTAAAATGTACTAGCAAAGCAATCCCCATGTAAAGCACCAAGTATCATCAGAGGAATCTGAAGCCTGAGAAGCACTGAGGGTAACTATAGTAACAACAAATCTGGAATATATTCCAACTATTGGCTACATTCACTTAAACATGTACATTAAGGGTCTAGCAGGGGAGAAAAATACCTAGAAGGAAAAATGGCATACCCATTTATAGGTATAAATGCCATTTACCTTTGTCTCTATTGTCCAACACAAGATGTCCCATTTTCAACAACAAAATTATGAGGCATCCAAAAGGTCCAGAAAATACAAATCACTGCCAAGAGATAAGCAACCAACAGAACCAGACTTAGATATGACACTAATGTTGAAGCTGAGAGGTCATTTAGTTATGGTTAATATGTCAACAACGTGACTAATATTAATTATGATTAGTGTGCTAATGGATCTAATGTAATAGGAGGAAAAACTTGGGAAATTATCAGAAGGGAAATTTCAGCAGAGATGCAAAACTACTTAAAAATCATTAAATGGAAATACTAAAAATAAAAAGCACAATAATGGAATGAAAAATGACATCAACAGGCTCATGAGTAGACTTGGTATAGACTAAAAAATTATCAGTAAAGTGAAAGACAAGTCATTAGAAATCATCCAAACTAAAAAAAAAAAAAAGTGTGAAAATAAAGACAGGAGAAAGCATTCAAGAACTGTGGAATGATATTAGACAATCTCATACTTCAACCAGGGTGAGACAGAGAAAACGGGGTAAAAGAAATACTTTTTAAAATAAGGGCTTAGAATTTTCTAGAATTAATTATTGACACTAAGCCACAGATCGAAGAGGATAAGAGAATAACAAGCAAGGTAAATATAAAAAATACCACATGTCAGAATAATAGTCAAACTGCTGAGACAAAAGATAAAAAGATCTTGACCACTAATGGAAAAAAAAAAGCATCATACCTACAGGAATACAGATGAGAACTAGAGCTGTTTTCTATCTAGATGCTCAACAACATTAATCATGTAAGGGAAGTGCAAATTAAAATCACAATGAGATATATATCTATTAAAACAGCTAAATGTTTAAACATTATTAATACCAAATGCTGGTGAGAATGTAAAGAGACTCAAACTCTGATGCATTATTGAGGAGAAAGCAAAATGGCACAGCCAGTTTGTAAAAACAGTTTGGCAATTTCTTAAAAAGCTAAATATATACTTAACACATGATCCAACAGACCCTCTCCTAGGTATTTCCCCAAAAGAAATAAATACATACATTCACATAAAAACCTATGTGTGAATGTTTGTTTCTAATTGCCATAAAGTAGAAACAACCCTGACATCCTTCAACTGATAAATGGATAAGCAGAATGGTGTGTCCATACAATGAATAAGCAATACCCAGAAATAAAAGGTAATAAATTATTGATACATGAAACAACCTGGATGAATCTTGAAAACATTTTGCTAAGTCAGAGAAGCCAGACGAGAAGGTATAAGGTAAAATACAAAAAGAACTATAAACAATTATGATATTCAAGGTAGTATTTGTTTTTTTGACAAGGGCATGTGTTAGGAATTCTAAAACTACTTTATGAATATATCAGAATTGAACATATAAGTAGATATACTGTAGGTTTGTCACTGTTGGAAAAAGAAATTGAAATTAGGAACAGGGAAAATATAAAATAAACTCAATATTGTATTGAAATAGGCTGTATTAATGTGAATTCTTGTTCATTATGATTGAGTGTGCAAACATGTACTGAAATTAATATAGATGTGTGTATTCATGGATCAGTAAACACACACACACACACACACACACACACACACACACACACACATTCTAGTTCTGTCCACAAGCCGGATCTAGAAACAGCTACACTTGGGGAGTAATGAACTTATCTGGCTCCCAGATCCTGGTTTCTAAATAAAAGGACCCAAGGTATCATAGTATGTAGTTGATTTCAGGTCAGAGGCTCAGAAAACACCATATGAGCCTGGTGTACCTTGTGGTGTTAGAAATTAAAGCGATAGCATGCAGAAAATGCACAGGGAACAGCTGGGAAGACTTCCCAAAGTCTAAGGTGGAACAATTGGGGGGAAAATGAATTAGAATATAACCTATGGAATAAAATATATATCCATGAGGCCATACTGATGTTAGTGAATGAATGAATGAATGAATGAATGAAACAGCTCCACTTGTCTTGGAACAGACAAAATCCATGGGGAATACTAAAATAAGTCGTGAATGGTTGAACAGAAACAGGAACTTTATAAAATTTCAAGGTATTTCCTCAAGCTTAGTTATTAATGACAAAGGGAAAAATAGGAACTTTACAGTGGAGAAACCCTGCAGAAAGTAGTAACTTCATTCCCAATGATGAAGGTTCACATCATAAATAATAAAACAAATTGACATTATACATTTCCTCATATGAGGCCCTGGGCAGAGCATGTCATCTCTGTGTATTCTTGTCAAAGGAGTCTGTCTATTTCCTGCCGTTTTTATTCTTCATTGATTTGTAGTCTTTCTACTCATTATTTTATACCCATTTTCTCACCATTTTTCTTTTGTCTTACACACATTTTTTTCAGCTTTCACCTTTGAGTTGCTAACTACTTAACTTAGGTTTGTTTAAGATTTCTGTTCTTGATAGGAAAGAAAAGGATTAAGAAACACTGTGGGTTGTTGTTTTTTAATTGTTTGTTTTCATGATAAGAAACACTGTGTTTTAAATGATCATCTATGGTTAGTGCCAATCAGTTAAAAGCTCAGTTCAATAACAAAAACGTACCCTTAGCCTCAGCCTCTCCTACTTTCCTGTTTTCTCCCTGTCAATGGCTATCTGACTTTCTGTATCTCTTCTCTTTTTCCCCCCATAACTTTGTTAGGAAAAGCAGTAAATCACAATAGTCAAGAGCAGAGCTCTAGCGCCCTCTGCCTGGGATCACACATAGCTCAGCCACCAAGCCTTGTGATGCACGAATCCTTTAACTCTTCTGGCCTTCCATTTCCTAATCCATAACAAGGAGATAATAGTACCTACTTCACAGGGTCATGTGGAGATTAATTGAAATAACACAATTAAAGGTTCCTTATAATTCCCCAATACTTGCTACTCTCTGACAATCACTCTACCCTATTTAATATATGTTTTTGGATATATATTACCTAGAAAACCATGTGTGTGTAATATATCTATATATCTACATCTATATCTATATATATATATATCTACATGTAGATATATATAGATATATATACATGTACTGAGAAAGAGAGAAAGAGAGTGAGAGAGAGAATATATCTCTTAGCATATAACCTATATACGTCTGTATATATGAAGTAGACTACAAAAATGTGTAAATAATGAAGGCTGGTAATTTGAGCACTGACAGGATTATGACATTCTTTTGAGTTAATAAAGCTAATAATTGTAAAAATCATAACTGCATGTCTTTTTCCATATGAAAAACTGTGAACCGGCTTTGTCCACCCTGTGTATTATACACATATGTTAGTCACATTTTTTAATGTAAAATATATAAGATGTATTCTCATTTTTAAAATGTGTATGCACATTGTTGCATGGCCATCTTATTCAATAGCCTAGGGGGGCTTTAAATAATATCAATTCCTACTCTCGACCCTAAACCAATTAATTCAGGCACAAGAGCTTAGACATTAAGACTTTATAAAAGTTCCTAAGGTGAGCAGCCAGGATGAGAACTACTGATCTACTTCATTACTTCTAATTGCTTCATAGCATGCCTCCACTGTCATTCATTCGTCATTCATTTATTCATTCATTCATTCCTTGGTGGTGGATGCCTTATTTTCTTCCTGTTCTCTACTACTATGTGCATCCTCATACACGCCCTTTTATGAGCCTGGAGAAAATGTTTCCTGGGTTATATACACAGGGTGCAATTACTAGGCTGTTGAATTCCTATATCTGACAAAATAACACCAGGTCCTCTCTAGGATGGGTGCACTAGTTAATTATTACACAGGAGTGCATGATGAGTGTATGTTCTCCATATCACAAGATCCAGGATGGTTTCATGGGTGTGCAACGTCTGTAGTGGAGAAGGTCTGCATACTTGGTTCAATGCTTCCTATTGTCATCTTCAAATTTCTCATCACTTTATCTTTGAACTTGTGCTTTGTCAGTGAAGTCAGACAATGTAGCATGCGTGTGAGCAGAGGAGATACACCCAGCTGCAGAAGAGGCATCCAGTGGTGGCCTACCAGCAGCCTGGGTGTGCACTCATGCCCAGAGCTATGGCATATACACAGCAGTTTGCTTGGGACAGCTTGGAGAGGCCCAAGTGTCAGCTGGGCCCACATTGGTGGCAGTGATCCTGCTAGGTGTGGTGACACCAAAAGAGAATAGAGTTTGCATGGGAGCCTTGACCCAAAGCTAGACAATTATTGATTTTCTTTTTCTCACTAAATTAGTGTGCATTTTTTTAAGAGTTTCATACAAATGAAATCAATCAATATTTTCTCCTTTTTGTGTGTGGCTTTTTTTCACTCAGGATTATTTTGCGATTTATCCACACTGTTATACGCTTCAATCCTTTATTCTTTTATTGCTGAATAGTATTCCATCGTATGAATACACTGCATTCTGTCTATGCATTCACTTCTGGGTAGACATTTGAGTTCCTTCCAGTTTGGGGCTAATACAAATAACACTGCTGTGAGTATTCCTGTACAAGTCTTTGTATGAACGTACATTTTTATTCCTCTTGGACAAATAACTAGGAGTGGAATGCCTGGGTCAAAATTTAAGAAACTGCCAAACTACTTTAGAAAGTGGTGATACCCATGTCCACCCCCACCAGCAGTGTCTGAGAGTTCCAGTCGCTCCACATCCTTGCTGACCTGGTTGGTCCCCCAGACCCCCAGATTCTAATGGGTGTTGAGTGGCATCACATTGCAGTTTTAATTTTCATTTCTGCAATGACTAATGATGTTGAGTATCTTTTCCTATCCTTATTTTCCCTGCATACCTTCTTTAGTGAACTTGCCTCTTTCTTACTGGGTTGCTTTTGTATGACAACATTCTCTGAATTCTTTATATGTTCTGGATCCCAGTCCTTTATCTGTTGTGTGATTAGAAATATTTTCTCCTAGTTTGTGGCTTATCTTCCCATGGGGTTTTGTTCTTAATGCAATAGAATGGCATTGGAGGGTCTGAGTTGAGGGGAGACTGATCTAACTTTCACTTAGATCACTTCAACTGCTGTGTTTAGACGAGCTGAGGGAGAGCTAAGCAGTGAGTCCATTTATGAAGTTATGAGGCAACTGCTATAACCCAGGTAAGACATGCTGGCTTCCCGGCCCGGGCTGGCAGCAGTAGGGGTGGAGAAAAGTTGGATTCCAGATAATAATTTGCACTGGCATCCCAAGAGGTGTGCTGCGGAAACCATCTGCTCCAGGTATGGGCAATAGGTGGGGAGTTGTCTGCAGAGAATTATGAAATTGTATGAGCCTGCAATTTTAAACAAAGCCAGTGATAAAATACTACTCTGAGAAGAAAATCCTTTATTATTTTAAGTCCTCAACAATTTCCGTATTTCCTACAATGTTTTAATAATATACATGTGAGATTCAGTTTAGCATATTTTATTTCTTATCCTTTAATAAACAGTGCTTGCCAGATGGAGGTTACTTCAGAGAAAGCTCTGTTGCACTGTTGGCCTTAGACACACATGGATGGACTCAGCTGCCTGCACTGGTTCTGAGCAAATGTTTTGCGGTGTTTAGGAACTGCCTGTGCTGGGTTAGGAGCACTTCCGGTCTCCAGTGGGGTGGGGTTGGGGGGTAAGGAGTATAATGCATATCCCTGCAGTTCAACAACAGATTGCAAAGAAGCAATGGTGCTGTGATTGCAGAGATGAAGAAGCAGGACCTGAATGACTCAATGTGACCACTTGGACTGTTTGAGTTTAAAATTTCTGGGTCTTATTGTAAAGTGAGATTTTTATCTTGAGGCTTTCTTTTTGTGACCACATTGTATTGATTAACTCATGTAATTTAAATTTATAAAGTTTTGTTCGATCAGCTATAAAGGGAGATTGACAGGTCTGGCTCTACTCTATTAAATACAAATATATCAAGAAAATCAATTGTGTTGATGTCATTGATGTCAAGTTTGCAGAAGTTGGGACTCAAACACTTCATTAACACAAAAAACAAAGACCTGTAAGTTCTTTGTTTTATAAAAATAATAAATCAAGTAGTATTAATCCATTACTTTTCCCCTTTTTTGTCTTTTAATCTTTATTTTGTTCTTTATTTTTTGACTTGTGATATTTTCCTAGCATCCTATCTAATAAAGAGGGAATATACAAATTGACTGTCACTCTGTCACAAAGATGGCAGCGCCCAGTCCCCTCAGCCCCACCAGAGTCCCCCAGTCTTTTTAGCCCTCACCACGGCGAGGACAAGCAGGCCCCCGCAGAGAGCAGACACCAGGGCCTGCGGCAGTGTAAAGCAGGCAGGTCCACAGAGAGCAGAGAACCATGGGGAGTGGGCATAAGCCATCAGTAGGACATCCCCTGAGGGCTCCCAGATTGGAGAGGGTGCAGGTTGGGCTGAGGGAACCCCCCTCCTGTGCACAAATTTCATGCACCAGGCCTCTAGTAATTTTTTATATGAAACTAATGAAAGAAAAAATCTCTCTGTATCTTTTCTGGCCATTATTGTTGTTTTTATTTCATGATTGTTACTGAAAAGAATTTTGTCACTTATATGAGGGAATGTTAACAAAAGAAAAAGATCCACTTTGGTCGTCAAACCTTGATATATCATTGATAATTTGAAGTGAGAGCCAACAGCATTGCAGGGGGTGGGTAAGAACCAGTGGTGTTTGTTTATGTTTTATTTTGTTTTGTTTTTTTTACCCTAGCAACTGGAAGGGTGGTGTTCTCATTTCCAGGCACGTAGGGGAAAAGTGGATGTTTGGTTTGGGGACATGCCAAGTGCAGGATGTCTATTAGAAAAATAAGTGCAGGTATTAAATCTGCTGTAGATATACAGATCTGGAGCTTAGGGGAGAGACCTCAGCTGCTCCAGCTGCATAGCATCAGCACATGGCTGGTATTTAAAGATGAGGAGAAGTGGATGAAGTCACACAAGAGAGAACACGCAAAGGAGAAGTGGTCGAGTCCAGAGCAATGTCAGCATTCAGAGGTTGATCCTTTGTGGCCCAGCATATGGCCACATTTTTATGAATCATCAATGTATGCTCAGAAAGGACATAGTCTCTTTTTATTGTACACATGTGTGTTGATTAATGTGTCTGCTTGATCTATAAGTTCATTACTATGTTAACATTTCCAGAGTAAATTTTTGACTTATCATTTGTTGCTCTTTCTAATACACTTTATGTTTGAGAAGCTGTTTTAGATTTCCAGAAAAAAATGAGAACATAGTTCAGAGAGAGAGCTTCCATGTGCCCCTGTGCATGGTTTCCCGTCATTAACATTTTTAAAAATTTTTTTTTAAATATATATTTTATTGATTTTTCACAGAGAGGAAGGGAGAGAGATAGAGAGTTAGAAACATTGATGAGAGAGAAACATCGATCAGCTGCCTCCTGCACATCTCCTACTGGGGATGTGCCCGCAACCAAGGTACATGCCCTTGACCGGAATCGAACCTGGGACCTTTCAGTCCGCAGGCTGATGCTCTATCCACCGAGCCAAACCGGTTTTGGCCTGTCATTAACATTTTACATTCTTATCATGAACCAACACTGATACATTATCATTAACTACACTAGGGGCCTGATGCATGAAATTCATGTGGGGAGGGGGGTCCTCAGCTCGGCCTACGCCCTCTTGCAATCCAAGACCCCTCGATCCTAAATGCCCGCCTGCTCACTCCTTACCGTTTGGCTCCTTGCTCCTTAGTAATGCTGTGGAGGCAGGAGAGGCTCCCGCCACCACCGCTGCACTCGCCAGTAGTGAGCCTGGCTTCTGGCAGAGTGGTGCTCCCACTGTGGGAGCACACTGACCACCAGGGGGCAGCTACTGCATTGAGCATCTGCCCCCTGGTGGTCAGTGCATGTCATAGTGATTGGTCATTCTGGTCATTCAGCCTTAAGGGTTGCTGGGCTTTTATATATATAAATAATTTATTGAATATTGCTTATGTTTTAAAAAAGTATATATATTTTAATTTCAGAGAGAAAGGGAGAGGGAGAGAGAGAGAGAGAAACACCAATGATAAGAGAGAATCATTGATTGGCTGCCTCCTGAAGGCCCCTTACTGGGGATCGAGCCCACAACCCGGGCATGTGCCATTGACTGGAATCAAACCTGGGACCCTTCAGTCTGCAGGCCAACGCTCTATTCACTGACTAAATCAGCGAGGGCCAGCATTCCTCATTTTTTAACGTATGTCTTTTTTTCTGTCCCAGGATTCCATCCACGGTACCACATTATATATTTGTCATATTTCCTTGCGCTCCTCTAGACTGACAGTTTCTCAGACTTTTCTTTGTTTTGATGACCTTGACAGTTTGGCTATCCCTCTATTGGACTTTGCCCATTAGTCAGGGATTGTATTTTTTTGGAGGAAGATAACAGTGTACAGTGACATTTTCATCATATCATATCAACATGATTCATGACTGTTGATCTTGACCTTGATCACCTGGCTGAGGTAGAGTTTGTTGGTTTCTCCATTGCAGCGTTACTCTCCTTTCCCCCTCTCTCGATACTGCAACTCACATTTAAGGAGCTGGGAGTTATGCTCTCCTTCCTTTAGGGCAGAATTTCTACATCAATTATTTGGAATTGTTCTGAATGGACAAGTGTTTCTTCTCATTTCAGTAATGTATTCAATCATCTGTATCAGTATGAGCTCATGGATCTTTATTTTATACCTTGTGTAATAATCCCCTATTAGTTTATTGTCATTGCTCAAGTTGTTCCAGCTTGGGCCATTGGATGTTCTTCCCATTGGCTCCTGTGCCCTTTGAGGAGTTCATATCAATGTGGGTGGATTGTTTTGGTTCTTTGTTTGGGGGATTTTTTCTTTAGCATTGTCTTACTTTCTGGCACTCCAATATATTCTAAGCTTATCTTGTGTGTTTCCTGCCCCAGTTCTAGAATAACTTATTTCTACAAGGGCCCTGGTTCCTTTTATTACAGAGTGATATGAGAAACCAAAACCTGGACAAGAGGTGTGGCTATTACTGGGGTATGTGATTTGTTGCTTTTGTATTTCATGGCCATAGTTTAGTTGTATATATGTTTATGATGATCGTTATAGCGTCTTTATTTCTATTTTTATTTTATTGTGATAAGAAAACCACATGAGATCTAGCCTCTTAACAGATTTTTAAGTGTATAATACAACAATGTTAACTAGAGACACAAAGTTGATCTCTAGAAGAGATTCATTTTGCAGTATTGAAACATTATACCTATTGATTAATAGAGCTCCATGTTTTGCCCTTCCCTCCCCCTGGCAACCACTGTTCTGCTTTCTGCTTCTCTGAGTTTTACTATTTTAGATACCTCACGCAAATGAAACCCTGCAGTATTTGTCTATCAGCAACTGCCTTATTTTACTTAGCAGTGTGTCCTCAGGGTTCATCCACATTGTCACACATTGTAGGACATGTTCTTTTGGAAGGCTGAATAATATTCCATTATATGTATGTGTCACATTTAGGATGTTCCACATCTTGGCTATTATGAATAGAGCAGCAATGGACACAGAAGTGCTAATAGCTTTTTGAGATACTAATTTCAGTTCTTTTGGATCAATACCCAGAAGTGGGACTGCTGGATCATAAGGTAGCTCTATTTTTAATTGTTTGAGAAAATTCCATACTCTTATCAATTGTGGCTGCACCATTTTGCATTCCCACCATCAGTGTAGCAGGGTTCCCTTTTCTCCACATTCTCAGGAACACTTGCTATCTTCTGTTGTTGCTGTTGTTTTTATTTTTATTTTTATAATAAACATCCTAACAGCCCTACCTGGTTTGGCCCAGTGGATAGAGCATTAGCCTGTGGACCAAAGGATCCCTGGTTTGATTCCAGTCAGGGGCACATACCTTTGTTGCAGGCTTCTCCCCAACCCGGACCCTGGACACGGCTTGTGCAGGAGGCAACCAATCAATGTGTTTCTCTCACATCAATGTTTCTCTCTGTCTTCTCCTCTCTCCCTAGAAATCAATGGAAAAATATCCTTGGGTGAGGAGTAACAGCATAAATAAATAAATAAAACACCCTAACAGGTGTGAGGTGATAACTCATTGTGGTTGGGGTTTGCATTTTCCTGATGATCAGTGACATTGAGCATCTTTTCATAAACCTGCTGACCATTTGTTTATATGCCTTCTTTGGAGAAATGTCTATTCCAGTCCTTTGCCCATTTTAAAAATAAGGTTATTACATTTGCCCTTTGAGTTATAGGAGTTCCTATATATTTTGGAAATTAACCACCTATCTGATACACAGTTTACAACCATTTTCTCCCGTTCTGTAAGTTGCCTTTTCATTCTGTAGATTGTTTCCTTTGCTGGATAGTTTTTCAGTTTGATGTAGTCCCAGTTGTCTATTTTTGCTTTTGTTTTCTGTGCTTTTGTTGCGATAGCCATTAACTCATTGTCAAGAACATTTGCATGAATCTTTCCCCCTATGTTTTATTTTAGGAGTTTTAGTTTCAGGTCTTATGTTTAAGTCCTAAACCATTTTTAGTTTATGTGTATGTGTGGTTTAAAGAGAGGGCCCAATTTCATTCTTTTGAATGTGAATATCCAGTTTTCCCAGCACCATTTGTTGAAGGAATTATATTTTTTCCATTTTGATTCTTGACACCAGTTGTAAATTTTTGATCTGGCAACTTTTTTCTCATAATATGCCTTTTTTACTCATATGATTTTAACCTTAAATTCTATTTTGTCTGATATTAAAATTGCTATTCAGGTTACTTTAGATTTGTATTTACCTATCTAGTATTCTCTATCACTTTATTTTCAAATCATCTGAATATTATTGTTTTAAATATGCCTCTTTTAGGCAATATATTGATAAACTTTTTGATGTAGTCCAAAATTTCTTGCTTTAATTCAGTTTAAACTTTATATTCATAATAATTTATTATGTTTACAATTTGATATAGTGGGACTTTTTGGCATTTAATTATTTCTATGTACTATGCCTTCTTGCTTCTTCATCATCTTTTTTATCTTCCTTATAAGTTGACTGAACTTTGTCTGCTGGTTTGAAAGTTACACATTCTGGTTTTAGTCATCTGTTTATCTCTCACAATTAGATTATACTTAAATGTAACTGTTTTCAACCAATTTCTTAATCTGATCAGATTCTAATCTTTCCTGTAACCAGATAAGTACATCTGTGTGCTCTCATCTCACTCTGGTCTTTCATACCCCTGACCCCCTCCCAACCTCCATATGTTGGTATCATCTAGAATTTCACTCTCTAATATTGTAACCACTAGCTACATGTGGCTATTTAAGCTTAAACTTAAATAAATTAAAAATAAATAGTGTAAAAAATTCAGTTTCCCAGGCACACTAATCACTTTTCAAGTGTTCAATAGTTATGTGTGGTACAGCTATGGAACATTTCCGTCATCTTAGAGACTTCTTTTGGACTGTCATGAGATAGACTTTTATTCTACATTGTTTTGAACATATGTTTGGCTAATTGCTTACTCTTTAGAAAAAAAGTAAGCTTTACTGAATTATTTCCTTATTTTTACTTTGCATATATTTTATAGCATCTGTCTGCATTTTTTTCCCCCTATACTTTCTTAAAAGCTTGCCCCAGGAGTACTGCAATAGGAATCTTTCTGTGGAAAACCTTGAGGCATTTTACAAATAAGCATATCTTTATTTTGATTTTGTACATATATTCTCAATCATCTGGACATAAACCCAAAGATAAAATATTCCTACTTTATCATTCTGGTAATCTTTCTGTGTTATCTTTGTTCATCCAGAATGCCACAGAGAACTCTGATTCTACTCTGACACTTGTTCCTGATAGATGCTGTGCATGCTCGCTCTACCTTTCTCTCTTTCTAAAAATTCTTTATTGCCAATAAAATAGGTCCTTTTAATATTGGAGCATGGCATTCTCTATAGCAGTGATGGCAAACCTATGACACGTGTGTCAGAGGTGACATGCGAACTTGTTTTTTGTGGTTGATTTCTCTTTGTTAACTGGCATTTAAATATATAAAATAAATATCAAAAATATAAATCTTTGTTTTACTATGGTTGCAAATATCAAAAAAAATTTCTATATGTGACACGGCACCAGAGTTAAGTTAGGGTTGTTCAAAATGCTGACACGCCGAGCTCAAAAGGTTCGCCATCACTGCTCTATAGCATTGTGTGTGCACATGAGTGTGTGCATACATGTTTATACACATGGCCCTCCCCTTTTCTCATGACACACACACACACACACACACACACCATAAATATTTTACAGTAGCTAGATATTTTGGTCTCTTTAAAATTGACTAGATATAAAACTACTTACGCTAACAAGCCATTTATCTTCATAAGTCAAAGCAGTTTAAAGAAAGCACTTTCTTCTCAATCATAGACATCTATCATCTGGAAGTTAGTATCTCATTCAATTATACTGCATCGTGCCAAATAAAAATCACATGAACTCCAAAGCATATATGCACTTCAGAAAAAGGAAGGCACCCAGCCGGCATGGCTCAGTGGTTGAGCGTCAACCTATGAACCAGGAGGTCATGGTTCGACTCCCGGTCAGGGCACATGCCCATGTTGCAGGATCAATCCCAGTGTGGGGCATGCAGGAGGCAGCCAATCAATGATTCTCATCATTGATGTTTCTATCTCTCTCTCTCCCTCTCCTTTCCTCTCTGAAATTAATAAAAATATATTTTTTAAAAGAATGAAATCTTAAACAATGGGAAATACTACAAGTAACTTTATTTTTTCAAAAAAATACTTGTTATTTTTTTCTAACACATGATTATTGACTTTAAAAAGATGATACAGATTAGGAAAATGCCTGAGAAATAACTATGAAGAAGTTTACCTTCCCAAGCAGTTGGAGTATACTTTTCTAATCTAAATTTTCTTAAAATTATTTTATGATTTCATATTTTACATATAATTTTGAATCAGGAATTTATTTTGCCACATGATATTACATAGGACTCTAATTTTTTTCAAATGGTTGGCTAATTATTCCTAATTTACTGAAAACTACTAAGTTTCCCCACTGACTTAGAATTCTATTTACCATTTTTCTGAATTCTTATGTTATGTGGATTTGCTCCTGAATTTTGTATTTGGTTTAACTGATCTTATACCCATTCTTAGGGCTCAACCCCCTTGTCATTTCACATTCCAGTCCATTAATTGCCTAGCTTATTCTCAACTTTATTCTTTCAAAAGAACTCTTGAATCATTTGGTTGGAATCTCAAGCATGAAAAATCCAGCTGGAATTTCGGTTGGAAAAACATTGCATGTATAACTTAATTTGGAGAGAATTCATACTTTTATTACACTGAGTCTTCCTGAGGCATTGTGTGCCTTTCCATTTATTTAAATATTTTGTATGTCCCTTAGCAAGTTTCATAGTTTGCTTGATATAGATTATATACATTTATTATTATTTTCCCAATATCGCTTTCTCACTATTTATTTTTCCCTTAACATATAAAATACTATTATTTTTTCCTTATATTTATTTTGTTCTTGGCTGCCATACTAAACTTTCTTGATTATCATAATACCTTTCTAGTTCATTCTCTTGGATTTTCTTTCTTTTCTTTATTTTTCCATCACCATTTATCCCCCCTGTACCCTCTTCTCCCTTCAAACAGGCCCCTCCCCACTGCAATCACCACACTGTTGTCCAAATTCATGAATTCTTTCTCTTTTTTGTTTTTCTCAATCCCTCTAGCTCCCTCCCCCAACTTTAAATTCCTTCTTTGATTGAGAGGCCATCTTATTTGCAATAATTTCAGTAAATTAAAAACATTTGCCTTTATTTTAAGATATAAAATCCTAATTCTTAATATAAATTTTTCTTCCCTAAAAGTGTTTACTTACTATTGTATTGTGATTTATGCTGACATAGGAGCTCCTTTATATTTTAAAATCATAAGACACATAGAACATACTCTACCATATATTCAGGCATTCTGCACGTCCTCTTACATGAGTGACTGAACTGGTAGGAATATAAATGTTGAATGAAATAGTCAGACTAGAATAAGACATATAAAGGATATAACCAATTTTGTCAAGAATTTCAGCAAAAGCTTGTTTTAAAAAATAAATGAAGAATGTGAAGGATAAGGACAGGCAGCCAATGAACATAGAAAAAAATGTTCAACCTCAAAATTTATCCCCCACAATTTCAGATTATAACAAAAGTAGACTATGTTTTTACTGGCAAATAGGCGAATTTTAATTAAATAATTTAATGTCAGTTTATGCATGACTAATCAAATAAAGACTTAGAAATGGGGATTGTCCCCAAAAGTTTACATACATATATGAAAAAATTTTATATTTTGCAATTCAGAAATATTATATTTTGCAATTCAACCATCTTACCTATTTAAGTAAGAAAAAATAAAACAAAGAAAATAAGCAAACGAACAAGTAAAAAACAGATGTAAGGATATCTGAAAGCATAGAGCCAAGTAACTAAGTGAAGTTGAAAGTTATCTCCCTCAGTTTTCTCTTAAAATTTGCTGTTATTTTTGTCAATAATTTGACCTTCTAGAGCCCGGTAAATAAAACTCCTATTATTGTTTATTTAGTAAGTAGGATTATATTTGAATAGTTAGAACTGCAGATTTTTCTGTAAAGTGCCAGATAGTAAATATTTTAGTGTTTGAGGGCCATAAAATCTATTGCAACTACTCAACTGCTGCCATAGAGCAGTGATGGCGAACCTTTTGAGCTCGGCGTGTCAGCATTTTGAAAAACCCTAACTTTTTTTTTTAATTAAATCTTTATTGTTCAGATTATTACATTGGTTCCTCTGAAAAACCCTAACTTAACTCTGGTGCTGTGTCACATATAGAAATTTTTTGATATTTGCAACCATAGTAAAACAAAGACTTATATTTTTGATATTTATTTTATATATTTAAATGCCATTTAACAAAGAAAATCAACCAAAAAAACGAGTCCGCGTGTCACCTCTGACACGTGTGTCATAGGTTCGCCATCACTGCCATAGAGTGAAAGCAGCCATAGGTAATACGTAAATGAGTGTAGCTGTGTTCCAATAAAACTTTATTTAAAAAAATAGTCAGCGAGCCATATTTTGGCTGCAGTTTTCTGACCTTTGCTTTAGAATATACCTCTTCTTTGTTCCCTAATCATTGTACATAATATATTTATATGTATTCATCTGAGGAAAAAGCTAGGAGACCCAGGATTTAGAAGCCAAATGTAACCAAACATAAGCTGAGAAAGAATAATGACTCACCAGAATAATCTATAACTTGCTATACTGGTTTATATCTTGAAAATATCTAAACACTTGGCATAAACCAAGGGGAAAAACTCATTGCCATGGTATTTATACAAAATTCTTTCAGGAATTTTTTAGTTATCCATGAGAACTCCGGATCTCTACCCGCTGAGTAGCTGAGTATAGAGTTGAAACTGAGAAAATATACAGGGGGTGGGGGCTGCATAGCAGAGAAGAGAAATGAAGAGAAGGTAACCTCTGAACTTTTCTTGAAAAAGAAAACATGGGCAAAAGTTTAAAGTAGTGTTAGAAGAAAACGCATTCAAATAGTATTGATAATAGCCACTGAAGTTCCTGCTGTAAAAGTAAGCTTTGTGAAAGTAAGAAAGAATCAACCGTCTGATAAAACAATGATGGTTTGGGCCCTCATTGTTCCTTCCTCTTGTCCTCCTCTTTTCCTTTTTCCCTTCTTTAGTTTTCCTGATCTCCCATTTCCTATTTTAGGAGTGATGATTAAGTCCATGAGAGCACCCCAATCAGAAGTCCCTGACCATTGAGTACTGCCCTTGGTTATTTAACCGTGATGGGTATTTCTGAGAAGGTCATCATTTCTTTCCATTGCGATGAGTGATTGACTCAACAAGGAGTTCATATTGCACCAAACACTTTCAAAAATGATTCATGTTAATGGCATGTCTCCGGGGATTGATGCTAAATAGAAGCTACAACTAAAGCTTAAAAAATGATTTAGCAATATGAAATCCCACAGACCACGGCGCATGTAGGCACAGTTGATGGTAAACATCAAAGAATAAATACAACGAAAAGTCATAAAATTGGATAGACAATAAATCTGACAGTTCAAGACCTTTTGGGGCTTGAATCATAAAAAATAAAATGACTTACTCAGGCATTCCTAGCTTTATTTATTTTTTTATTTTTTTTATTTTGTGCCACACATCTTTTACAGGGCAGTGAACTGA
The DNA here is from genome assembly GCF_028538775.1 of Myotis yumanensis. Lineage (NCBI taxonomy): Eukaryota > Metazoa > Chordata > Mammalia > Chiroptera > Vespertilionidae > Myotis > Myotis yumanensis. Next base: position 17,749,095 of record NW_027223765.1, read on the forward strand.
AGACAGTTTCATATTTCTGACATGTTAGTGTGGTTTACAAAGGTGGTTGCCTCACAAAATAAAACCAAATGGACATATTGAAGAACTACCTCCCTTTTGTCCATAATACTGATCACTCCTCGAGGGGGGAGGTTGTTGGGAATTTATTCACCAAAATCATACTTGAAGTTTTTATAGTCTTCCCATGGCAGCCACAAAAATGCAGCAAAAAAAAGAGAACTGATATAGCCAACTCATTTTACTGTGTGTGTGTGTGTGTGTGTGTGTAAGTCTCCTAGTAGTCCTTTTATCTTTTAAAGGGGTTATAGTTGGGTGTTTAGAATCTTTTTATTCAATAATGACTAACATTTTATTTTTAAAGAGGAAAAGAATTATAACATTTTATATGAACTGGAGGGAGAAAATAAAGATACAAACTTAACATGTTAAATTGAAGAAAATATTAATGTCAAATTATTTGTCTTCAAATATAAAATATTTCTTTTGAAAAGCTTGTCTTAAAAATCTAAATTTAGATTATTCTCAATATGTCTTTAAATGAAAAAGAAAAGAAAAATGTAAGCAGACATATACCTCTCTTTCTCCTCAAGAATTACTTTCTGTTTTAACTACTAATTCAAAATACAAACAATGCTCCACCACCATTTAGAAGGCATGGTGTTAAGACCTCTGTAGCACTTAACAATGAACAAAATGAGGTTCTTATCTCAAGTTTCTGTCAAAAACGCTCCTCAAGGAAAGGATTAAGTCTCTACTGAATGAAGGAAAATGACCTTGGCTGTCTCTTGGTACTCCTCACACACAACTCTAAAGAACCTCATGAATACATGTCCTTTTTTACATGCCTTATCCTCATTTCTCTGTTAGACATTAATATCCTTATTACTATGTCCGAGAAATAATGACTGGCTATTTTGTACCAGAGGAAATTCAATAATGACTAACATAGACATGCTCCCAGCAATACAGAGCTTGCCATTGGGTAAGAGAGATACTGGACAATTATATAATTAACTATTTTTTTTATAATATATTTTATTGATTTTTTACAGAGAGGAAGGGAGAGAGATAGAGAGCTAGAAATATCGATCACCTGCCTCCTGCACATCTCCTACTGGGGATGTGCCCGCAACCCAGGTACATGCCCTTGACCGGAATCGAACCTGGGACCCTTCAGTCCGCAGGCCAACGCTCTATCCACTGAGCCAAACCGGCTTCAGCATATAATTAACTATTTTATTAATCTTATTTGTTATAAAGACAACAATTTTATACATGATCCTCATACCTACATTGTTTGAGATCTTCTTCTGTAAAGACAGTGGATAAAGTTGTTTGTTATTTGACACAATGACTTTTAGGGTTTCTTTAGGTTTCATAGTCTAGGCCAGGCACTTTCAATGAAAGCAATATTGCCCCTGTGGGGTGAAATTCAGTTTAGATGGGGATGAAAAAAATCTCTTTTAATATGAGATATATATATATATATATATATATATATATATATATATCACATAACCAAATATATAGTATATCTGAGATAATAAAATTTCATGGGGGAGCAATTAGGAAAATAAATGTCTCAAAAGGCTTCTTAGGGTGGGAGGCAATAATGAAAAAAAAGATTGAGAAACACTTGCCTGGGCAGTGCTTACTGCTTACTAATAATCCATTTGTGTACACCCATTCTACCCAACATTCTCCCGCTCTTCCTCATCTTGTGGGAACTGCTATCATCAGACACCTTGCCAACCAAAATCTCTTACCTTTTAACCCTGCTTTGCCAGATCCTGAATGTAGGACCCATAGGCGATAAAGGCTATAGTTTAAGATAAGTTTAAGGCATGTGGGTTCTGGTTTAAGAGAGCTACATCCTTACAGCTATTTTATATTCTTTATGTAAACCTGTTTTTTTGCTTCATTGCATACTATATCTGATCTTACTAATCGATTCAATTACACATTGGTGTTGCTTGGCATCTACATCAATTGTATAAATAGCAACATGAAATAGCTCTCAGGTGACTGACTGGAAGGGGTCACAGATCTACTGCAACACTCAACAATGGGTCATTTCAGTAGCACCCTTCAACTTTCCTTGAGTCTCACAAAAGGAGGTGGGGGGTCCAAAGCTGAAGAATAATAGAGAAGAGTGCAAAGGAAGGCACATTTAAAATGCAGATTCTTTAAACCCATCCCAGACCTACTGAATCAGAAAGTCAAAGAGCAGGGCCCAGGAATCTGCATTTTCACTCATTCTTTAGGTGATGTGAATGTCTGCCAAAGCAAGAGGCTGTGAGCCTTTGGATTAAAGCCTGATTCCTTAATGCTCAAAACCCCCAGGTGCAGGCCAGGCCAGGCCACACCACAAACATCACGTTCTGACCTAAGGGATCACCTGAGGATCTATGGCTTTTTCCTGCTTCCTTAAGCAGCAAAGCTCCCTGTACTCTCTGCTGGGCTGTTCCTCTCTGGCCTCGCCCATCTGCAACACTACAACTTGTCCTTATAAGGAATAGCTTCTACATCCCTTTCTCTGACAAAAGTTTATCTGGCTTTGTCCTAGCCACACTCCCTAGGCCCACATCAGGAAGGACCTATTCCTCTACGTCCCACGATTCCCTGCTCATTCTGCCACCAAGCACTTAGCTCGCTCATTATATCATGCTTCTGCATTTTCAGGTCTTCCCTATTCAACCAGAAATTCTTTAAAGACCTGCCTTGTTATTTAGACATTTCTTCCCCCCCCCCCCCCCGCCACCCCCCCACCCCGCCACCCCCTTGGGTATAGTTTGAACTAAAAAAAAATGTTGAATAAGTAAATGAATAAACAAATAAAGTGAAGTGTTTTCTGTATGTCTGATGGCCTCTAATTATACTCTAAAGTCAAATTAAAAGTCACATTCTGCCTGTTTGGCCCCCAGTTCTCTATAGTGATGAGCATAACAATAACTAGTGAATAGGTCTCTTTGCTTGGCATTTATGCCCCCTTCTTGAAATGACAGCACCTCTAATTTATGAACTGCCACTTTGAACTAACTCTTATTTCAGTTCCAGTTTCTCAGTGCTTATTTGAATAGCTCTATCAGGGTTCAAGCCTTTGTAAAAATGATGCAGTATTTCATAAAACTCTGGTTGACATAGTTATAAATTTCAGGAATGAGTCCTAGGCTCTTTGTGCAACTACATTTAGGCTCAGGGAACATTCCTTAGAGGGGGTGGGGGCTGCCACTCTAGGCTAATTATCAGGCCACATTCGGATCTCCTCCTCTGATGATAAAAGCTTTGGCTGCCTTTGAATGAGGCACTTCAAAGTCTTCCTTTCATAAGATTTTTGAAATCTCAGCCCATCGAGACTGTCACAGCTTGACATGCTTGTGCATTTGTCATACTCTCTGGAAGCCTGCCTCCCACCCTGACCTGGGATAAGCTGAAAGCTCTTCCTACTGACAACACTTCTTAAGGAAAAAAAACAAAAAGAAAGAAAAAAAAGAGACAGCACAGTGTCATAAAATAAGGGGAAAAATCACTCCATTTGGTCCAGGAATTTTAAGCGTGGAGGTATTTCCATGATACCAGAAGGAAAGGATTATGTTCATCTGAGAGGTTTCTCTGGACAACACAGAAAGTGGGTTGGTGGATCCATGTCAGTGTCCTGGCAGGAAACAATGGGATATTTGAGAAGAACTTAATTACAATTTACAAAGGTATAAACAGGATTTAGGGAAACCAAGTGGTGATGATGTGGTACCCTGGGACTAATTACAGTAGGGGAGCCATTCGCATCTTAAACCTAAAGGAGAAAGAAATGAGAGTGGTTACAGAAACCCAGAGAGGTGATCAAATGGAGCTGACCTCTCAACAGGAGGTTTGGCCTTTCACTGAGGGACATAATCATCCCAGAGCCACTCAACAAGAAGCCAGGTAGGAAAATAAATGCCTCAGCCTCACTCTCTCCTTATCCTCCAAAATTCTGCTCATTTTTTCCATCAATAGAACTTGCAGCCAGAAGCTAAGGGAATTCACTTGTGTTGTCCATGTGGGTCAGCCTCACAGGCCACAGGCCAGGATGCAGGAGGCAGAGATTTGCTTCCTGGGGCACACAGAAGACATCAAGCACAGAGAGTTTCATGGAGAATTGAAGTGGGCGTGGAGCAATGGAATTTTCTTTGCTGTTGTTGAAGGAAGGAACGGAAGCTTTATTGGGTACATGTACGGTACAATGAAGATTTACTGACCACAATGGCTCCAGTGACTTATACATCCTCTGCTTTAGGTTCTATTAAGGTGCTGAGAGCCTGGATCAATGATAGTATGTGGATGTGGTGAATGATTATTTTTCAATGACATGCTGAAAGGTAGCAATAATAAAGGCTACCTTTTTTAGAAACAGAGAAGAACCATATACTGGGAAACCCTAGTCACATCTACTGCATAAATTAACTAATAATTATTTGAGGATAGACAGTATCAAGCTTTATACCAATTACAGAAGTAAAATTTTAAAATGTATGTGAAAACAATGGCCTCTGTACTTCATATACATCTAGATATGGTTATGGTGGGGACTGCTGACCTCAGGACCAACTCCAGCCATAAACAAAGTCAATGACCACCTATATGGTGTGACTCAAGCGAGGAGTGCGAATCTCCAGTGCCTATTGTCCCCAGTCTTCCCCAAAGCCAGCCACTCATGCCTGGGATTCTGCTATTATAGAAGCATCTTTGTGTTTCCTATACTCTGGATTTGCTGGTGTCACTTCTCAGAACTCAGGTACTCCTAAAGCAGTGTCAGGTTAGTTACTGACATGTTGAGTCAGGCAGTAGTAGCAGTAGCAGGAATTAGATCATTAGTCCCATTTAACTCAACAACTATCTGCAATTTTTAAAGTGAGGAAAGTGGACTTGTTGCACAGGCCACTGTCTGAAAAAGACAGGCTTAGCTGAGATTATCACCAGATAGTGAGACAATCTCTGGATAGTGAGGGGACTCCAAGGAGTAGCTAGAAGTCAGCATCAGAGGATCAGTAGAGAAAGAAATATAAAGGGGAAGTAAGGGTATGGAGTTGGTTCAATGACTATTTGTTTTAAGCAACATATTTTGTGCAGGTTGTCACGGTAAGCTATTTGAAAGAATTGCCTCCTATAATCTTTACATCAGCCCTATAAAGTAGATCCTCTTAGCCCCAGATGTTTCAGGAGGCTCAGTAACTTGCCCAAGGTTACAGAGATAGTAAATGATGAGTGAGAAGGATTCAGAATCCTCTGCCTCCTTTTCTCTAAGTTTACTTCCTCTCTTGTCCCCTTTGCAAGGGATTTAAAGAAGAGTGAATTAGAACTGGTAGTGGATTTTTTTTTTAAAGGAACAACAACAACAACAAAAGCTTGAATCCAAAATGCATGCACACTGTCCCCAAAAGAGTTATTTAGTCATCAATTCATTGTCCAACAAACTTTTACTGAATGCTACAATAGCCTGAGCTTATACTAAATTCAGGGTTTACAAGAGTGAAGAAATATTCCCCTACTTCATAAGCTAGCAATGCAGTTTGTTGGGCTGTTACAAACCAGAGAGACAGAGTTTAGGTATAAGCAGACTTCTTAGGTAAGTATTTGGTGCTGGGAAAAGTTGAGGTAGAAGAGGAAGCACTCATATTAGTTAGTAAAATCTAGGTTATGCTGCAATGACAACAGAAATATCAGGGGTTTTATGAGATGCAAATTTATTTTTCACTAATTCAAAGTCTTGATGGGTCCTGATGATTCTGTAGGAAGCCATTCTCCACATGATGACTTAAAAATCAAGGCAGCTTCCTCTTTGGGGGAATGGGAGGGTTTTTTTATTTGTTTGATTATTTTATCCTAACACAAGGCCTCCTTCACTATTGCCAGAGCATGGGAAAAATGAGATGTGAATAATACATGGGATTTTTATTGACTCAGCCTGGAAATGAGATGCATCATGGTTGCACTTACTGAGAGGACTTTGAGGAGAAACAGAGAAAAACCATATACTGGGAAATCCTAGTCACATCTACTGCATAACTTAACAGCAAATGTACACAAAATGTCTATGATAATACAGCCTTTTGTAGTGCAGAGACTATTATTTGTGACATTTCTGATTTTCAGGGTACCAAAGAAAACCAGGTAAGAAAGTAGACTAGATGTTGATAAGAGAGGCATGAATATAACCTAATCCACTCTCAATCCCAGCTGGTCAGCAGGGATCTTCTTGAGAACTGACTCCTGTGGACAAAAACAAATAAACAAACTAAGGAAGGCGATTCTTTCATTTCATTTCCTGGCTGTGGTCAGAAATCTGCAGGACCTCTCCTGGAAGGGAAAGACTATCTTCAAGGGTAATGTGTTAAAAGATGGCTTGGCTTTGGCCAAATAGCACAGCAAAAGAAATACACTAAAAGTTGCAATTTACAAATCAGACACATTAAAGGCTTGGAGGCACTAATTAATTCTTAGTCAATGCACTGTAAGGCTACCCTGAAATTATGGCTAAACTGCATAAAAAGAAACATGGTTGGAATCAAGGTTGGAAATTGAGAATTTGGGAAATTAAACTCATTACTCCATATACCTCTGTTATGACTCAATTCTTTTTCATTGCCCCCTTTTGAGCCTTCTCTGTGTCTATTGTGCTCCTGAGATGAGTAATGGAATTTAATATTAGGTTCTGTTTTTCGAATTGCAGGTGTGATTTGGCCTTGCACAAGAGCAGCAGGACACTTAACAGTCTACACAGAGAGGCTTAGACAATATTCAAGGAAATGCCCCTTTCTAGCATGCTGGGGCACAGTTGTTCCAAAGGAGAAGGGCAAAGAGCTTTGAAATTTTGACAGTGGGATTGAATGCCCTAGGTAGGAGCAATGGGGAAAGAAGCAAAGTGGCAATGGAAAGGGTGCTGAACTAGGAGTCTAGACACTGGGTCCAAGTCGCAGCCACTCTAACAATCAATGTGTGACCTTGGGCAGGACACTTCATGTGGTGGAGTCTAGGATGCGCTACCCAAACTCTTCTTTCAGCATTGAAGGACTCATTTACCCACCTGCCGGGAGGATTCCTACAGAAAGCCTCAGCTGTCAACCCTTCGAAAGATGGTTTCAGTTGGAGAGTGCATCATCACCCAGGGGAGTCCACATCTCGAAGCTGGTCAACAAAGCAGCCTGGCTGGCCCTCTTGCCCTAAATCTGGAGGTAAAGGCCATTTTACCAAAGAGGTCTCCAGGAGCTCAGCTGATGCCTTTGCTAAGATTGCCTCGCAACTCAACTTCTCTATTTGCCCGCTTTCTGCCTCTCTGTCGAATGGGTGTTGATCCCAAGAACACTCCCTGATAAACACCTGCTCGTAGTCTCCACCTCATGACCTCATGACCTCTTGCCTGGGAAATCCAATGTGCCAAAGAAATTCATAAAAGATGTCTGTGAAAGTGGCAGTTGGCCACTGGTAGATAAAACAGTGTAGGTGACCCGATAACTATCTTCCTGACTGGTCAGAATTTTGAGACAGAGGAATTTTTAAAAAATTTCTCTGATGGCCGAAACCGGTTTGGCTCAGTGGATAGAGCGTTGGCCTGCAGACTGAAAGGTCCCAGGTTCGATTCCGGTCAAGGGCATGTACCTGGGTTGCGGGCACATCCCCAGTAGGAGATGTGCAGGAGGCAGCTGATTGATGTTTCTCTCTCATCGATGTTTCTAACTCTCTCTCTCTCTCCCTTCCTCTCTGTAAAAAATCAATAAAATATATTTAAAAAAACAACAACAACCTTTCTCTGATGTATCTGGACTATGCCAACAAAATCCAAGCAGGGCATTTGTGAGTTAATATAATACCAAAAGTACTGTTAACTCCTGTAAGATAAGGAATTACTATTATTAAATGTACAGTGTTCATTCTATTCAGCTAAATGGGCTACACAGCAAACCAAAATCGTCTCCTTTAATGTCAGATTTTCATCATTTTGCTATGATAATCAGTACTGTGATCTTAATAATATTACCTCTTACATGTGTATAGTATGTGCTCATTTTAATTTATCTCATTCAGTCTTCCTAACAATATTGTGGAGAAGGCTGAGCAGGTATTATCTCCATGTAATAGATGAGGAAACTAGTGTTTAGATAGCTTAAAAGATTTACCCAAGACTTCATAATAGTGTGGTGGCTTCTAGTCTTTCTCAAAATTTACTGACAGGTAAAAAATCATACATACAAATGAGCCCCAAATGTACAACGATCTCCATGTTAGCCCCTATGCCATACTTCCATGTAGCAACCATAGTGAACATTTATTTTTATCTTTAGTGTTGAAAGTATTACATATGCCCCTCCCCGCCCCCCCCCCCCCCCGCTCCGCATTGACCACTTCTAAATGCGCATCAAGTCTTGTCACTTCCCTGTTCTGAACCCTCCAGTGGCTCACCATCACACTGAAATAAAACTCCTGAATCATTTCTCTGGTCTACAAGTTCTTACATGTATAGACTTCTCTGACCACTTCCCTGACTCCATCTTCTGCTCTACCCTCTTTGCTCACTGACTCCAGCTTCCTAGTTCTTGAATGAATAAGCATGTTCCTTCTTATGCATTTGCATCTCCTCTCTTTCGCTTTCTCTGGAATTTTCTTTCTTCCGATATTCCCAGGAAACTTTTTTCTAACTATCCCCAACGATAAAGCAGCCCTTCATTCCCCTTATCCTTTAACATTGGCTTTTGTTACTCATAGTTCTTATAAGTGCTTAACATTATATTATGCATGCATATGCTTATTTTCATATTTGTTTCATATTGCTCATATTTGTTTATTTATTCTTGCTCCCCTAGAATATGAACTCAGTGAAGGCAGGAACTTTCTCTGTCTTGTTCATTGCTAGATCCCCAGTGCCTAGCAGAGAGCCAGACCTAGAGTTTGTGCTCAATAAATGTGTGCTAAATTGTGAGTGAATGAGTCTTGCCGAAGATGTCAGTGAAGTAGTTGAGATGATAAAGACAGGATTCTAAGTTCACATTTGCTGCAGTCAGCACTTCCCTTCTCATTAACTGAAAAACTCTATAAGTTTCAAAAGACTTTTATGAGAAACAGCCCCAGCCTGGCTTCTTCACGACTTACTAGCTGTGGGAGCTTCAATGGGTTATTCAACCTTTCTCTTACTCTAAGATTAGATTTCCTCATGTGTTAAGGGCATACTTGTAGTTGTGGGAATTAGTAAATTGGATGTAAAAAGCAAGCATAGTGTTTGACACTTGGTAAGTGCTGACTGAATGTTTGTCAATAGAATTATGAAAATAATAAAGAAGAATTACATACACAGTCATTCCATTTATTTATTTTCTCATTCATCATCCATATACTAATGAGTTAAGCACTGGAGAAGCAGACAAGAATGAGATTCACTCCAAGTTGTAAGAAGGCCTGGGACTGGTAGGGGAGAGAATGTGTGCACGTTATCACTTTTCTCTCTGCACTAACAGAAACTTCCATAGTATTCAAATGTATAAAGAATTCATTGAGATAAATTAGAAGAATAAATAATTCATGTATTCGTTATTACACTGAATTATTTTTTGCTCATTTGATCTTCAAATGCCATTAAAGACATAGCTATAGAGAAACAGATAAAGATTCTGACCTCAAGAAATGTACAGTTTAAGGAGGAAGGCAGGCTTGAGGTCACTCAAATACTGACCCTGCCTGAGGACCTGGTTTATGTGGTATCAAGATGTTGAAGTGTTGCCCTAGCCGGTGTAGCTCATTTGGTTGGGCATTGTCCCGTGCACCAAAAGGTTGCTGGTTCAATTCCCAGTCAGGGCACATACTCATGTTGCAGGCTAGATCCCCAGTAAGAGCCCTTATAGGAGGCAGCCAATTGATATTTCTCTCTCACATTAATTGTTTCTTTTTCTCTCCCTCTCCCTTCCTCTCTCTTTTAAAAAATAATTAAAAAAATATTTTTTAAATAAAAAAAGTTTAAAAAAAGATGTTGGAGTCTTAAACTCTCACACTATCAATAAGATCTAACCTCATAATCCTGATTTCAAATTTGTCTTGAAAGATCTGATGTTTTAGCAACAGTAGGCCTGCATTTCCTTCTGATAACCAAATTCTGAAGTGAATAGGTCACCCCCTTTACACTAACTTCCAAAGATTTTAAAAATCTGTATAGTTTACCTGTATTCTTATAATTTTTTATCCTGTTTCCAATAGGCAAGAGTTAAAATTTGCTACAATAATTGTACTTTTTATTTTCTTCATATAACCATGCCACTGCTTGTTTTACATGCATTTAAGGCTGTGTCGTTAGAATCATATACATGAATATAATGTATTCTTGGTGGATTGCTGTTTTTATTATTATTTCATGCCACTTTTGTTCCTAGTAATTGTTCTGCTTTAAAATTCTATTTTTTTCTGAGTTAGTATTATTACAAGGTGTTCTTTTGAGTATTACTTGATTGCTATATGCTTTTCCATTTTCTTCTTTTTCTTACCTCTCACCTCTATTCTAGCCTTTATGCCCCCCTGACTACCAGTTCTAAAAACCTCTTCACCTGCCCCTCAGGTCCAAAGAACCAGATCTTACATCAGCATCTTGGCCTACCATCTGAGGGGTCACTGGGAATTCTGATGGCCCAGTGACATCATCGATGGACAGCACAGCCAGGCACCGAGGAAGAGGCTGGGTCTGATTCCTATAGCCTCCCAACTAACTTCTCTCGGTTTGGACCTGGCTAGGGTTTTCTCTATTTTTAAAATTTCCTCTTAAAAATATTTATCTGTCATTACTATGCATGGAATTTGAAGGTGGTTTCTAGTTCTGTGAGGGAAAAATTAGACCTTAAGAACCTTCCTCAGCAAAACCAATGAGCACACAGAGTCCATGAGCAACTCCTCCTCCCTTCCTTCATAGCTGGACAACAGATCTGAGAATATGAGTTTCATTCCCAAGGTCATAATAAAATTTAAGGACAAATGTCTTCAAATAAGTTGTATATTATCAGTTTAGAGGGTACATAAGCACTAATTATTATATCCTTAGCTTCAACGGTGTATCTCAGATACTTCATCAACACCATTCATGTGATATTTTATTAAGTAACAATGCAGTCTTATTACAGAGAGAGAGACCCAGAAAGGAAGCAGTCACTGAGTGGATAGAAAATAATAATTGACCATGAAGTTGAAAATATGTAGTGTGGGAACCTAAATTTAAACAACACAATGCTTTTACCCACTGAAAATCAGCCTGTCTTGCTATGTCCATTCAGATTTCCCTAATCTAACCACTTCAATTTATTGTTCACTAATTAGATAGAATTATCCAGGAAAAGAAATCACCGCCCAGTAATTACTTCATTGTAAAACATAACGAGCATCGCAACCCTGACACATACTGTAAAAATCGCAGCACAATAAATAGAACACTGTTTTCCAACAATAACCCGGCAGTGAATTCTGCTAGTGTATTTCTTCGTGAAACATGTTTATGTGATAGTCTTCCAATTTTATGGGGGAAGTTTATCACCATAAGGTGCATTTCATGACAGCCGAATAACTACATTCAGTTAGGCTTGTCACCATGTGCCTTCCGTATCAAGACACATGCTGATTGTATCAAATACTGTTGACTGTCTTAGTGCCACAAATAGAAAAGATGATTACACTGTTCTGTGTAGATATGATGCAATATTATTCACATTGCAAGAAACCGAAGGTCAAGGTTGTCTAACAACATTAGAAAGATTGGGTATTGAAAGCTTCTTAATGTAGCGATGATTCACTAATGGGCAAATGACAGGTGTACCTTAATGTGTGGATGATTCTTTATGTAAACGGGTGGAATAGAAGTGTATGCACATCAAATCATTGCATGTTGTTGGGTGGGGATTTAAGTTATTAATTTATCTTTTTGAAAATAAATAAAAGCAATGCTTTAGTCGCCCCAGCCCTTAAAATGCATGTATTTATCTTAAAGGACCCTAGTAGGGGACAAGGAATCTAAAATTTTGCCTCTGTCCTGCACAGAAGCAATCTGTGATGAGTTGGAAAATATGAGTTCCTTTGCCCTACACTGTGGCCTTCACCTGCATTTCTGGTTTTAGCATAGGTACTTTTACCCTCATTTAGTGTATACTGCAAATCATATATCTATTAGGCTATACAATCAGGTTGACTTTTCTAAAATAGCAAAGATCCTTAGCAAGTTAATCAAATTTGAAATCTATTTATATGCCATTGTCACACAGCTATTATGGTCCTATCCCAGCTCTGCAACTGACACAAAGTATATGAGCCTAGAAATTTAATTTCTCAAAATCTCATTTTGAGATTTGCTATGCAGTAACCTTTGATCTTGGTTAGGTCTTAAAGTTCTTTTATATTCATGTTGTAGAGTTTTAAAAAAAAGATGTTCACTAGGATGATTTTTACAATAGCATATTTTTTCATCATTTCTTCCTTCATATCCACACACTCTTGAACTAAAAACATCATAAAATTGTAATTTCAATGATTTGCCATATAAATGCACCATTAATTTAAGAAATTGAGCAACCATCCGATTGAATTGTCTTGGGTTAAATGCTATGGAATGTCTATTGACATAACAGCTGTGTCATGGAGACTTGACTGGCTTTCAAAGGATAAAAGTTAGTGTGATGTAATTAACAACACACATGTGTTGCCATTTAATCATAGCATTTTAAAAGATATTTGCAATTCTCTAATCCACAGCTTTTTCCAGCCTGATCCACAGAGTGTCCTGGAAAGAGCCTGTGAGCAGTATTCGAATGGACAAAGTGAGAGGCACCTTGATCTGAGATTAGGACAGAATTGATGCTGGATGAAGCCCAGCTGGAAGAGATAAAAGAAAATATTCAGACGAATTAGTCATGTGGAGTAGGAAACTCAGTATTGTCCATTAGATGGTAATTGAAAAATTGAAGAGAGTGTCTTCAAAGAGTTCAGAGAGAAATAATAGGCTGTTCCAACATAGCTCGTTAATCTAAGAGAAGAATGTAATTGCAGTCTCAAGCTCCTGACTAGTAGACATTGCTACACTGTTCTAGGTATTAAGGCCTCATCCAGCATTACAGTCATGGGTAAAAGAATGAAGAAACTGGTGTGGCTCAGTTGCTTGGGCATTATCCCGTGCACCAAAGGGTTGCTGGTTCGATTCCTGGTCAGGGCACATGCCCGTGTTATGGGCTCAATCCCCCACCTGCGGCTAGCAGGAGGCAGCCAATAGGTGCTTTGCTCTGGTATTGATGTTTCTCTCTCTCTCTCTCCCTCTCCTTTCTCTCTAAAAATCAATAAATATGGTTGTTTGTTTTTTTTAAGAATGAAGAAACCACCACAGGCAGGGATAGAGTATATGTGTGATGTTTCTGTGGAGAGTGGGACAAGTATGTTTATTACTTGATGTGCTGCATAGGTGTGAGGAAGTTAAAACAGGAAAGATTGTGGAAAGGGCCGAAACCGGTTTGGCTCAGTGGATAGAGCGTTGGCCTGCGGACTGAAAGGTCCCAGGTTCGATTCCGGTCAAGGGCATGTACCTGGGTTGCGGGCACATCCCCAGTGGGAGATGTGCAGGAGGCAGCTGATCGATGTTTCTCTCTCATCGATGTTTCTAACTCTCTATCCCTCTCCCTTCCTCTCTGTAAAAAATCAATAAAATATTAAAAAAAAAAAAAAAAGATTGTGGAAAGGAACCAAAGCAATTATCTCTGTTCCACAAAGAAAAAAAATAGTAATAAATGTAGAAAAAAAATAGGAAGGTTGGGCCTTAGAAAAGAACTACATAGACTGAGGCTCAAGGGGATGGGTTATGGGCCCACAATTCAAAATTGGAGGTCTGTATCAGATGTTTCCTTTACACCAACATCTGATATGTGCCCTGACTGGGAATCAAACCGTGACCTCCTGGTTCATAGGTCAGTGCTCACCCACTGAGCCACACTGACCCAGCTATTTTATTTATTTGTAAACACCTACTTTTTTTGGAAACATCAGTTTCCTCTTATTTGTAAGATAAGAGTTCTTTGAAGTCTAATCTATATATATAAAAGCCTAAATGACCAGCCGGTAGCTATGACGCACACTAACCACCAGGGAGCAGACGCTCAACACAGGAGCTGCCAAGCAACAGCAACTTTGCAGAGTGCCCTCTTGCACTCCCGGACCCCTTGGGGGATGTCGGACTGCTGGTTTCAGCTGGATCCCCACAGGCCAGGCTGAGGGACACCACCTGCCGGAGGGACCCTGCTCACTCCACAGATGCCCTTCGAGCCCCGGTGCCGCCCCAGTTGTGGCCGGCCGGGGAGGGACCATGGGAGGTTTGCTCCAGGGTGTGTCCGGCCCATCTTGCCCAGTCTTCTAATTAATTTCCTTTCAATGTGCACGAATCCGTGCACCAGGCCTCAGTATTTTATAAGTGTTGAAATTGTTGGCAGTAAGAATCTTTCAAACATTTAAATATGGGAATTAAGTTATGAAGAGAAACACAACAGATTGTTCAATTTAACACTTATTCCCACATTAACCAGCTTTGGGTCATTAACTGGTATATAAGAATTGATGGTTTTCCACCTTGCTTTAGTAAAACAAGTCCAAAGCTATAGAGTAAATGTTCCCAGAATATGAGACTTCATTGCAGAATGTTGTAGGGAGGAATGGCTTCTGCAGAGAGGAGAGGGACAAACAATACCCACAATAAGAATGATTATTTGAAAGAGGAAAGGGAGAAAGAAAACCAGAGAGAAGGAGGAAGGAAAGAGAGGCAGCGAGAACGACATAAAGAAGAGACCTCAAAGGAATCCACAACAAGCTACCCCAGAGCATGCAATCTGTCAAGGTCAACACAAAAGCTGAACTTGAGTGTGGGCTCCAAGAGGCTGCTGCCCATTGAGAGAGGGCTGACAATGTGACCCTCAGGATTTTTATTTAAACTCAAGTATCCATCATGTCTCAGGCTATGTCAGAATCTAAACAAAACAAAAACAACTGTTTCTGCTCTCTAACTCAGTGGTCCCCAGTGAAAGGAAAATGGAGTTGCTGCCGAGTGGGAAAATGCTACCTGGGCAAACAGAGAATAAGCCTTCACTTCTTTAGTACATCCACATTCATTCTGTCATTTATCATTAGTAACCTGCAATTAGTGGCAGCTGGAAAACTAGCCTAAATCACAAATCTAAGGGAAGAAAGTGACAGTTTCCACCCAGACTTCCTCTTCCCTCTTTTGCACTACTTAACCCTCCCCTAAAGTCAATGCAATATTAACTACTCCCCTAGCACTTAGATAATTTTATTATGTCCATTTTATAGATAAGGAAACTAGGCTTTAGGGAAGCTAGGCAACTTGGCCAAATTCGTTATTTCATACGTCGCACCCCACAGCCAGCACTCCAGCATTCAGCTACACAGCTCATTCCTGATACTTTCTTTTTTTTTTCTGTTCATCAAATTATTTATTCACTTGATTTTTAGATTCACTTGTTGATAGATGTGTATTTGTTGTTCATAATTTTTATCTTTACCTTTTTCTTCTTCTTCCTCTTCTTAAAGGATACCTTTCAGCATTTCATATAATACTGGTTTGGTGGTGATGAACTCCTTTAGCTTTTTCTTATCTGTGAAGCTCTTCATCTGACCTTCAATTCTGAATGATAGCTTTGCTGGATAAAGTAATCTTGGTTGTAGGATCTTGCTATTCATCACTGAATATTTCTTGCACTCCCTTCTGGCCTGCATAGTTTCTATTGAGAAATCAGCTGACAGTCATATGGGTACTCCTTTGTAGGTAACTGTTTTTCTCTTGCTGCTTTTAAGATTCTCTCTTTGTCTTTTGCTCTTGGCATCTTAATTATGATGTGTCTTGGTGTGGTCCTCTTTGGATTCCTTTTGTTTGGGGTTTTATGCGCTTCCTGGACTTGTAAGTCTATTTCTTTCACCAGGTAGGGGAAGTTTTCTGTCATTATTTCTTCAAAGAGGTTTTTAATATCTTGCTCTCTCTCTTCTTCTGGCACCCCTATAATTCAGATGTTGGTACACTTGAAGTTGTCCCAGAGGCTCCTTACACTATCTTCATATTTTTGGATTCTTTTTTCTTTTTGTTTTTCTGGTTGGGCGTTTTTTGCTTCTTCATATTTCAAATCTTTGACTTGATTCTTGGGATCCTCTAGTCTACTGTTGGGTCTCTGTATAATATTTTTTATTTCAGTCAGTGTATGCTTCACTTCTAGTTGGTCTCATTCCTGATACTTTCATTAACATCTTGAGAGGAAGCTATGCCATACTTCGTGGGCTCTACCCCATCTGGTCCTTAACAGAGAGGCCTGGTACAGCAAATAGCACAACCCTGAGAGTTTGGCAGACATGGGTTCAAGCCTGACCCTGACCCTGGGTAACCTTGAGCAAACAATTTAATTTTCCCAAACCTCTGTGATTTCATTTTTTTCACATTATAAAAAGGGATAATGATACCTCTTTTCAGGCAGGGTCATGGGGACATATAAGTAAAGAACTTTGAAAATAGTGGCTACTCAATAAATGCTGGCTGTTATTATGATTACTGGGGATTCAATAATGGGATGTGGATGTGGACCTAATGCTTACTCATTATCACTATCATCAAAAGGCAACCAGCCTTATGACACTCATAAGTCAAAAAATGACACTGACATTGAACTTCACTGGGGATTAAATGGCTCAATTAGTAAGAAGCTCTGCTAATTTCCCAGTCCACATCCTACTCTGGAAAAGGTCTCAGGTCTTATGCCTATGGACTTAATGACTTGCACATGCATCCCATCCATCCTACCCACATCAACATCCTCTGATAGGGAGGGTAGACAGGGGGCCTCTTCAAAGCTCTTTTCTGGGGAGAAGCATCAGTCTCAAGGTCACTCCAGGAAAATGCAAACCTTTGGACTTCTCTCATGTTCTCCATTTCTCTACAAATCTTACTTCCTCACCTCTGTCTCCCTGGTTTGGGCTGAGGAATCTGAGTTTACTTGCCGTGTAACACCACTGGGGAAGGCACACAAGATATATGTACCACCTAAGGAACATTTGCTGAATGACCAACAGGATGAAAAAAACAACATCAAGTGATTGAAATCAATATAATAGCCTCATTCTAGTGCTTCATCGGTGTTTGGGCCACAGAAGGGCTCATGCTGCCTGAGACGTCTGTATAGTATAATGTTGTATATGTAAATGTCTGTGTTGTATAATGGTGAAGAGCAGGCCTCTGGATTCAGACAACATCCTTCTACTTAAGAGCTGTGTGACCTTGGGCAAGTTGCTAACCCACTCTGGGCCTGCTTTGTCGGTAAAATGGGAATAATAACCACTTTACGGGGCTTTTGTAAGGAACAAATAGATCATGTATGCAATGGTCATGTAAAAATGATCATGTATTGTTGGCAGAGTGTCTGGCACTCCATATAGGTCTCATACACACACCCTATAGTTATTGTTACTGTGAACATTGTTCAGGCCTCTCAGAGAAGCTGCCTGCAGTCCGTGTGTTTATTTACTCAGGTAGGGAAATGCAGCGTAAAGAAGTTTCAAATTCATAGGAAAAAGGCTTCCTTTCCCAGCCTCTTACCTATAGGGAAAAGGTGGCTTCATGGTTCTCCTTCCTAATCCATTACTAGCCCTGGACAACATAGAAATTCCTTCACTGTGTTTTTCCAAGAGAGTGGATCAAAAAATAAATAAATACTTGAGTTCTGTATAATGAAATTCATAGTGTGCTAAAAATATGAGGAGGACGCTAGGACCTGGCTATTTTTGTAGGTCAATATTTGTTTCTGAGCAAGGAAGCCCCATGGCTAACCAGACCAGGGAAGTCAGGATAAGTCAATAAAAGTTTGTTATGTTTTAATTACTTGTTTGTTTGAATAGTCCTCTTTCCTAGTTCCTCTTGAATTAGCCATGCACTGAACAGCCTGGATTTCCCCAACGCCCACTTCATTCCACAAGACCTCCGGCAAAGCAGCTCTCCTGGCTATCATGTTTCCTCTGTTATCACCATCCCTGGGAGAATCAAAGAGCCCAAGGGGAGGAAAGACCTCAGCAGGCAAGCCCTTTCCCCCAAACACACACTACCCAGGGATAGTGTGCCACCCACTCTGTGTCCCTGAATGGCCATGGCCCCGGCCTCGCTGTGCTTGGATAAGTCCTTCCAGGGGCCCACCAGACAATCAGGGTACATGGTGCGTACTGATTCCTTCTCCACCACAACTTGGTATTTCAAGTGCAGTTGACCCTTGAACAACGGGAGTTTGGACAGCCTGGGTTCATTTATACGTGGAATTTTTTTGCAATAAATATAGTTGGCGTTTGTATCCACAGGTTCCCCATCCGCAGATTGAGCCCAACCACTGATCAAAAACAATATTTTTATATCCCCAACTTTGGATTCCCAACTGCAGTTCAAAAATACTCTTTTGGATCCACAGTTGGTTGAATCCCAGCATGTGAAGGGCCAACTTTAGAATCAAACATTTTATTCAGATTTTCATCGGTGTGGGGCTCATTGCCCCAACCCTTCCTTCCCAGCCCCCCCCACCCCCCAACGTTGTTCCAGGGTTAACTAACTTTCAAAACCACAGCCTGGATTTCAGGAATCAATGACATTACTTTTCAGCATTGTGACCCCCCAGTCAGTCGGAATTCCTGGGAGCCTCAAGTCCCCTATCTGAGAAATCAGAATAAAGATGCATGCTGTTCTCTGACCCCCAGAGCTGTGCTGAGGTTTAAATCCCATCTAACATGCAAAGTGTTTTTGCAAACCTGTCAATTGTGCTGCAAAAAAAACATTATTACCTATACATGGGCAAGTAGATACTAGAAAAACCTGTGCCCTCGCTCTATTCAGATAATGTAAAATCAAACTTATTTTGAGCATGTCAATCTAAAAGTCCTGAACATGGAAAGCAAATGGGCCTTGACACAGAACGAGGAGGCTGGGTAGTGTTTGTTTGATGGTTTCCAGGGCTACCCAGGTTCTGGGGCTCAGAGATAAGGCTAGGAGTCAGGATACTCAGTCTCATCCAGGTAGCCTTTCTGTTGCTATGTTGTTTGGCCCTGTGAAAACTTTTAGGGAAAAGAAAAAAGAAATGAGTTTATTGGCTGCTTTTAAATTTGAGCATTATTTCTTTTTCTGCAATGAGTGATTGCTTTCAATTCAGGAAGAATAGAATTGATTTCTTTCTGCGTAAATTCAACCAAGCAACTTAAAACATAGTCTAATAATGTAATTATGATTATTAGGGAATTACTGGATTTTTTTAAAAATGCACATAAACAGAGAGTCTGTATCTCTGAGACATTCGCTGACTTATTCACTTAATCACTTATTCAACAAATGTTTATTGAGCATCTGCCATGAGACAGGCATGTACTGTAGGTGTTAAAGATACATTTGTAAATAAAGCAGCAAAAATTTAAGATCTACATTAATTCAAACTTTATCTAGTCATTTAAATGATCAGGAGAACAATGAATTTAATGTAAGATAAACCTCTAGCTAACCCAGTAAGTCTCAAATGCTCTGTGAGGAATCACTGAATTTTGCATCTGTCCGCATTTCTGCTCCAAAAAAATTTGTGGTACAAGACAAGAGAAAGGATACAGGAGTGAGAGCAGAAGCACTGTGCTCCATGCCCAGCCTTGCCACAGACTGATTGTGTGGCTGATTGGGTCCTTTCCCTTTCTCTGAGCCTCAGTTTCCACACCCATGAAACAAAAGTGTCTTCTAGTTCCAATGCGTATGAGTCTCTGATTCTGTGACTATTGAATTCAGCTTCTAGAAGGCAGTCTGTGAACCACCTCCATGATTTTCTGGGACTAGAATCGAATAACTATATTTTCTGTTGTTTCTGCTATATTATGTTTTTTATTTGAATTGCCTGTACATGTAAAAATTGAGACACTTCTTTTAACTATCTGGATATCCAACTCCTCTTGATGGGTAACACGATCTGGCCATCCAGACACTTGCCTCAGGGCAACAAAAGGCCAAGGACTAAAGAGCTGTCACCTCTAGAAGTCTTCTGGGCGCTCAAGTTAGCAATAGTCTCTATTGCTCCCTGCTGCCTCCTGAGACAAATGCTGAGGATCCACATGCTTCCTGTTCCCAGCACTTGTTACTCATCTATTACCTGCAGGCTCAGGTGTAGGTACTTCCCATGCAGCACCTCAGACTTGAGGATCTCCAAAAGGAAAATTCTAGAACAACCAAGATGTCTTCCTGAGGACCCTTCAGCTGATTTCCACAATGCTCAGGAGCATGGCTTGGTGGCTAAGGCAACTTCCTTGATTCCTACTCTTCATTTCCCACTGACAACCTGGGTGACCTTGGATTCATTCATTGCTCCCAAGAGAGGAGTGACCTATCTAATTGTTGATATTAGAAAAGGGTCTACAAGGCACATGTACAGGCCTCATTCAGACTCCCACATACTCGCCTCTCTGCTCAGCACCCCTGGACCATCTCGGTAGTAAAAGGAGGCCCTTCTCACCGGCTGCTTTGCCTGCTTTTGGTCCAGTGTAGTGGTAGCACTGGCTGAATGCAGTTTCTGCACATAAAAGCTTTACAACTTTGGGCACCCTACTCAACCTATCTGTGCATCTGTGTTCTCACCTAGAAAGTGAGCATCACAATAGTATCTACCTCAAAGGCTTGTTTTGAGAATAAAGTGAGTTCCTAATCTATATCAAGGGCTTAGAAAACATATTAAGTGGTAAACATCAGATGTGATTAGCTTGGTGGCTGAGAGAACCAAAAGGAGTAGGAAGCCCATTGAGCTGTAGGTCTGAGCCAGGTTTCCAGTCCAGTGTTACCACAATTAGGTCAAACTCTGATCCCTGGCCCCTACATCTAACTCTCATATGGTTTAGAATCTGTAAAGGGAAAGTGCAAGATTAATAGTCCCCTTAACACCACAACACAGGCCAGTTGTTATTAAAGCTTCTTTTTGCTTCTTCTATAATCCCACCAGCATTGTGTACAGGGGTTATCACCAAACCCGAGAAACGCCACTCCTCAAGCCTGCCATCTGGAAATGCCACCCAGGAACCTCAGCCCCTAAAGTCAGAAAACCTTTTAGAAATGAAAGGGAACTAGCAGATCATCTTCCAGATGAGAAGACTAGGCACAGAAGTCCAAGGTCGCCCACGTTGTCAGTGGGAAATGAAGAGTGGGAATCAAGGCAGCTGCCCTCCCCACCAAGCCATGCTGCTGGGCATTGTGGGAAATTCTTCCTTCTCCTATGTGGGGATGGAACATGTCTCAATGTGTAACTCTCCATTGGACTAAGTCGTTTGGAGCTAAGTTGTTCCGTAATCTTATGAGTGTTGAATGGTGAAGATGACACTGATACAGCAATGTGAAATGAGGAAGGGAGAAGGGGTACAGGAGGAAAGAAAAAAGCACAGGCAGTCCTTCTCCTGTTAGAAACGATGCGTGTAAGTCTCAGCTGGGAGGGAGCCCTTGCTCAGGCAGTGTGGTGAGGAAGGCAGGTCACACAGGGGTCTTCCCTCCAGGAAATAACCTTCAGCAGCATTGTTTTCTAATATGGGGGATAATGAACAACACTGTTGATCCAATTTTCTCTTTCTTCTCAGCGTAGAACTTTCTCCCATGCTGTCAGCCCTTTGGATTTATTGATACTATAGGGAGTTTGGAGAAATATAGATATTACTTTGGCTTTTGGGCTCTTTGTTTCAAAAGAAATGTTTGAATTGTCCTATTTGACAAAAAAAATAAAAGGGGAAAAAAGAAAATAGGCTTGGCAGTCAGAATGGCTATTTCTTACACTGAAAGGAAGGAAAAGGAAAGGTGAAGGAAGGAATAAAATAGGTTTTTATTCTATGGTGTGTTTTTTTTCAATTAATGATATAGAATGTCAAAGATTTTGGTGGGAAAAGTATTAGATAATAAACAAGAAACCCACACCTAATAATGGAACAATCTGTGTTATTAGCTTGATAGCTTTGCCCTGCAAATATCATCAGAGTAGCTGGCCAGAGTCATACTGGAATGTATTAAATATATATATTTCTCCCTACTGATAGTATAGAACAACTCAGGTCAGGGCCTATTACCGAATACACCTAATATTGTTTTCTAAATTTTCAACACCTATTCAAATAGAAGCCTTGAAAAGAAAAATTGCCTCTCACTCCAAAGCTTTAAAACACACAAAAAGGCACCATATTGCCACTTTAGGGACACATTTGTTCCCTGCTGTTGCTATTTTATATGTCATTTCAGTCCTGCAGTTAGCTATAAAGCAAATCTTTTCTTTTTCCGGAGAGGAATAAGAGCTGCCTGAAGGGAAACAAGAATGAGAAGCATCCTTAAAATGACTGATTTACAATTGGCAAGGATACACAATATGAAAAGTATAGCTTTCTCATTTTGAACAGGGGAGCCTCGGCTCTTACCCTAAAAGGACCCCCTAAGAGCCCCCTATTGGCACAAGAGAGAGGCTGTCATGAAAGGACCATGTGGGTTTTCTGAAGATATCAGGAAAAGAGTGTGTGTGTGTGTGTGTGTGTGTGGTCTGTATGTGTTTCTGTGTGCTGTGTTTGAAATGTGTGGATGTGGTTGGAAGTGTTGGTGTGTCATGGTAAGGGAATGAATTCAGCAAGGGTTAGGTAGAGTTAAAAGGAAATTCAGAGACATTAGGACATGCCACAACTCATTATGCACCGGAGGTGGTCTAGTCTAAACATAAGCATTGAATTCAGATACCTTGAGTTGTAATCCCTATTCTGACAGTGACATATGGTGTACCCTGCCTGTGTTTTGACCCTAACTTATCATCTGTAATAAGGAAAATAACACCCACTGAAGAGGGATGTTGTGGAAATTTATTTATGTTGCCAAAGGGCAAGGGGGACCAAAGGTGAAAGGTTGAAGATAAGTCAAACACTCTTTGCCTGTCAACAACTCATGTATAGTTCATGTGTCATTCTCCATGGGTTTAACCTTCTCTTCATGACCTTCCCAAACACCCCTCTGGGCTGTGACCAAGTAAAAAAGATTCTCTGATTCTTCTCTCAAAGAATAAGGAGAAGATTCACATAACTAGGTGTGACAGAAGGCCCCCAAGTTGGCCCGTGGTCCCTTACTTCCTTGTATTGTCTTCTAGTGCTGTTCCCTCAACAACTGTATCACAGCTAGAGTATTTACCCAATAGAATATGGCAAATGTGTGAGATTTCCAAGGCTTTCTCTGGGGAAGTTAGCTACCACATGGTTAAAACATTCAAGCAGCCACAAGGAAAGACCTAAGTGGAGAAGAACCAATGTACCAGCACCAATTTGCTAGCAACATGTATGAGCCACCTGAGAAAGGTGTCCTTGAGCCACAGTCACACCTTCAAATAATAGCAGCCCCATTCAGCATCTGACTGCAATCTCATGAGAAACCTGGATCTGCCCAACCAAGTGACTCATAAATTGCTGACTCACAGAACCTGCAAGATAATGAATTTATAGTCTTATTTTAAAAAACTAGATTGGGTAGTTATTTGTTACACATTAGTAGATAACTAATATACCTAAAATGGTCTGGGTTGGTGTAATTCACGAACCATTCTATTGAAGAATCTACCCTCAAGTTCCAGTCATCTTTGAGACACTGGTTATACTATTGTGAATGTTCTCAGGAAGCTACAGTCTACTGAAGATTCATTAATGTATTCATTTGTTTATCCTTGAATTTGCCAAATAATTTACTAAGTACCTGCTGGATCCTAGATTCTGCAATAGGTTCTGGGAGAATAAGAATCAGTTAAACATATTCCCATCTAGTGTACTGGTGGAGACAAATAAATAAACAGATAATCATAACATAAGGGGAAAGAATGATGCCAGGGAATTTAGAGAATACTGTGGGAGCCCTTGCTTGAGGACAAAGCTAACTTAATCTTGAATAATCAGTAAGGATTGCTCTGAAGAAGGGACATTTAAGGGCATTCCCAAAGGTCAGGTAGAAGTTATCAGAGTGACATAGAGGAAAAGAAAGAGGGGCTGAAGAAGAATGAGCAGCGTGTGCAAAGACAGAACAAGCTGCAGTGTGTAAATCAGCACCAAGTGCACTAACAGTGGCTGGAGAGAAAAGGATTTTTTTTCCTTTTTATTTACACTTTAGGTAAATGGCCCTTTCCTAACATAATTACCTTTCTCCTGTAAAGTCAAAGAAATGTCCAACTACATAAACTCTAGGACAAGCAAGAAAACTAAAAGGCTTCACTTCTATATCCAGACACCCTTTAGTTCTTTCCCCCCAGTTGCCTTCCCTGGTCTGGAACCTATATCCTCTTCTGTTCTCTTTCACAGCTAGTATAGGGAAGTCATTTATACCCCAGGGAATGTGCCTAGTGCATTGTGGTCACTAATGAAATTAGTTCTTCCAAAATGGTCTGTGGCCTCCTCCAAGAGGCCTTCTCTCCATATTCCAAATAGTGTTAGGCTTCTGGGGGCCCCAGGTGACTCATTCTTGAAGTTTAGCCTAGAACCTACTAGAGTGGATTGTCACCTGTTAGTTCATTTGTTTGTTTTCTCAATTAGACTGAAATCTGGTGTCCCAGTGATGAATGACCCCTCTATTATTTCAGTGACTGGCATACTCACAGTAGGCCCACAGATATAACAAAGACCCTTCATTTTCTCTCGTACCACTCTAGACTTCCCCTTTAGAGTCTTCTTTTCATTATTTGAAGTTACTCATGTATATACATTTATAATTTCGGGGGTGTTCATTTGTTCAATATTTCTCACACCCACTCACCCATCCACAGTAATTGGAAGTTCTGTGATCATTTGGACCTTACATGCTTGTTTTCCACCATATATAAAGCCTGTCACAGTGCCTGGCAATTAGTTGGCCCTCAATAAATATATTTGGAAAAAAGAAACTATTTAATTTAGTGATTAATATTGATTTTTTAAAAAATCAATGTGGTTTTGCATGCTTGCATATTTGTGAATCTTTATTCTGCTTTTCTTGAAAATTTAATCTTTAATACAAAATATGCAAATGCCATTTTTCAGGGAGATTTAATGAGTTTTAATTTGATTCAATAAATTAGTTTTTAGTAAGCTCATTATCCACCAACTCATTTTCTGAAAAAGCACACACAGTCTCATAAATATGCAAAATCAAAGGATGTATCTTTTCATGAATTAGAAAATTAGACATAATTATGTATTTTTTTAATAATCAATTACTAAGTAAGTGTTGGATTAATACTTAACAAGATAGCACTGAACTGGCAAGTGAGATAGCAGAATTCCTCAGCATGTGTACAAGCCATTGTGTTTTCACACTGTGTCTAATGAACATAAATAATGCCTTTGACACAAATCTAATGCTATTAGCCGTGGGTTTCTCTCTGCAAGCTGTGGGTGTGAAAGCAAAGCCCCAGGTTGTTTCCCTAAGAAGGAATGTGTTTGTTTGTGACTGGCAGCAGGGACCAGATTGGACATTCCCTCATCACACTGCTGATTGGCAGGTGGAGGTGAAAAAACAACCAGCAGCTTTTCTGAGACCCAGGGGGGAGGGCCCATGTTTGAATAGGTGAGCAGCTTCTGTGGCAGTGCCTAGGGAAAGGAAGTCCTTGGAACAAAGGTTGAAATGTTGGCCAATAGCCTCAAGGAACCCAATGACAGTGTGACTGGCAATTCTTAAGAGAGTAATGGAGACTGAGAGAAGCTTCTGCCTAACTCAAAATGAAGCCCCGCCTCCTGTCTTTCTGGGCAGTTTCTCAAAAGCCACAGCTAAATGGATGTTGGTGGGGGTGAGAAAGAAAGAGGGTTCCAGGACTCTCCAATAAGCTGGCAGATGGACCCAATGGAAAGCTGGAAATTTAGTATTTCCTAAGGTCTTCTCCAAAGAAGGAATTTGTCCATGGATCTCTCCAATGTCCAGGGAGAAAGGCCAATATGAAGTTATTTGCTTATTTATTTTTAATAAATCTCATGTTTCCCTTCCTAAATATACCCTGTGGTTAGAAAAGTGATGTTTTG
Organism: Myotis yumanensis; assembly: GCF_028538775.1. Classification (NCBI taxonomy): domain Eukaryota; kingdom Metazoa; phylum Chordata; class Mammalia; order Chiroptera; family Vespertilionidae; genus Myotis; species Myotis yumanensis. Next base: position 17,775,153 of record NW_027223765.1, read on the forward strand.
TTTCAGAATTATAGTCATAACGCTACTGGATACAGAGAGCAGCAGTTGAATTAATGGCTGGAAATTTGATTGTATCATTACAAAACGAGGGTGATAAGAACTAAATTATAATCTTGCATGTACAAAGAGATAAGAAAAAATAAAGCTTGTAAATGAATGATCATGGTCTATCATCATTGGCACAAGCACCAGTGGGTGTTTTCACTGGAGGGAAAGAAGAGATGCCTACATACTGTTCGCAGAGTTTGACCATAGACAAAACTTGATACACTCCTACTAAGATGGAGAGTAGGAATTAGAGAAATACAGAAAAATCTTGTCTGATTTTAAGACTCCTGGAGTGTTAAACCTTTTTCTCATTGCCTTATAAATACAACCTATTAATTTAACTAATGTATGGCATAGAGAATGGCCAAGATTTCCCTAAAATGGGCATTTTCCAACTTAAGGGTAGTACAGGAGGGGGGTGAACCCAGCTAGGTTAGATGATGCTGTGGTATAGCTTTCAAATAGTAAACCAACACTTCAAGTTTAAGGTTTTCATTATGATCCATTTGGGTCTTCATTATTTACTGTGATGATTAATTTTATATGTTAACTTGGCTAGACTATGGTGCCCACTTATTTAATTAAGCACCAGTCTGGATATTTCTGTGAATGTAGGATTTTTTTGTTGTTGCTAATCTTCACTAGAGGATAATTTTTCCATTGCCTTTTTTAAAAAAAACCCACTATCTAATAAACTAGATAAAATCTCTTAGGATTGAAATAGTGTAGAAATCCAGAGGCCTTCAGGGTTTGTTGTAGAATTTCTAGCTAAAACTTTTCTGGAAATCCCAATATTTAGAATTTCTATGATACAAGTACTGAATATAACTCCCTCATCAAATCACAGGACATGATCTTTGAGGGACACAAACAGACCCCTATTAATGACAAGAGAATGTGTGCATGGAGCTCCAAGTTCAAAAAAGTCTCCAATAGAACCAGATATTAAATTCATAGAAAAATATAACCCAAACAGATATTTTTTTCAAAATCAATAAAGTGGCCTAGTTTTGATAGAAATAAATGAATTTACTGTATAATAAAACTAGACACTCGGTGCACAAAATTCATGTGCGGGGGATGGGGAGACCCTAAGCCCGCCTGCACCCTCTCGCAATCCGGGACCGCTGGCTTCTAACCACTCGCCTGCCTGTCTGCCTCATTACCCCTAACCCCTCTGCCTGCCTGATGCTCCTAACTGCTCTCCTGCCTGATTGCCTTTTTTATTATAGATAAAATGGATTTCTATCCTTAAATAAGTCTGTGAATGACACAGTATTCACATCCCTGAAAAAACATGAAAATGGACTGTTTATACATCATATTTAAACTTTAGGTTCTGATCATTATAAGAGAATTTTCCCCCTAAATGAGTTCCTAGCAGGACATTCAAAAGTAATACGGGCTATGACACCATAATTCATTGTGGGAGTCACCCATGCAGTGCAAGCTGTCTAAGGAAAATGGTCCCTGCTCACTAAGTGCCAATACCCATCATTATGGCAGCATTAAGGAGGTCCTGTATCCTTTGACAACTGCTATGTTATTCCTTCCTTATAAAGTCCCTTTCATGAGGTCCAGTTAGAGTCACACAGTCTCCATCAGGAAAGGGACCCCAAAGTTCATAGTATCCCATTTAGTGCTTGAATCTCTTCTACAACATCTCCACCAAGTGGTTGTCTAACCTAGTGTCCTAAATCTGGTTATTCACATTCAACCATCATGGTATTTCAATACTCCAATCCACCTCTTTTCTTGTATCCCTGAAAAACGTGTGGTGGTGAATGTAGAGATTCAATTTATATAAATCCACACTAGCTGTCCATATCATCTGTCTACATCAGAGATGATTTGGGTGAAAACTGCAGTTATCAGAATTTTGAAACAATTCTTGACATGGTGAACACACTGCCTATAGTTCTTGCTAATTTGCAGAGTTGGATGACTACCTGTGTGTGAAATCATGAGTTTGATGTACTAATTATTTTCTATTTATTTTAGTAAACGCAAATGTATACCAATTAAAAGATAAGCTGTGTGCCACCTAAAATACCTTGCAGGTCACACTTTGAGTAACACTGGTCTATACCCTCAAACATCCATGGTGTGGTTTTTGGGCCAAATTACGAAAATGTACTGGAGTGGTAATCCAAAGACCTATATATGTACTCTTAATTCTGCTTCCAGTGTGCTGAGGCTGAGTTCACGCCAAGACTTGAGCCCGAAATCCTGTTCCCAGCAGGGGTCTTCTCCCCAGCTCAAATGTACTTGTCTGTATAGCATTTTACCCCCCAAATATCTCAAGTCATAAATAGACAACATCGTCTCTCCAGGCCTGTTTTGTAGAGTTCCAGCTTTCTTTTTAAGGTTTTCTCCTCTAGAAACCAGCTAGTGCTTATCTCTGATCAGCTATTCTCATAAAGAACATAGGCTCTCTTTTCTCTGGATTCTGGGAACATTCTTTTCCAGGTCACAAGGGGAAAGACAGAGAAACATGACCTAAATTGCCACACAGAGGGAGTACTACCTTGCTCTTTTGTTTACCCCTGAGGCTGCACAGTTCAGATTGCTTGGGTAGGAGTGAACGTTTAGCATTTGTTGAATACCCATGACCTTTCCACACAGTCCAGGTGTGATAGCTCAGAGAAACAAAATCTAACAAGTATTTCACAGACTTGAGCTTAGACTAATTAACTTTTCGGTGATTATTGGTTCTGACTTGATTGGTTAAAGAAATGGTAATGGCCAGTTTAAGAACAGATCTGTCCTTGAAATGCTTTCACTATGAGTGACAACATATTGTCTTATTGGAGAGTATTTTATTGTCTTATGGAGAGGTATTTTAGCACATCCAGGCTGCTATAACAAAATGCTATGGATTAGGTGGTTTATAAACAGAAATTTATTTTCATAGCTCTGGAGTCTCGCAAGTCCAAGATCAAGGCACCAGCAGGTTGGGTGTCTGGTGGAAGCCCGCTTCCTCATAGATGGCCATCTTATCACTATAAATTCTCTGTGGTCTCTTTTGCAATAGCACTAATCCCATTTATGACCTGATCCCTTCCCAAAGACCCCACTTCATAATACCATCACACAGATAGGGCTGGTATTTCAACATATGAATTTGGGAGGGAATTTTTCAAGTAATCCTCATTTGCTCCCAATTACCAAACTGCGTCCTCACTCCTTGAGGTTTAAAAGTAAATAAATAAAAGAGCTTAAAATCTAGTGAAGGGCAAAGATACATACTCATAAGCCCAAAGATAAAATGAAATATGTAAGTGCAAAAGAGTGAGAGTGAGATTATAGGAGTTGGTAGTCAGAGGAGGGAGAGAATCCCTGTGAGCTGAATGGTGGGAAAACCACCAGAACTGGCCTTTGGGAGTGATTTTTCACTTTGAAAATCAATGGCTCCACAAAAATGCATTGGCAGAACGGGGAGAGGACATAAAGTGAATTATTAGAATATATTATATGACTAAAATGATTTTATGTTTAAATTATTTTGTGAATGTTGTTTAATTTTAAATTGAAATATCTATATGCTCATCAGGAACACTAAGACATGAGTCCATGAGTAAGAGTCAAAGAGGAAATTCTCTAACAAGAGAGCAGGAATATTTTCATTTCTTACAGCTTTCAACCCATTAAAATATTAGAAAGAAAAATGTCCTATCAGGTTTATAAAAATGGCAGTATATTTTTAATGTTTATACTTTACAAATGACCACTTTAACTATAACACACAAATAATAATAGCCAATGTTTGTTGTTCCTAGGGTTTGGAAACACCATCAATATTCTTGCACCCTCAATGACTCCATAAGGTATTTATGCATTACTAGAGGCCCAATGCATGAAATTCATGCAAGAGTAGGCCTTCCTTCCCCTGGCTGCCAGCACCGGCTTCCCTCTGCCACCCGAGAACTGGGCTTCCCTCACAGCCCTGGCTTCGTCCAGAAGGTCGTCAGGAAGGATATCTGGAAGGACATCCAGTCTAATTAGCATATTACACCTTTATTATTATAGATAATTATCTCTATTGCACAGATGAGATGCTAAGTCACAGAAAGATTGGCTGAGCTGCCTAAAGTCACACAGTACTAAGAGATGGAGCCAGAATTAGAACGCAGGCAGTCTGTCTCTAAAACCTACACTTTCCACTATACCATAAAATTATCTGTACATCCTCATTTGGAGAAAATGTCCAAGTTTAAATTTAACATATTTCAGGAATGTGACACACCCACATCCTGGCAAACACACACACACAGTTTCCATAAGAGGCTTTGAGAAGATATACAAGCAAACAACTTAGAAAGACGTGTAGGTCTGGAAGAAATGCATTCTTACTGTCAAAAGGTAAGAAGTTGGGGTTCAACTCCTGGATGTAGAAAAGCATCAAAAGAAAAACTTCCCCATATCCAGAGACCAAGAGTTACACCTAAATTTCTGTCCTAAGCCCTCTCCCACAAGCATAAAATTCTACTTCCACACAAGCATGGAATAAAATTACACCAACTAATTGTATCCTCCAGCTCCGCAAAGGTTACCTACCACAAGTGCAAGGAGGCAGAGTTTCTGATAATTAAGTCTCAAAATTAACTTCCTATTAAGATAAATGAAGAAAGTACATTCCCCCTAGTGATAACATTTTAGTCTGGCTGTTGATTCAGCAAAATTAGCAGAGATTGATTTATATGCGAAAAAGAGGGGGGGTTGGAGGGTCAGGTCAGGGAAGTGCCTCATGGAAAGGAAGGCAAATCTAGGTCATAGTTCATGATTTCAAGCACATGGGCCAAAATATAGTTTATTAATGTCTGTGAACTCCCAATTGCTTAACATCTGACCCCAGCAAGACAGACTTCAAAACAGGAAACCCGGTCTTTAGTCCAGTTTCTGCCATTTACTAGTGCCGTGACCTTGGGAAAGGCAACTGGCCTGTCTGAGTTTCATTTTTCTCACCATTAAAATGGGGATCACATGACAACCTCACTGTTAGGGTGTGTGTGTTGGGGGTGGGGGGAAGATCCTCATGAATATAATATGTATACAAGTCCTCTGGGGACTCCATAGGCCACAAATGATGTAACTGTATTTCATCATTAATGTGAACAAGCCAACCATTTTTGTATAACTTTATTTCTTCCACCTCAATAATTCAAGTCAGATGACAAATTTTACAAGCAGCTCAAGCCGAGAACTGCTCAAGCTGAGGATCAGTAGGGCTTGCTTCCAAGCCAAAATTGTTAGAACCACTGGTTCTACTCTTAAAAGCAGGACCCTTCAAGCCTGCCATTATCTGGATAAAAGTGAGTTTACTAATTTAGAAACACCACTGAGTGTATTCCTGGCTAACCAAAGTCATCCTTCTCAAAGGACTGAGCAGAATTAATTATCTCATGACTGAGAACATTATGTGTTACAAGCTGATTTGGAAATGTTAGTAAAATAAGCTAAGTTGTTTTAAAAGGCAGGGAATACTATTGTGTGGTGGCCAACAGGGAAAATGAGATAGAAATGAAATATTGTATTATCAAGTCCTAAGTCTGGCTTGCTTGGGGAAATGGGATAAGAGACCTGTGTTCTGTCACTAGAAGGAAGTGTGCCCAGATGGCAAATACAAGTAGCTCAAACTGCAAAGAAGAAACCATCCCAAGTGGGGGGGACAGGTGTAGACTCTTCTGAAAATGGGTTATTTCTATCTCCTTAAGCTCACAGGTAGTACATAGAACTGCCTAGTCTTCCTGGAACTTTTATTGAAAGTTGGTGGCCAAAGCATCAATCACTGTAAAGCATAAGAAAACTCAATGGGAAGATTCTGTATCATTTAATTTCTTAAATACTTAAATGATTTGAAGGAGAGGCATCATTTTAACCCCCATTATTCTATACATCCATTTCCTTTCCTCTTATATTCCCATTTTACTTCATCATATCCACATGTATTCTTCTGCTTTTATTCTAAAGTCTTTCTCCAAATTTTCCTATTTTCTAATGAAGTTTCTCAAAAAGTTTCTTCATAACTGATGGCTATAAGGATTGAAATGTGTATTACATAAATATTATAACAGGAATCAGTGTACCATTTTAAAATTAGAAGTAACTGTCTACAATTCCATGGTGTCACTCCAACAATTATTTTCCAAATCAAAAGCTTGTATAGAAGTAGCTTTAATCTAGTTTAAGTACAATGTGAATTCTATTTGTATATGTAACATTGTAAATATTTCCATGTTAAATTTATCCCAATAAAAATTATCAACTAGTATATCTTAAGCTAAAATCGGTATATTAACTGATTAACCAGGTTTCTTTTTTACTACTTAGATTAACCAGCTTTTTGAAATATATAGGGTACTTCCTTCTTCTAAAAGAACTTTAAAAAAAAAATAGCACAACATGAACAATTATAATGACAGTAATACACTGTCACAGTCCGAGCTGCCACATATGGTTGTGTAGGTTGAATATGGCTCAACTCTAGAGGCCATCACTGACACTTCTAGTCACCATGGATTTATACTTAGATAAGTCACTACACCAAGGGAGGACAGGAAAGTATCTAGGTCAGGGTTGGCTTTATCTGACTCACAGGATTGGCCTAATGGTGAGCTCCTCCCATTTCCTAGATCTGTACCATGTGCCAGGCTCTGTTAAATGAGCTTTTCCCACATTACTTCATGTAATCCTCTCAACAATCCTATGAGGGTAGAAACTATTATGTCAACCCCATTTTACAGATGAGGAAACCGAGACCTTAGTTCACTCAGCAAGTGGCACGATAAAACTTTATCTAAGTTCTTTCTGACTCCAGAGTCCAAGTTCACCCAACTCTTAAATTCTATGTTATACTGATTTTTAATAAATATCAATATCTATATAACACATATTATCTACACACCAAATGGTGATTTTCATCTTTTAGATTTTTTCCTCAAAGGTAGAATTACAGGGTCAAAGAGTAGATCTATTCTTAGGGTCATATAAATCTACTTTTGTCACCAATAATATAGCTAAGTTCCACTACATGTTTTCATCCACCATTTAGAAAATATTTATTGATCAAGTACTACTCTTCTAGGAGTTGGAGAAAGAGCAATGGCAAATAGACCACTTTCTTAACTTGAAGAAGCTTAAAATTAAGGGGGAGCTGACAAGGCAGATTGTAGGCTATTATTTATTTTTGTTGCTATTAATCCTCACCTGAGATTATTTTTCCATTGATTTTTAGAGAGAGTGGGAGGAAGAGGGAGATACACGAGAGAAACATCGATGTGAAAGAGACACATCCATCAATTGATTGCCTCCTGCACACAACCAAGGTACGTACCCTTGACTGGAATCGAACCCGGGATCCTTTAGTCCAAAAGTTCATACTCTATCCACTAAGCCAAACCAGCTAGGGCTAGAATGTTATTCTTATTCCTGTTTCTAACTTGGTCTGGATAAAATGTTAACCTCATTATTTAGATTTATATTTTTTATAAACAGTCATGGTGACCATGGATCCCAGTGAACTCTAGTGACTGCTGCCCTGCTGTGTATGGAGCAGTGGTGGAATTGAAACAGAAAAGGCAAAACATGGTCAGGAATTATGTCCCCCTTCTGAACACTTCTATAGCACTTTGTTTATACAATAGCATCATGCTTTATGACTCAGTTACTTGTGTGTGTCATTTATAGAATTCTTTCAGGAAGAACTCACATTACGTGAAACATTTTAAAATACTGGTTTTTGTGGGTACTCAATAAATATTTGTTAAATGAATGCAAATACTACCTGAATGACCAGTAATATAAAATAACGGAATAAAATAAAAGAATTAGTAATCTATCACACACACACAATCTTGTTTTAAAGAAAGCCTTAGAAATCACGACTCCACAATTATTATTTAAGACACCAAATATGCAATTATTTGCAATACTGCTTTGCACTTTTTCTAACTCAGAGCTGATCTAAAATATCAGTTTTGAAAAACAGGCATTCCTAGGTGCCTCCTCATAGCATCTGATCTAGTTGGACTAGGAATCTATTTTTAATAAATTTTCCAGGTGAGTCTTATAATCAGGCAACATTTTAAGAACTATTGTTGAAAGATGTGTGACGTGGTAAAACTTGCAATGGATTGAAAATATGAAGACTAGAGAGTCCTGCATAGGTGAGCACAATTTCTAGTCCTACTTAATGCTGATTTAACAGATAAGATTTGGGGATTACTTATATGCCTGTTAGAAATGGCTTATATCAGGGGTCCTCAAACTTTTTAAACAGGGGGCCAGTTCACTGTCCCTCAGACCGTTGGAGGGCCAGACTATAGTTTAAAAAAAAACTATGAACAAATTCCTATGCACACAGCGGTGGCAAAAACACCCGGCGGGCCGGATAAATGTTTTCGGCGGGCAGCATGTGGCCCGCGGGCAGAAGTTTGAGGACCCCTGGCTTATATGCGACTTTAATGTTGCCACCCTCAGTTTTGAAAATGGGTTTGTGACATGTCCACGTACAGGAGAAATAATCATAGACGTTCCTTAACAAGATAGACGCCACATATAATAGAAATACTATAATTAGACTAACAGAAAGAGTTTCATATAAGAGAATGCTCTCCCGAATATAGAATTTGAATTAAATGATGCCCATGCACTCATGCTATCTTGTCTTGAGTTGGTCATATACTATTATACTCATAAACACATAAACCTCAAAAAAGCTCTGTGAAACAGAGCGATTTAATTCCTGTGTATAACCCAGCAGATGTCTTTATATGTTTTCAAACATGTCCAAGAATACAGGAATGTACACAGACAAGAATGCTCATAGCAGCCATATTCATAACAACCCTAAACCAGAAACAACCCAAATGTGCGTCAGCTGTAAAATAGTGAAATAAAGGGAATATTGAACAGCAATGACAATAAACAAATTATTGTTCAAACAACATGAACGATTCTCACAAACTATTTGTGCAAAAGAAGCCAGCCATAATAGAATACACATTGCACAATCTCATTTATATAAAGTGCAAAGCCAGGCCAGCTAACCATTGGGATTAGATGTTAGGACACTGATTATCTGGGTGACTGCTTATTAGGAGAGGGTATAAGGGGGCCTCTGCTGGTAGTGTTTTATCAGATGCTGGTCATATGGGCATGTTAATTTTGTGAAAACGTATTGAATGGTACACTTGTAATTTTTGCACATTTCTGTAAGTATGCCATCTCACTAATACAATTACTTTGAGAAAAATATCTGAATATGTTTCTCCTCCAATTCTGCATTGTTCACACAATAGGGGAATGGCTGTTGGTTATCTTCACTGATGCACAGTCTCCTGTCCTACAGAGAGCTACAGAGAGTTTGTATAGGAAATGCATGACCATTTTCAAATGCCAAGATTATGCCTTTTATCTACTTCCAGTCTATTATTTACTTTGAATGTGTTTTCCAATAATGGTCCTATATCTTTGTGCTGATTCATCCTCTTGACTCTGCCTGATCCTCTGCAAGAAGATAGAACTCATTTATGTCAATGGTTCTAATGAAGTCTGCAAAAGAATAGACAAGGGCTAGGTTCTCCAAGGGTCACCTCTGTCGGCTGTATCCCCATCAGCCGTCGTGAACAGCCACTGCTTCCAGGCCTGGGGACCCTGTGCATGAATGTGTTGACAAGGCATGTTATCACCGATTGGAATGACAGGTCACTGGGTCAAGAGCCCTATTGTGGATGAGGACAGCGAAGGTGGCGCTGGGATTGAGCTGAGGAGCTGTTGAAAGATCAGTAATGGAAAACAGCTTGGATGGCAAACAATGTGGGAGCTGCCAGAGACCTCCATCAATTTCTTTGACTATTTTGGGGGAACCTCTCTCCAATCCTTTGGTGGGCTCTCCCATCCAACAATCAGTACCTACAGTTCTTTCTCAGAGGATTTATGGGCTCCAGAGCTGCTTCACCAGCAAATGCAGGGAGCAGGAAACCTGGGAATCTGCGTCTCCCCGGGGGGACACATAGCGACAGCTCCCTCACCTCTGCTTCAGGGACCCCTAAGTCAGGATCAGGACAAGGATGAGGTAAGAGAGGAACACAATTTAAGGGGGAGCCCAAAAATTTGATAATCAAGATAATATTTCAGTACAATACTTTTAAAAATCAGAATGAACGTAAAATCCATGATGATCAAAGTATCATCATTTACATAAAGACAGGAGCAGTATTGCTGATTTTTCTTTTTACCACAGCCACCAAAGTGGGAGGACACCTCTAGGGGGAGCTCTGGAGCATGTCACACTCAGAAGTGTCCTTGAACCAGAATGGAACCCGAGGTGAAAGGAAAAAGCAGTAATACCACTCTTGTCTTTATTTCAAATGGCAATATTTTGATTATCATAAATTTTATGCTCATTCTTATTTTTTTTAAATATATTTTTATTGATTTCAGAGAGCAAGGGAGAGGGCGAGAGAGAGAGAAACATCAATGATGAGAAAGAATCATTGATGGGCCCCCTCCTGCACGACCCACATTGGGGATCGAGCCTACAACCAGGGCATGTGCCCTGACCGGGAATCAAACCATGACCTCGTGGTTCATAGGAAGGCGTTCAACTACTGAGCCACGCGAGCCAGGCTGTTCATTCTGATTTTTTTAAATATTGCACTGAAATGTTATCGTGACTACCAAATTTTTGGCAGGGAGGGGCCATGTGTCATTTTGATTTGGGGGTTTTCTTTTGCCTCACAGGACTTAACCCCCTCACCAGTCTCCTTTTCTCACCTCCATCCAGTTTGCAAAGGGTACCTCTTTCAGAGCTGTCACCTTCCCAGGACTGCCTCCAGAGGCGCATGCTCACTCTGAGCCCTTTCCCTGTGCTCTTGGTCACTGTTGTTATACTTCCTATGATCTTCCTTTGTCTAGCAATGATTTTAGCTCAATCTCCTTTTCTTCCCTTTCACGCAGTAAGACCCTCACCCCCACCCCACTCTAACCCAACTTGTGGGAAAGCTTCTGTGGAAAGCAGTATTTGTTTTTTACCCACAGGTAAGTGGACCATGTTCCACCAAAGGCATTGGAGCTGTGCACTCTTGTTTTTCTTGTTGATTGGTAACTTAAAGGATATTTGGAGAGATTTGGATTTCAGCAGCTGCCATTATCTTGGACTCCGGAAGTCCTCTCCACCCTGGTTTTGACCCCTTTTGGAGAGTCTGCTGAAGCCAGAACCTTCTCTTACTCAGCTGCCTCAGTTTAACCTTCTTCCTGAACCCTTTCTCCCATCCTCAGGCCGACAGCCTCAGTAGTAGAAAATGTGAAGCAGAGAACAGTGCGTAGACCTTAGCATTCCAAGTGCAATACCCCTTTCACAGAAAATAATATTTTTTTATTTTAAAATTTTTTTTATTGATTTTAGAGAGAGAGGAAGGGAGAGGGGGAGAGAGAGAAACATCAATTGGTTGCCTCCCACACGCCCTCCAGGGATCAAACCCACAACCTGGGTATGTGCCCTGACCAGGAATCAAACTGGTGCACAGGACAATGCACAATCAACTGAGCCACGCTGGCCATAGAAATTCCCCCGAACATACTTTCATATTTAAATCATTGGGTGCATGGCTACAACTGTGGCCTTGGCCATCCTCTCTCCCACCCCCCTGGAACAAGAGAGGCTGCTAATGAGTATTTAAGCTTTCTAATCTCTACACTGGGAGGGAGAAGGGGGCTAAAATGGATGTTGGATCCGCTGACCAACAATGCCCATCATATTCACCTACTACATCTCATCAATCATTATTTCTGCTCACTTCACCTCATGGCATCATTCTTGAATCTCCACAGCCACCTCCCTAATTCAAAACCGCATCCCCTATAGCCTCCACTTAAAAAAAACACACCTCCAAAATGGTTTCTATTTGTTATGTGCTTTTCCTGTAGTATTTGAGACTATTCAATTCTGCTATAAAAGACAAAACAAACAGGATGGATGTAACTCTTGTTGGGGTCCAGCCTCAGCAGGTCCAGGGGTTCCCAAAGGCGAGAAGAATGAGGGACACAGAGGCAGCGTTCAGTTGATCGGTCTCAAGGTGCAAAGGAAGAAACAGTGGGTGTTGGAGGGCACAACAATCTGATGTCTTGCGTTCTAACTGCTGAGTCCTAAAGCTAAGAATCAGGTAAAAACACACTAGTCAGAAGCCAGCAGGCTCGCTCCGCGCTCCTGTCTGGATTCACAGCGGCACGTGGCTGAACAGGTAGGACAGGGATTCACCGTTGTGGTTCCTGCGGATCGCCTCGGCCAAGATCATCGAAATGTCAATAACCTGGATCTTGGAGCAGTGACTCATCTTGTCCTCTTGCGGGATTGTGTTTGTGACAACAACGGCCTCAAAGGGGGCACTATTTATTCTGGAAATAGCCGGCCCAGAGAAGATCCCTTGGGTAAGGATGGCATAAACTTTGGTGGCTCCGGTCGAGATCAGCTTGTCAGCAGCGTGGCAGATGGTGCCACAGGTGTCGGCCATGTCATCCACGAGGATGGCCACACGGTTCTTCACGTCGCCCACCAGCACCATCCGGTCCACTTCGTTCGCCTTCTTCCTCTCCTTGTGGATCAAGGCAAATTCCACATTCAACCTGTCTGCTATCGACGTGACCCTTTTGGCTCCGCCCGCGTCCGGGGACACGATGATGCAGTTCCTCCAATTGGCGATGTTCTCCCGAATCCACTGCAGGACCGCGGGCTCCGCGTACAAGTTATCCACAGGAATGTCAAAGAAGCCCTGGATCTGAGGAGCATGCAGGTCCATGGTCATGATGTGGTCTGCGCCAGCGGCACGCGAGAGCATATCGGCCACAAGTTTCGCAGAAATCGGAGCACAAGTCCGGTCCTTCTTATCCTGGCGGGCGTAGGGGAAGCACGGGATCACAGCGGTCACCCGGGAAGACGACGCGATCTTGCAGGCCTGGATCATGAGGAGGAGCTCCGTCAGGTTGTCATTGACCGCCCCGCAGCCGCTCTGGATGATGTACACATCCTTCCCTCTCACGCTTTCAAGGATCTCCACTCTGGTCTCCTGGTTGCTGAACTTCTTGGTGACCACCTTGCCCAGCTCCAGGCCCAGCCGGTCGGCCACCCGCTGGGACAGGTCCTGGTGGGAGCTGCCGCTGAACAGCACGATGTTGGTCATCTTGGGGCTCGAAGGGGGCGCGGCGGAGACAGACGCACTGGGGGCACCGCAGCCTGCGGCGGGAGCGGGAAAGCGCGCAGCCGGACAACGGTCGAGCGCCAGATGTTGGGGTCCAACCTCAGCAGGTCCAGGGGATCCCAAAGGCGAAGAAGGAATGATACCGAGACTGCGTTCAGTTGATCAGCAGCCTAGCCAGGTTCTCTAGCCAGGATCTCCAGCCAGGTTCTGTCACAGAAAATAATAACCTCCCCTAAAAATATTTTACAATGCATTACAATTCATGAAGCTCCATTGCGAAATCAAAACCCTGTCACATAAAAAGCTCTAACGACACATGTAAACAAGTCTATGCTCTAAGTGGAATATTACGTTGGATTCATGGCTTTAAATTTATTTCATTACCAGCTATCTCGTGGCAAATGAAATGCTGAGAAGCCGGAATGAGAAGTGACTGCTCTGGTTCCCCTGCTCAGGAATTTCATCTCATACATGTGAGGTGCCATCTTCTGGCGAAAGCGCTTCTACACCTCTAACGCACAGCAAGCATTTTCTCTGAAACAGCCTATAATAATAGCATCTGGCCCACTTATTTCTGAAATAAATATAAAAAGGGAAAAGTCCTTTTGCTATTATTTAATCAGTTAAAAATATGAGTCTTCGAAGTAAGTGCTGGGGGTGATATCAATGTCAGTTTCAGTGAGGCGAGGTGTTAACATTGGGGGAGGCAGGGTGATGGATTCAAGAGGCCTCCGGGTACATTTCTTTGCAACTTCCTGGGTATCTATAATTATTTACAACAAACATTTCTTAAAAATTAAAAGAAAATAATGACAAAAAAAGAAAGGTTTTCATGTTCTATAGGAAAAGCTTTTAGTTTGAAAGATAGGACAGCCCTTATTAGCTGGGATCCAAGAGACAAGCTGTGCAGACACACTGCCCAGCAACCTAAATCCCATTGCAGATGATGTCAGTGAGAAATGCTTCACGTGCATCTGAGAAATTGATCTGCACTGATACCCAGGGCCACAGGAGTGGCTGTCTCAGGACTTCAGCTGACACGTGGCCTGAAGTGCTTGTCTTCATCCTGACCTGCTGGCTGGGAAATGTCTCTGAGCACACCTCATGCGTTGTGCCATTGTTGCCTGTGTGTGACAGGCTGAATAAAAACCCCCAACGCTAGCCGGCCCTAATCTCTGGGTCCTGTAAATGTCCCCTGGTTTTGAAAAGGGGCCTTGGCAGATGTTGTTAAGGATCTGGAGGTGAGGAGACCATCCTGGCTTATCCAGGTGGGCCCTAAATGCAATCGCCAGTGTCTTCATAAGAGAAAGACAGGCAGAGATTCCGCACAGACACGCTCCCAGGGGAAGGCAATGTGAAGGCAGAGCAGAGAAAGGTCTGCAGTTTCTGATGTTGGAGAGTGGAATGATGCAGCCACCTGCCAAGGAATGCCAGCAGCCCCAGGAATGCCAGGCTGGACCAGGCAAGGAACAGATTTTCCCCTAGAGCCTCTAAACACCTTGATTTCAGCCCAGAAATACTGTATGTAGAATTCTGGCCTCCAGAACTGTCAGAGGAGAAATTGCTGTTGTTTTAAACCCCTAAATGGATGACAGCAGCCACAGGAAATGAGTATGTCATGAGGGTAGGAACTTTCCTGCACTGACCCAGACGGGATCCTTTGGACACCGTGGGTGGAGCACTAGATGGGGCATCAAGAGGCTTATGTTCTAGTTGATGTCTGAGGTCTCTTCTGCCTCAAAGATCCGGGCATATTACTAACTTCTGCTGCAGTTGCAACCTCTGTGCTCATGGGGGGAAAGATAAGTCTTCTAAAAGTAAGTGTATGTCTTTTCTATCTCATATTGCAATAGGCATATTCAGATGCTAATTGAAGTCCATTATCTTCTCCTGCCATAGCTTGAGTATGTAATCTAATTAGTTCCAAACCTGCCCTCCCATTTCTCATTATGTTGACATAATGATTTTCAGAATGTTGCAACTGCAAATGTGATCTGTGCATCAGCATCACCTGGGAACTGGCTAGAAACGCAGGCTCTCCTCTCAGGCCTCACCCCAGGCTTACTGAATCAGAACCTGCGTTTTCACACACTTTGCAGATGACTGTATTGTGCATAGTAAAGGTTAAGAAGTTCTGCTCTAGGACCCAGGAAACCAGCTACATCTCCAACGGCCTCACATAGCTGAGCCTTCATGTCAATTCTCAACCCTAGGTTTTATGCTACCCGGAAATGTCAGTGTTTTAAAGCACACCTTACCTTTAGCACAGATATAGCATCTACTGCTGCGTCAGCACGCAGGAGATGGCGCTGACATAATACATACCATTCATAACACCGTCAACGTGGTCGTTTTCCCTAGGAAACAAAGGCTGTGTCTTTTCCCCAGCATTTGCTAAAATGCCGCTTTTATTTTTGGCTCTCCCACTGCCAGGTCTCATGTTGTTTTCCTCAAGTGGTGTTATGCTGGTGCCAGCTGGGAAGGGCCAGCTCAGCCCGCTGGGTTTTCCTTTGCTATTGTCACTATGCTCACAAGTTAGCAGCCTCGCCTTCTTTGGTCCCCAGTTTGAGAGCTCCGTGGGTGTTCCCTGGGCTTGTCTTGCAGTTTGTTTGGGAACAGTCATGTTTCCATAGTTCCGATTGCTCGGTTTGTCTGGCTTCCCACTACCAATGTTTTCACCCTCCCTGGGGCAGATCTGTCCATATTTGTTTCCCTTGTTTGAAACAGTGCAGCATTTTGACCCCATTTCACAAAAACACACGGTGCATTTCTCCTCATCCTGCCCTAATTGTTTAGTTTAGAGTGTGCCCTGTTTTGTCAAGATGAAAGTAAAAGTTGGCTTCCGTCTTTTAGCCATTCCAACCCACATTCCATGGATGTGAACGTGGGATCCTTGAAGCTCATACATGGGGACACACCTTTTTTCCCTAGTTGTTTTTAGAGGAAATGATTTCCTCTCTAGATTTGTCCGCTGGAGAACAGTCCATGATCACCAAGAGAAAAGAAACTAAAAAATAGCGAATTACTCAGAGAACAACTCTTTGCTAGTGACTTAGTGAATAAGAAAAATACAAACCTCTCATCAACCTGACTTAAATCCTACCTCCCTTTGGAACAGGCCTCCTGGGGTTGCAGACTAGGCCATCAAAGCCACAAAAAGCAAATAATCCAGGAAATCCAATTGCCAGGGCCGGAGGATAAATAGGAGCAAGTCAACTTTAATTCCACTCTCTTGGCCAGAAAAAGCAGAGGAAATATAGGAATGGATTCAATGCTACCCATTCTTCAAACCAAATATTTATCTACAATAACCATATGGCCAATGTTTACTTGATTTGATATTTGTATTTGTTTTCTATTTCCCCCTAGGCAACCTGAGAAATAAATGGCTATGTTTTTAAAATAGGATTAAGAATGAGTTGGCCATAATAAGACTTAAGACTCTACCAGGCAAAGAGAACAGCATATGCAAAGGTTCTGAGGTGGGAACTTTGACCTTACTATTTTCAGAGAATGAGAAAGGGGCCAGTGTGGTTATCATCTTCCCTCATAGTATAAGATCCACTCCCATAGATTATATATTTGGTGGTGAATATCAGGATGAAGAACTTGAAAATGGAAGAGCTAACGATCTAAGATTCTAGAAACCACAACTGAGTCAATCCTTTTGCTGTGACCAAAAGCAATGTCATTGCTTTCACACAGGACTCCCAACCATGTAAAGGCTTCCCATCTCTCAAAATCTATAGAAGAATTCAGGGTGGATTTCTAGAAATAATGTGAGACAAAGCATTTGTCATTGCAGAAAACATTAAGCAGTATTTCTAAATTAGATCCCTTCCATCCCTTCCCCAAATAAATGGGTCTTTCTTTTTAGCAAAGGGCTGTAGAATTTTCCTAAGTAATTTTTTTTTTATTTTGGTTCTAGCCTCGCAAAAATTTTACTTTCAGTTAACTCAAAATATAGAAAACTCTTATTCATTGCATTAGGCACAATGAAAATAGTGGCAAAACCTACAAGAGGCAGAAGGGTAGGTCAAGGTATTCGAGCTTTTGGCCCATGTCCCATAATATCTCCACAGTTAGTAGTCTACTGGTTGCTTTCATATGTAAGAAATGGGGTCCCTAAACTAGGAGTCAGAAAGCTTGGGTTATAGGCCTGGATAAAAGCCTAAGAATAAAGTATATATCTTGTTCACCTTTATACACTTAGCTCTTTTGAGGAAACAGTGATTTAATACTAAATAAAGGGCTGAATGCTGGCTGGCTAGCTGGCTCACTGGCTGGCTCATTGGCTGGCTGCATAAATGAGTGAGACTGAAGGGAGAAAACAGAGCACAGGCCAGAATAAGATTGCTCAAAGTCAGGTCTTTTAAGAAACATTGCCAACGGATGATTAGTTTTCACTTAGTTGGCCATAGATAGGAAAACAGACATTGGCTTCACTTCCAATCAAATACTCATACCATTCCATAAAGATGGGCATTAGCCATTTGATTTTTACAAAACCTATCAAACTCCATTGGCATCAACATTCTCATCTCTAAAATGAAGTAGCTAGACGAGGCTATTTCTAGTTTCTTTTCATTTCTAACTCCTTAGGGTTCTATGATATTCACTACTAGGCACAAGAAGATCCTTGATCATGAGAAATGTATTTCAGAACCTCAGTTTAAGGGCAGTGGCCTTTCTGCCATTTTCTCTTTCAACTTGGAAAAAAATGCTTAGAATGCTGACATTAATCTCATCAAAAATATTGAACTAGGCATTTTAAGCACATGAAATATTTACATTGAAAGAAAAAAGAAACAATAAATCCTTGTTTTCTGTGGAGTTCTCAATTTTATAATTCATCTTGTTACGTGGCCAAAAATCTCTTTGGCAAGAGTCTAATTCCATCCCACATGCCACTCCTCAGAATTCTCCATCTGATATGCCTGATGATTGGTCATAATTCCTTTCCTTGTTTAAAACACCTCTTCCCACTTTTTCCTCAGGGAAAATTGCCTTTTCTCACTTTATGTGGTTCTGGTGATAGGGGCAGGGACTTTTACCAAGATGTACCACCTGACACAGGAGTGGGCACATGACCAGTGATGGCCAATCATGTTGTACTTTCTAGAATTTGCTTCTTGGAAGGAGACTCCCAGAGACAAAAATGGTTTAGAAATGACTTATCCAAGGGCAGCCCTAGAGAAGTAGCTGAAGATTTTCTAGTTCTAAGATTCCAGGCAGTAGTTCTACAACCTGAGCTTACATCAGAATTGCCTGGAGGGCCTGTTATAGCACAGATCACTGGTCCCCCCACCCCTAGAATTTTTGATTCAGTAGATTTGATATGACAGGAAATTTCAATTCTAACAAGTTCCAAGGTGATACTGATATTGCTCATATAGGAACTGCACTTTGAGAACTACTGATTTCCAGAAACACCCTAGATCCTTTCTTTTGTTGAAGTCTTGTTTTCCAACATGTTCCTCAGTCTGAAATTATCCAGAATCCTTCTAAACATTCCAATTTTATTGTTTAAGTTACCATAAGTCACTTTAAGTCAGATTCTATAATTTGTAATAGAATTTTGGAAATGCAGATTTTCTGAAGCATGGGATGCTGAGGCACACTGTTTAAGTTCTCTTGGCCAATATGATGCTTATACTTTGAAGGTCCACAAATGCATGGGTGAATCCTTCTAGTTCTTCCTGTCTTCCTGACTACCTGCCTATCTTGGGCTCCGAAGTTGTCCACGGGCCTCACACTCTCACCCCTGCTCTGTTTGAATTTCCTCTGCCCCAAATACCTGCTACTTAAGCCAGTTCCTAAGTTCATA
The DNA here is from genome assembly GCF_028538775.1 of Myotis yumanensis. Lineage (NCBI taxonomy): Eukaryota > Metazoa > Chordata > Mammalia > Chiroptera > Vespertilionidae > Myotis > Myotis yumanensis. The sequence continues at coordinate 17,794,224 of NW_027223765.1, forward strand.
ATCATCTACACTGGGTCCCATCCAGATGGGTAAGAGCCTTAACTAAGACCATTGTTCAGGATGTCTCTTGTTTTCTGATCTTTTCTTTGGAAATAAATCTTACTTTGCTTATTTATTTAAATATGTATTTTTGTTTAACATCCAAAACAAATCTTATTTTAGATGTTAAGTTACAATAGTGGTCTTCTTAAAAATGTTCTTAGCATGATGTCCCCAAAATGAATACTCATACCAAAGATATTTTCCTGCTCTAGTGAGAGTAAGTTTTTGAAATTTTGAGAAAATGCTTCAGCCATCTGTCCTCTTTCACTCCAGCTGTGGTAAAGATATCTAATTTTTTCTGGTCTTTCACAAAATGATAAACTTTAAACTCAGGCAACCTGTGGACATAGACTTAGACGAGTACCCCCTTTTATCTTACTACTCCTACCATTGCTCTGGCGTATCAGTGTAGGTGTTGCCACCTTTGGGAAGTTACTTTCTGTCTCAAGACTGGTGTTGCTTCCCTGCTGTAGTTCCCATAGCAACTTCTCTCTCATTATGGACTGCTTATCAGAACATAATTATCTGTCTACTTTCTGTATCCCTCCTCCCTCCACTACACCTTAAGCTTCTTGAGGACTCTCGGTTATTATATCACTGGTATCTAGGACAGGGCATTATCTGAACATTATGTAGATACAAATGTTATCACATTCTGGGTGTCAGGTGGGTGTGTCAGCTGATATGCTGAACATTAGTACAGTTGTTTTTGCCTACCCAGCATCCATTCGCCCCCTTTTCTGGTGAATTCACCCTGGTACTTTATGGTGAAATCACTTCTCCCGCAACCTTGAATAGTGTGCTTTGAATAAGGCAGACCCCACTCTAGGCTCCATGGAGCAACATACTAACAACACTTGGTATTTTAAGCATTTTCGACCAAGACTCAGAAAAAATTTCTTTCTGCCTCGAATTAATGAAATGGTCCCCTCAGAAAGTGCTAATGTGAGCAATCAGAACCCTGAAATAGCTCAAAATAGTTTCTCAAAAAAGTCCTTTAGATTTCTGCCCAAGAAGAACTATCACAACGATCTGCTTGGGAAAGCCTATCAGCCACATTTTCTAAGAGTCTTCTGACACAGCTGGTGAATTGTCAAGTCCCATCCTTCCAACCACAGTGCCTAGCTCAGGAATGGACATGAGACCCAAGGCAGGACATCAAAAGCCACCTGAGATTTTAGCGAGGACTCTTGGCAAAGAAGCTCCTTATTTCAACTTGGTTGACTAAGCCTGAGCTGCTATAGCCATCTTTGCCTCCTCACGAGAAGAACGTGCCTGGCCCAAGAAAATTAGATAAACTCTAGTCAGGCCACACAATTAGGAAGTATTCTTGAATTACAGCCTTTTGTAAAAAACAATAACAACAACAACAAAACAAAAAACAGTAACCTAGTAAATAAAATGTCTCTCTGATTTCTGTGAGCCACTCTTGCAAATTAAATTCAAGGAGGGGATTGTGGAAACCTCTAATCCAGTGGTTCTCAACCTTCTGGCCCTTTAAATATAGTTCCTCATGTTGTGACCCAACCATAAAATTATGTTCGTTGCTACTTCATAACTGTAATGTTGCTACTGTTATGAATCATAATGTAAATATCTGATATGCAGGATGGTCTTAGGCGACCCCTGTGAAAGGGTCATTTGACCGCCAAAGGGGTCACGACCCACAGGTTGAGAATCGCTGCTCTAATCTGTAGCAAGTTGGTCCAAGTTGGTCAGAAACACAAGGACAACCTGGGCTTTAGACTGACAGCTGAAGTTGGGGGAGGGGCCAGTCTTGTGTGATCCGACCACTTAACCTGTGGGATCTGATGCTATCTCCAGGTAGATCATGTCAGAATTCAGTTGAATTGTAGGACGTCCAGCTGGTGCCCAAAAAGTGCTTATTGGTGTGGGAACACCTCTCCCTACCGTCACCCTCACTCCCCACCCCCACCATCAGAACTGGATACAGAACCTTTTACTTTGGCTTTGGCTTAATTCAAATACCTCAGTGGATCTTTGATGCAAATAATAGGTTAAATAGGGATTTTAAAAGATCTTTTGACTCACTGGTCACAGGAGATTGCTTAAGACCTTGGGATATGCCTGAAAATTCTATAAAGCGGGGGAAAGGTCCAAAATAAAAAGCTGGAGCTTCCAAAGACACACTTCTGACCCTGATTATGATGAGCAATTTTTAAATGATAGTGATGTGATTAGATAATGATGGTGGACTAAGCCTCTTCAAATACTCAGAAATACTGGTAATACACAGCCCCAGCCTCCACTACCTATTATTTGCATCTCCCTTTGCTGATGATTTTTGCAAGTTCTAAATGTTTCTTCTATGTTTTCAATTCTGCATTATAAAATTCTTCTCTTGTGGCAGCCACATGCAACTTGTTATTCTCTTAAAAGATCGTACAATTTCATTAGAACTAGAAAGGGCTTTTGGAATGTTACCAAACTGGCAACATTCATCTGGCAATAGATCTTGGCCTAAGTAGGACGGGATTTGATTGAATTAAAGGGCTAAACCTTCTGAGTGAATGATCCAAAACTTTTGGAAGAATATCAACAGTGTTTGCCAAACTGAACAGATCCCTGTGATTATAGGCAGGTGAAAGATCCTTTTACTCTACTCACTATATATATATATATATATATATATATATATATATATATATATATTATTGACTTTTTACAGAGAGAAAGGGAGAGGGATAGAGAATTAGAAACATAGAAACATCAATGAGAGAGAAACATCGATCAGCTGCCTCCTGCACACCCCCTACTGGGGATATGCCCGCAACCAAGGTACATGCCCTTGACCAGAATCGAACCTGGGACCTTTCAGTCCGCAGGCCGACGCTCTATCCACTGAGCCAAACCGGTTAGGGCTACTCTACTCACTTTTATTGGTACATTATTTACTTCACCAGGCACCCAATAAAATGGTTTCTTAAAAGGGTTATTACTTGACTTCAGAAATTTCAAAACTCTGATATGTCCTCTTACTCAAAAGAATGATAACATTGCTTGCTTCTGAATTTTAAAAATACTTGCTTTATCTTAACATGTGGTTATAACTCAAAGTATTTAATGTCTAATATTTACTGACCCCCTAGAGCAGTAGTTCTTAACTGAGGGAAATTTTGCCCCATGGCACATCTGGAAACATTGTTGGTTGTCACAACTGGGGATGGGTTCTATTGGCATCTACTGGGTAGAGGCCAGGGATGCTGCTAAATATCCTTCACAAGACATCCCCACAAAACAAAACATTATCTGGCCCAAAAGGTTAATAGTGTTGAGGGTGAGAAACCTTGCCCTAAGACCATGTGGGATTCTGAAGGTATGAGAGCCTATTCTTGCCTTTGAGTTCTTTAGAATCAAGATGAATAAAACAGTCCTCCCACGGTGTGATGCTTGTATGTGATGTATAGAATTAACCTCTTACTCTACATGTTCTATCTAATTGGTTTGTAAACACTTTGAGGCAGGGACATACTTAACTATTTCTTGTTCAGAAAGAGATGGTTAGTTAGCTCTTTTCTAGTCTGGGAGTATTGAGGGTAGCACAGTTAACTCTCAGATACTCAGCAAAATAAGGCTTAAAAGAAGTTAGAGATCCAAAATTATGCTTGAAGAAAGTATGAGTCAAAGTGGGCCCAGATGGATTTTATGTAAATGTAAGTAAAGTTATATCCAGTAATTTAAAACATACTTTTCATTCTAATATACACATATAATAAAAGTAATCAATGGCATGTAATATTTAACAAGCACTTAATATAAATTAGTTGATGAAAAGATTGCCCCAAAATTATTATATATTAAAACAGTATGTTATTTTGTATATCTTAGCTGCCCATATCAATCCCATTCCACCCGCAAATATTAAACAGGAATCAGAAATAAGTAAAAGATGCAATCCTAAATATATGCTCATTTCCATTCTCACCTAATTCCTGCATTGCCTGATGCAGCCATAGCTCTGATGCCATCGGAATTACTTAGCCATCTTCCTCCTCCTTTCCTTCTCTAGGGGGCAGCCTATGCTTTGGTTGGAGCTCTGATCAAATATAGAAGTGGTATTCTGCTTGATTGTGGAGGCAAAGGCACATTCCCAAATTACAGTGCACACCTTGTGGTATTGGCTATTCTAAAATTCCAAACTATTGTTACTCTGCAATATGGAAATTTGTAACAATACTCTTTTTCCAAGGGTACTGCATATTTAAAGATAAAACCTATGTTAAATTGTAAACATATACATATTCCCATATCATCAAAAGGGCAGCAAAGTTGTTCTAACTAATGATATCAACTCAACTTGAGGAGGTTCACAAAGGCTGATGTATACAATCATCAGAGAAATTAATTTGCAATAAGCTATATAACTGCCAAGATGAAACCTGTGAGTTGACAAATCCATAATCCAAAAATTCTTGTTTAGGTTGAGTACATAAGAACTATCAATCATATACTAGTAATTTAAGTGTTTAATAACATCAGGCCCTGATAACCCAATATCCACAGAATAAAGTAGCCGGATTTGTGCCAGGTCTTTAATGTAATAAAAGAGTCATGTTTGACCTATTACGGAGCAGTTAAATTTATTTCTCCTGTATTTTGGGCTTTCTCACTTCCTACTCCTTGTCTTTAGTAATTAAAGTGAAAATACTCCAAAACCCGACCCTTAGGGACATTCAACACTCTGTTCTCCTAAAGAAATCAAACTGAATGCTGCAAACAGCAATGCAGAAATAGAGATCCCTTGTAGCCTGAAGATATCAGGAAATCCTTGCCACTGGACTTGTGAAAATTTTGGTTCACTAAGCCCTTGTATGCTTGACTATTAAAACCTAAAGGCATCAGTATTTATCTGATATCACTATAAAATAGAATCAGGATTCGATTATATAATTAGGTATGATGAGCAGGCCATCCCAATGGCAGAAATGAAGAGGGATGAATCACAGATACAACAAACAGAATATGATTATGCAGGAAGGACATGAAAAGCAGTGAATTCATGTGAAGCATGTCTAGGGGTGAAATGGATTTAAAAAATCGAAGGAGAGAGTTTTATTTATGAAAATAACTTTCCTCTATTAGGTTCAAAAATGCTCTTTAAAATAATGTTATTGCTCATAAAAACACGGAAAATTACATGGACATGCTGATTTAAACACAAACTAGAACATACAGTGTTATTTCACTTCTATGAAATTAAAATCTGATAAAATTATTCAATAGAGATAGAGGACAGATTAGGGTTACTTTTGGAGGGAAGTACTGACTGAGAGGGGGCATGAGGGAGCCAGCTGGGCTATCGACCAGACTGCCTGCACACCTGTCCTCTCATGTGATATGTCAGGTAGCTTCCACATGAGTCCCCTGAGTTTCTAGATCTAAGGCAATAAAACCCAGTTGTCCATACCCAGGAGATGGCAGATGTTGCTGATTTTAAAAGGCAGTGTTGGGGTTGGGGTGGAATTAGAAGGAATGCAGTCCTTCATCAAATGCAAGACTCTGCAGATCAGAAACCTCGGAGTTAGTTCAACTGGGTACATCTTCTAGAAAGCACAAGACAATCTACCCCTCTGTAAGGTTTCAAAATACCTCAGCCAGGAAGCACAAGATTCATATCCGTATTAAGAGGACAAATAGACAGCTATGCCTACTTGTTTGACTAGAAAGGCTTTTACACGTCAATAAAGTGCTAGTTTGTCACCATTATGTGGCATGTGGGCCCATAAAGAACACTTGCCGAAAGTCTTTGCACATTCAGATTAAAATGAAACTGCTGAACAAAAGCTATATTGTACGTAGGCCTAACCGTGAATAGCTAGAGGGGGTTTTCTATGAGGGTTTTTAGTTACATGCACTGAGAATATACCCATCTCTGGTTCAGTTTATTGGAGAGCCAGGAGGTTTTTTTTATGAGCAAATGCATTAGACTGAGCTGTATTTCCTAAAGGATTACTTTATTCTTTCAAGTACATTGCATTCACATCTAAAAGTTAGAGTCATCTATCGACAAAACAATAAGTTGATCAGAAAGTGGGCAAGGGATTTCATGTTTTATCTTAAAAAAATGAAGTTTCTAACCATGGTGTCAAAACACTTGTAGAAACCAAGGGTATAGCCAGCTTTGCAAAATGAATGTCTTACAGCCTCACATGGTCCCGGATCTCATCCAAAGCCAAGCCATTTGGAGACTCCTCACTTGAATGTATTCTAGCCACAAGGTGAATAAGGACATTTTAAAGTAAAAAGTTAAAAACATATAAAATAATTCATATACAATATTATCCTTTATCCACAGAACCACTGGCCACCTGGGGCATCTCAGAGCCCTGCTAGGTTCTCTGGACATGGGTCTCCAGGATGGTCCACTTAGTCTGTGCCTCCAGCCTGCTGCCTTCCCCACGTGACCCAGACTAGGACACCTTATGAATTCATCAGGCAGGAGCCTGGGGATTTCTGCATCAGGCGGTGCGCTGACAAAAACATCAAACGTGTGCAATCCTGGAACCACTCTCACAGAGGAGAACTCAAGTGCAGTGGTGTGTCTGCCATCTTCCTAATCTGCCAATGCCCTTCTATTATTGAACCGGTTTACAAATCACAGCAAAATGAGCCCCCAACCCCAAAGAGCTTTATGAGAAAATGGAACAAATTTAGAAGGATTATTCAGGAGTGCTGATTTTATTTTAGGATAAGTGATGAAATTTATCTTGTTGATCATGCCTGGAATTCTTTTAAATTGTAGAGGGCAGTGCACGGGATGTAGAAACCAGAAACCTGGGACTTCATTTCATCTCTTTCCCCAGCTCTAATCTTAGGCTAATCAAGACCCTTCTCTGTCCCTGATTCTTGTCATAGGGTAAGTGAATGTGTTGTCTTTTGTTTGTTTGTTTTCTCCTTCCAAAATTATGCTACAATGAGAAGGAAGACAGCACTAGCCTGGCTGTCAATATGAAGACACATTTTTTGCTTAAGAAGCTAGAAGGTCTGGATAAGGCACTATAAAAATAAGTTGCACGTTATCACAATGAGCATACTGGAACCAATTAATTATTCCAATTTCACAAAAGACTTCAGGATGTTTTATTTATTTTTCATCCCATCTATATATTTAGGACTAGAAAAATGAGCTGGAAATGCAAGTAGACAAAAAAAATCTTATGTACTAGGCAAAAACTAATAATTTTCAAGCATTTAGTTTTCATTTAATCACAAATTATGTTCAGTTTTACTTTAGCATACTAATAATTTTCAAGCATTTCAACAACTTTTTTTACTAACATTATCAATATTTTAAGATTGTATTTCAACTAAGAATTTTCAAACTAATTTTCAAGCATTTATTGTTCATGGTATCCTTTAATCAACAAAATCATGTTCAGGCTTCTTTAGTGTAATGGTGGCTATTTTGTGCTGAGAAAAGATGACATGAATTAATTACATGTTGACATTTGGTAAATCAACATATTTAATTAATTCTTCCAAAGTGTGCATTTTCTTTTTCTGTTCTCCATTTTTTAAATCGTTGGTTTCACTTGAAGATGTGGCTATGATGATTTGGAGTCTCCTTCAGCCTTTTATTCATTGTTTATAATTTTGGGTTTGATTTTTACATGATACAGTTTTTCTCCACTGCTTGGCAGACTTGACCTGGTTTTGGGGGGTGGAGGTGTATATTTGCCAGATTGAAATTTAAAGAGAAAGACAGATGATCCCTCTCAGGGTCCCTAAGGTGGAGGCCTCTTAGATCCAGCAGGTTACAGTGAAATTGGCAACTGCAGGGTTGGGCCAATGTTTGCCAGATTTCCTTATTTCCTGAATGTTTTCTTAATTGATTTTTTTTTTTAGAGAGAAAGCAAGGGAGAGGGATAGTGAGATAAAACATCAGTGAGAGAGACACATTATTGATCAGCTGCCTCCTGCACACCCCCTTACTGGGGATCAAGCCTGCAATACAAGCATGTGCCCTGACCAGAGATCAAACCAGTGACTTCTTGGTTCCTGGGTCAAAGCTCAACCACTGAGCAACACTGGCCGGGCATATTTTCTTATTTCTTCAGAGAATTTAGAGAACTAGTATTTTTCTTCTACAGCTCGTAGAACAGCAGAAAACTCTTGGATTATTCCAGAGATGAATTTCCTAGATAATTCTTAACAATGTGAACGAAATGGAATTGATATTCATTAACTCCAAGTGTAATAGTGGCAACCTTCTAATTATACTAGAAAGTCAGCAACATTAGCTACAGTAAAATACTTATTTCAAAGGAAAGTTTTTAAACAGCATTTTTTCTTTCAATACCTGATATCACGCCAATTAGTGACTTACATATTTAAATAAATATCCAATTAAATACAATTGCATGTCTCAATTTTCCATTCTACTTAAAGTGTAAATTTGTATAGATTCACAGTAATATTATTTAACAATGTTGCATAATTAGCTCAAATTTTAGAAGCTAAATATTTAGCAGAAATGAAATGCCCCAGTGTATAAAAAGGATCATAAGCCATCACTCTGCCCTGAACATCAAATAAAATTTTCAGAATCTTCTAAGACTACAACTTGATGATTTGAGCAGTAATGACCTTGAAAACTAAACAAATGTGTGAAGGCAAGTGCTGGGGGGCGGGGAGGGGGGGCAGTTGGAACAGCCAGGGAGAGGTCAATGGGGGGAGGGGGAGACATATGTAATACTTTAAAAAATAAAGAATTAAAAACAAAAAAAACCCAGAAACCTAAGCAAATGTTGTAGGACTATAGGGATCAGGAACCGTTGAGTGAAAGTGTGCCTAAGAAGCACCACCAGATGGCAGGAGAGGAGAAAGAATTCCAAACTTGAAGAAATGATCAGCTTTTCCATGCCAGAGGGTGACGATTTTAGAAGCATGACACATCTCTTACCTGAACTTTGGGCGGTGGAAAATACCAGTAGGAATCATACCTCCTATTACAGGGCCGCCAGGGTCTGCCTCCCAGCCCTGGTTCCCCATGAACTGCAATAGGATGGGGGTCGTGTCGCATGATAAGCTCTCTGGACTGCAGATTCCCATTTTCTTTTGTAAAATCGAGATCAAATCCTACATAATGATCAGTAATTTTTTAAATATGTTTTTATTGATTTCAGAGAGATGAAGGGAGAGGGAGAGAAATATCAATGATGAGAATCATTGGTCAGCTGCCTCCTGCATGAACCCTATTGGGGATTGAGCCCACAACCCAGGCATGTGCCCTGACCAATAATTGAACCTCCTGGTTCATGGGTCGATGCTCAACCACTGATCCACACCATTCAGGCAAGAGTTTGTCATTTTAAGTGAACCAAAGGCATCTCTGAATACTTCAACTTTTTAGGCAATATTTAACGAGGCCTGTGCTAACTAGAACTCATGAATTAGTGATCCCTATGCAGGGTAGCCTCACTGCCCAGCCCCAAGGGTGCCATTCCACACAACCTCCAGGGAGCCTTCTGAACAGCTGAGCACAGCCTCCCTGACCTGTCGAAATCGGGCCAAATAGTTTAGTGATCCATAGGTTCTCTGAAAGGGTTTTAAACAGCCTCAATTGCAATTTCTTTACAACTTCCCTGGGAATTTCTTCAAAAGGCATGTGTGTGTCTTTGTATGTATGTATGTATGTATGTATGTATGAGAGATATATTACATTACATTGACTCACAGAGTCTCTGAGTTAGAATTATTTATTCACCCCTTACTTGGACTTAAAGCAAATTACTTAAGTCCTCTGTGGCCCAATTTTCTCATATATAAAGTAGAGTAAAAAATGTATATCATGTAAAGTAATGATGAGCAGGGCCATCTGAAGACATTCATAGGCACTAGGCACTTGGGGAGTTTTACCTTACAAAATATTAAGCACTTATACTCTTTATTAAATATAAGAAATCATTTTTTAAATGTTTGAGAGTTTTATCATTTTATTGTCAAAATGATGAAAAATAATTTCAAGGCTCCAGTTCTTCTTTTGTGTTTTGAAGTCAATATTTTTTTCCCCCAAGTCTTAACCAGTTTTATAATTTGTTGCAGAGCCATAGGCCTAGACACTGTTCCTACAGGGGTAACGGATAATACGTCTCTGACTGTAAGTTTAAATGAGATAATGCACATGAAGTATTTCACACTGTACAGACCCGTAAAAAAGCATGTGACAATTGTCGGCTGGGCTTATTCATAATAGTCTTTACTGCAGAACTTCTGAGGCCATCCAGAGACAAAAGGAGAGGCCAACTAGAACCAGGACTTTCAATCTGGGCTGCATTTGTGAATCACCTGCCATGGTCACTTGCCAGGTCAATTACAACAGACTCCCTTGGTGTGGGACCGAGGTATATTTTTAACACTCTCCGGTTACTCCAATGTACAAAGTTGAAATCACTGAGTTAAGCAGAGGTAAGCATTCCTCTTCACAGAAGAAGAATGTTTCCCTTTAACGTAATGGTTCTCAAGGTGTCATCCCCAGACCAGCAGCTTACTTGGGAACTTGTGAGAAAAGCAAAGTTATAAGACCCTCTGAATCAGAAATTCTGGGGGCCCAGCTATCTGGGTTCTAACCTGATAAGTAGTACATTTTGAGAATCATTACTTCAAAGAAACATGTCTGTGTTCTGTCAACTCTCAGGACCTCATAATTGATTATCTGTTAAAATTTTAGGATGACGGGGCTTGAAAATGCCAATATTATTTGAGTCACAGCACACAAGAAATCATTATCTTCCAATGGTTGACAAACAGGTTGTTAACTCTTCCATCTCAAACTACCTGCTCAGATAGCAATCAATAGATATAGTTGTCACAATTGTCATTCCTCACAATTATGTTAAACTCTCCCAGTCCATATCCTAACTTCTCAAGGGCTGAAGGTGTGGTGAGCAGAGACAAAATTTCTCCTCCCTCCATAATCTTTTGATTCCATGATCTCTAAAATCTCTTTCCACAAAAACTCTTTTCATACCCCTCCCTGTTCATTCTTGAAACTGCAGGGTTCATAAGCACATCTTTGAAATGTCTTCAAGTAACCTTTCTCCTTCCTAAGAGTGATTTATATAACAAAGGTGGGGAGGATTGCCTTGGCCTCTCACATAGGGATCCTGGGTAGGTATTTTATATTATTTCCTTCTTTTGCCTATTTTGTGGGTAATTTTCACCCCTGTTTCTTCCATACTCCTACCAACGTGGTCTTTTTCCATTTTGCATTTACCATATCTCATCAAATAGTCCTAGTAAACATCACCTCATTTATTATTCCAATGTGCTTGAAGGGCTACATTCAAAGCACTACTAATGCTGTGAAATTTGGTCACAATTTAGAAACTTACAAAGCCTTCTTCCCTTGGGGATGATAGCTATAATCTGACTAATGGACCTGGCTGGTTTTTACTCATTTCTGTCCCAGTCTTTCCTCAAACCCCAAACTTAGTCCTTTGGGCTTCCAATGGTCTGTTATATATGCCCCAGCATCCTCTCCAGAATGTCCTCTCCCTCCTTCTCTCCATTAGTTCCACCCAGAGCAATGACTCCCAAACTTGGCTACACATGAGGACAATTGGAACTCTTTGCTAAAATTCCAAGTCTTAGAAAATCTGATTCAATTGGACTGGACTTTGACAGAGAAGTAGGGTATTTAAAAAATTCCCCAGGTGGTTCTAACATGCAGCAAACGTTAAGAACCACAATCCTGGAGCAAACCCACCTGCTAAAATGGCTCCTGCACCCTCTGCTGTCTGGCACTTTGCTGCCCTCTGCTGGCTTTGTTCAGCTTCTTCAACTGGCTCGGCCCTCAAAGCTGCAACAGTACCCTTTGGTTTAAAAGTATAAAGTAGGTTGCAGGTATCCATGAAATTTAATATACCCTAACTCTCCCTTTTTACTTTATTTTGTTTATTTTTTTCATCTAAAAGAGTATCTAGGCAGAAAATAAGGCTTTTTTTCTGGCCAGATGCTATTTTCTTGTTTGAGTAAGAGATACTGGGTGGATCAGGAAAGAGGAGAAAAAAGAGTTGGCATCTGTTCAAAGACACTCCTGGTTGTGAGGTTCAGAGAAAAGTACTCTGGGCTGCAGAGGTTCTTCTGAAATAACTGATGGTGCTGGAGTGATGCAATTTAAAAATATTTGAGGGTTTCCTTTTGTGTGTTTTAAACACTCATGCTGTCCTTTTTCACAGCAATAATAGCATTGATATTTAAACTTTGTCAGTTTTTACTGTGTGCCAGCCAGGGTTACAGGTGGTTTATCTCTTCCCTTACAACAATCTTTTATCCCTACTTTAAAGATAATAAAGATGTCTCAGAAGAATGAAGTGACTTGTTCAAGAAAACCAAGTAGGTGACTGTTATGGGCTGAATTATGTCTTCTCCAAATTGTGTATGTTGAACCCCTCCCTAACCCACAGTATCTCAGAATGTAACCACACCTTGATATAGAGTCTTCAAAGAGGTAATTAAATTAAAATGAAGTCATTAGCCCTGACCAGTTTGGCTCAGTGGATAGAGTGACGGTCTGTGGACTGAAGGGTTCCAGGTTTGATTCTGGTCAAGGGCATGTACCTTGGTTGTGGGCACATCTCCAATAGAGGGTGTGCAGGAGGCAGCTGATCGATGTTGCTCTCTCATCGATGTTTCTAACTCTCTATCCCTCTCCCTTCCTCTCTGTAAAAAAATCAATAAAATATATTTTAAAAAAATAAAATAAAATGAAGTCATTAGAGTGAAGCCTAATACATCTGACTGGTGTCCTTATAAGAAAAGGAAATTTGGCGGGAACAGGATATGAAGACACAAGGAAAAGATGGCCATGTACAAACCATGTACAAAAAAAGGTGGCCTGGAACAGAACCTTTCCCCATGACTCTCCAAAGGAATTCACCCTGTTGACACCTTGATATCAGACGTCTCACGTCCAGAACTGTGAGAAAATACATTTCTGTCAAGCCACCCAGTCTGTGGTACACTGTTATAGCAACTCTAGAAACATACAGGGACAGAAAGAATTCAAAGCCAGGCCTGCCAATGTCAAGCCTTTGCTCATTCAACCACTCCACAACCTCGATCCTTGAAACTATAAACTATTAGAAGCTAGTACTATGGATGAGCATAAAGTATTATGTGTCCTTATTTTCACTTTTCATATCATTACTTTCTGCACTTCAACAGCCAAAAAGAGTCCTACTTTGGTGGAATTACCTTTATCTATTACCTCACAGTAAATCTTTATATCTTTGTTAAGTACTTTTTTTATCTGTATCTCTCTCTGGCCATGCCATAGAATCTTCCTTTCAATGCCTGAACTTCTGCACCCTTCAGGTTCAATTCAATCTAAAGTTGTTTTCTTTTATCTCCCTAAGATCATAAACACTCTCCACTTTTCCTCTCTTATCTGATTTGCCTTTCACGGTTACATTTTCGATAATTTTCCTTTTCATGAGAATTCTGAATACCCACACATTTTTCATATTAAAAAAGTAGATAAGCATGCTCTACTGAACTTTTTTCCCAATAAACAACTAGATCATTCAAATTGCTCAGATTAGCCAAGCCCCATTATTAGCTAATGATCTCATATGCTGCTCAGAAAAGGATTCATCCAGTTTTTGCTAAGTAGGAAACTTGCCTTTTCTTCCCTTTTGGATAATAAGCTTCTTATTGATTTCCACTCTGAAGTATTAAAAACAAACAAACAAAAAAACCCACCCTCCGTTCATCTTTACCTCTGTGAATGAAATAACAACCACATATTTTGGGATCCCACTTCCTTCAACTTGTCCCCTCTTCCATTCAGTTTTGTGTGTTTTTTAAAGTATATGTTCATGCCTTTTCAGCATTTGAGGCCAGCAGCAGGATTTATAGATCGGATTCCTATTGCAACATCAGGATGAAAATACCACAAACATTTCATGGGCCTCCACAGCCCACCTGAGGTTTCCTATGACTCAGAACATCGAGACAGGCTCAGTGAATCATGTAGTCAGGACGACCGCAGAATTAACCTCACACCTCCAGGACCAAGGATAAACAGCTGGATATAGATGCTGTTTTTACGTAATCAAGCAGGCCTTTCTGGAGGCTTCTGGGTGAGTTGGGCCCTGGGGTCCCTTTGGAGACAGAGTCTGCATCCCACATCCATGTGGGTTAAGAATGCTCCATCCTCCGGGGAGGAGGCTTAAAACCCTCCACGTGGGTGTCCTCGGTGCATCATCAAGCTTCTTAGTTGGAAGAAGCAGAAAGTGGACTCTGGGTGCTATACACAGAAAGTTAATTGATTGAAAAGATATTGGATAGCTTTCAGAATTACCATGAGGGCCAGAGAACAGAGCTCAGGAAACAAGGGCCAGCAGATAGCGGCCAGGCCACACCTTGGCAGAGATCCAGTCTAGAAGGGACAGCACTTTCATTTCCACTAAAAACTGAACGTGATGGTGGCCTCCTAAGATTGAATGCGGCTCAGTTGCAAAATTCGCTCTTCGATGGTTAGAGCTGCTTTGCATCACTACCGCCAACCTCAGATACAGACCAAGCAAGTGCAATTGGCCACCTCTGAGTTGGGTGCTTGCTTCCCAAACCAAACTATGAAATTGTTCCTAAGGTGGTGTAATGCAATTACCTCTCATTTCTAAAAATGTTCTCTTCCCAAAGGGAGAAAACTTAAAGTCTGATTATTCCCTACATCCAGCTCTAGCAGAGGATCTCTGGATGATGCCAGTTCTTCTGGTTCTGTCATGGCCCCGTGTCCAAATTCTCCTTTGGACAATGAAGTCAGTAGTATAAATTTAAAAATCGGCATATGAAATTATATGTGACTCACTGCACAGAAGGAAGTATGGGTAGACACTATAAAGTTACATACTAATTTTTACAACTAGAGGCAATACTTGGTATCTATGGCTTCTTTCTGCTGGTTCTCATTCCCAATTATTATGACCTCTGCTGATCAGTGCTCTTTAGCTGGTGAGATAGCTGAACCTCCATCCATGAGGGTTCTGATACCACAGGGAATACCCAGAGTACTTGCCCCCATTATATAATAGCAGCCCTATTGCTCCTTGACAGTATCAGTTTTCCAAGCCAATACTGTATTCCACTTTGGCTTGTTCACCCAATAGTCACAGATGCCCCAAAGAGTGAGATGGCGGTCTCAGTTTATAATTCAGGGAAAGCATCTGCGCATGGATGCCTTCATTTCTACACTGCTAAAACATCAAAACCAGCAGCTCTCAGAGTCACAGGGAAAGGAGGCCCATTCTCCCAGTTGATTCCTTAGGAAAAATAGCAATGGCCACATCCTTCCCTCTCATCACTTGATTCTTAAGCCCATCTGTAGGCCATGAAAAATGCCTTGGATGCAGTATTGGTCACACACATACACATCTTCCAAGACAGCACCCAAATCTCATAATGTGTGGTCTCTCAGCTGGTGTGATCACAGTTCTAATAAACCATGCCACCATTCTACAAAGGGTACATTCTCTAGTTGAGAAAGAAAGTGCATGATCAGATTAACGATTCCTTTGAGTATCAGCTCATTGCTCTACTTCACTTGCTGTAAGTCTTCCTGATGCACATCATGGAACATCACGAGGGTATGGAGATAGTTGGGATGTCCATGGATAGTGATGCTGGAAGTATGGCAGGAGGAAAGGCAAATCTAAATCCTCAATGAGTTTCCGTTTTACTCCATGACAGAAAGGGTTCAATTAGTAAATAATATGGCACATAAAATCCACAGTGAAAGACTAAAAGCATCTTTGGGGCAAAACATTCTAAAGGATGTGTAAGGAACAAACCTCAAAATAAAAATTGTACAACTTCGGAGAGAAAGTGAGCTAGGTCCTGGAGTTTTATGTACATGGAATGTGCTTAAAATATGTTGTTTCTCTACTTGTTTCCTAGACAGTGGGATTTAGAAACATGGAACTGATTTGTTGACTTATATAGTCAACAAACACTTATGGATAACAAGCCATGTATGAAATAAACCATTGTGTATATAAGTAATCATTGCATGTATACGCAAGAGTTCAGAAGAGGGATTTGAGCTAGGAATAAAAATACCTGTGGGCAATCCTCAGATAGCAACTGAGTTGGTGAGTGTGACTGAGACAGCCTTGGGAACAGAGCCAGGTGAGAAAAAGAGATGTTCCTGTCCCAAATCTTGCAGAAATCCAACAGTCAATGAGATGACTGGACTTCTGCTAAGTTCCACATCCCCATGGAACATCTAAATTAAGTATAGCAAATGAAACCTCACTTGTAAACAAAGACACTATAATACATTATGGAAAAAATGACACAAGTAGGGCTATATAACGACCAACGTAGAAATGTAGAAAAATGAGGGTTAAAATAATCCTGGGTGTCTCCAGTACTGTGTCCAAGAAGAGACCAGTGGTTTTGATTTATTTAGAGAAAATGTTTGCCTAAAATGAAACAGTTGAATTGTTTTAAAATATTTAATAGAATTGGTGTGCAACCACATCTTTTCCAATCCTGTAGGCAAAATGGTGTCAATGCAAAGATGAGTTTGAAGAGAATGTGGGATGGACTCATTCTTTGAGCATGGAGGAAGAAAAGGAAGGATAAGTGTGCATGTAGAAACATGCATAGCTCCAGAGCAAGAAAGAAAGGGAGGTCATACATGATGTTTCATGGTTGGTAGCAAGTCCCGGGGATGAGAGGGCATGGGGAAGTGTTGTCATTTGATAGTTAAGGGAAATGGGACTTAGGATAAATAAGGGGATATACAGATGTCAATGAAGTTTCTATTAAGCTAAGTGACATGAATTTTTAAATAGGATTGCTTTATTCAAATTTAAGATAAAACTATCTTTATAACATTAGTAGTACCTCAAACTTATGGTCGTTGACATCCAAACAATCAGCTGTTTAATTTCTTTAAATGAGTTGTAGGTTTCCAGTAGATAAAATCATTGGATAGCTGACATTTTTACTTTAAAGTTGGT
Source organism: Myotis yumanensis (assembly GCF_028538775.1). NCBI lineage: Eukaryota > Metazoa > Chordata > Mammalia > Chiroptera > Vespertilionidae > Myotis > Myotis yumanensis. The sequence goes on from NW_027223765.1 coordinate 17,811,257, forward strand.
TATTTTCTCCCTAAACTAAAGCAGTTAATGTGCTATTTTATGGCTTTTCTCTAAATAAATTATAGAAAGCCAGAAAGAGGCTGAGAAGGGGGAGAGGGAAGTCTGTTATATGGGCTAAGATTACTCTTAATTATTTACCCTCTTTGGTCCTCACTTCCCACTACACCACAGAATTTATTCCAACAAGCTTCCGGCTCCTCAAGCCCCACCCAGCAGCCCACTTCCCAGCTCCAGACAATGGCCTGCCACAGGTTGTAAATCTGGAGTCACTGTTAATCATGGAGACCTGAGGCCAGTCTACAACTATAAGCAACCGCCCAATTATATCATATGCTAGAAAGGGGCATCTTCCTATTTACAAAGAAGGTTAACCAAAGCTGATAGTTAGATTTTGTTAGTGCTTTTGGCCCCCAAATGAATTCTAGACAAAGATAAATTAATGATATATCTGAGTGTGATGGGTAGATAAGTAACAGATGTAGTCCAACATTGCATGTTTTGGTTTGTTTGTTTACTAGGCAACATGAACGTCCTACTATGTACCTAAATGCTGTTCTAGATCTTCCTGGGACTTGATTTCCTTTTTCTAAAGAAATGTTACTAGTTTCTGAAGATGGGGATTTTGTTCAGATTGCCAGTGCTGCCCATTTTGTGAAGTAAACATTAGGCAAAGAGCTCATTGATAAACTCATTTTCTAAATTATTAGAGGGTTATTTTGAGAATGTTAATAAAAATTCCATTTTCCAGATATGCATTTCTCCAAGAAGCATTAGAGAAAATTATTGAATTTTATCAGCACGGTGTTTTCCTACATGTTTTTCTATCTAGTCTCTCCATTAGTGAAATCAACTTGAAAGCCAGTAAAATATGTCAATGAGATAGACTTTTAATATTGGCTAATGAAACTAATTTCTTGACTCATCTATTTGCTTTTTTCCAAGGCCATCCAACCAAACAGGCTTTTAGAGAAATTAATATGTTGCCTTCCTTTTATTAAATCAACTCTGAGAAATTAGCCAAAAGCACTGTAGAGAAAAGTCCAGCTCTAGCTACCTTTTCAATCCTACTGGGCAACCCAATGCATCCACTGTTTAGAGCTCATCAAAAAAAAAGAGCATTCCAATTAAGATCTATATGAAATCATTGGGCAACAGCATTTTTTTAAAATCTTTATTGTTGAAAGTATTACATATGTCCCCTTTTATCTCCCTTGACCTCTTCTAGCCCACCCTCAGCACCCATCCCAGGCCTTCCACCCTATTATCCATGTCCATGGGTTATGCATATATGCATACAAGGTCTTTGGTTGATCTCTTCCCACCCACCCTCCCCCACCTTCCCTCTCTCTTTAGCACTGATTTGCTCTCAGTGAAGGCTTATATTCTAGGTGTTCTTCCTTTTTTTGAATTTGTAAGTACTTACATCCTATCTGTATATCGCCTTTAAAAAATTGACTGCAGCTACCATATTTCTTTTGAATTTTATAAAGAAAGAAGCATCAGTCTCTATTTGCTGCAGCAATCTCTCTTCATAAATATTATTCTTAATTAGTTAAACATAAATTGCTATATGTTTATTGTCTAATCTTATTGCCATTTAGAAAAGAGCATATACTACTTATTAATAGAAGTTAAAAATATATAAACTATTTAATTACTTACACAATCCCTATATTCTGTCTCCCACACATCTTTTCATATCTTTTCAATGTGTCTCTTTTTCTATCCCCACCTCCCTGAGTCCACTACCATAGTCATCATTCTCCCTGACTGGCGCTTCCTTCTGCTCTTTCCTGAAATCTGGATTAAAACTGCCTCTGCGGGGACACTGTTGGTGCCCTACCCAGATCCCCTGGAATCCTCTTTTCCCATTTTGTGTGTCCCTCCCCCAGCTTCTGCCTGTTTTGCTTGTCACAGCTTGCACTTGTGAGCTATCTTAAGAGGACTGCCCTTGCCCTTAGCCTACTGGAGCTGAGTCACCCACAGGTGAAGAGAGCTGGCACTGCCTAGGAGTTTACACCTGGGGAGGAATCCATGCCAGGGCCTGACTGGCAGGGGCAGGAAGGCCCAGCTGCCTGGCTCTGAGGCTAGTCAAATGCTGAAGCACAATTTACTCGCCAGGGCTCCCATGGGGATCAGGCTGCGACTCGGATGCCACCTGTCACCAGTGTGTAGCCTCCTCACCCTCCCTGTCTTGCTTCTCCTACTTCCCTACAGGTCTTCTCCAGCAGCACTTCCCCCATCAATCATTTCAAAATCCTCATCTTCAATCCAGCTACTGGATGGCCAGCCCTAGGAGAGTCAGCAGAGGTTTCCAGGTGTCTAATATTGACCTTCACGTTCCCTTCTTCACCCTATAACAAGAGTAGCCCTTCAGAACTGCACGTCTGTTCGTGACATGGCTCTGCTTCAAACCTGGCAGGGAGGTCCTACTGATCACCATGTCAGGGACATCCTGACACCTTGACATGGTGCACAAGTTCCTTCATGACCTTGCTCAAATAACCCTTCACTGCCCTTTCTTCCTCCACCTCAGTCCCTTTGGTCTTTCTCAGTTCCTTGAATACTCTTTCTCCAGGCTCTCTCTTGCCTTCAATCAGGCTGTTCCCTCTGCCTGAACCAGTCTTATCTTGGCCGGCCTCTTTAACTGGACACTCCTCTTCCTGCTGCAGGCCCTCACCCTTTCTGGGAAACTTGACCCTGCCCTCCTCAGACCAGGTCATGTGCTCCCATGACCTTAGAGATGAACATGCCTTATGTCTGTTCCTGTTCCACTGTCTGCCTTTCTTGCTAGATTGTTAGCTCTGTGTGGGAATGGGGAATGCCTATCACAGTGCGCGTCACAGTTGGTGCTTTGTAAGAATTTGTTGAATGAGTACCTGCAGTGACGGATTAAAAGGCAGGGTAACAGCATTTGCATGGAGAGCCAACCTCTATAGGTTCTCAAAACAGAACAAGAAAAGAAAAGATCTCATTTGCCAGAATCCTCTCAGGGAGAACATTGTGTGTGATTGGAAGAAACATGGATAAGTGGCCCTTGTAAGTGCTGAGACCTTTGAGTGTCAGACTCATTTAACAATGGATGAGACCAAAACTCCCTTCTTAGGAGAGTGGGTCTGGTGAATGACAGGGCCTTTACAATTCAGATGAGAGAGTGCAAGTTTGTGGTCAGAGCTGAAAGGCTTGGGTAAATAGAAGATATGAAGAGGGCAGCCACTAGGAGGCCTTTTCCTCCACCTTTTTTTCTTTTTCTTTCTCTCTTTTCTTTTGCAGCCTTTAAAAAATGTTGGAGAAATAAAGAACATTACTTTGATAATTAGGCCTCAAAATTATTAGCCTGTCCAGAGGTCCCATGTATCTTCTTTTAGGCCTGAATAAAGGCGTGTTGTATTTTTTTTTTTTTCTCTAAAATAAAACAGAAGAGACTTTTCTGTAGCAAACTAGTTCTCATCGCAATTTAGGTCCTCAGTCTTCATTTCTACTGTTGATGTGAACATCAAAATGGTGCCCATTGATGACAAAAAAAAAAAATAGCAGGGGAAATGTTAGGGATAAACCAATAGTAATTCTAAAGGAGGGAACCATCACCCATTCACTCTCACACCTGGCTGGGAGAGGAGGTCATGACAACTTCTTAGAACTAGTTTTATAAGCTGATCAACCCATTTACCTCTTAATTATTTTAATTCATTTCTGAGAACCTTGCCATTAAGTGAAAAGTTGTTAAGTTTTAATAGGAAGAAAGTATGACATATTCCATCACAACCCAAGATGCCCAAGTAATTTTACAGATAGGAAAATATAAAAAATTAAATATTGATAATAATTCAAAACAGGTAAAAAAAATTAAATAATACATTTTGTATAAAAAAGTGATATGATGAAAGTTTATTGTATTCTTTCCTTTTTGGCAACAATTTCTTCATTCATTTTCCAACTTTTTGCTTGCTGATAAATAAACTCAAATTTACTTCAAAATAACTAACAATCACCTTTATAGACAAATATAGGCTGAAGACAAGAGAGCTTGAAGCATGGGGAAAGAGCACAAATGGACACGAACCCAAAGAGGCACAGAAGATGCTGTCCCTTCATTCTTGCCTGGAATATAAATACAACTCAAAGTGCTTGGGGTACATCTAACGATAGTACATAATTCCAACTGTTTTATTTCATGGTTTGACTCAAAATCGTTGACTCAAGAAAATCGGTTACTTGGTTTCAATACTAAACCCCATTAGTCTGTGGAAGTTACTGACCTTGACTTCTGTTAAGAATAATATCCCAGAATGTCAGCCCAGTGTTAGTGGATAATTCTCCACTGATTCCTTATATTCCTTGGAGGCCTGACCTTTCTAAGCAAAGGACATGTTTATACAGCACACAGCCATGGAAGCTAGAGATAATGTTTTCCTCTGGAGAGATCTGGAGACATCCAGAATGGTAAAGAAGTATTGCTCTACTTCCCTCCCGGGAGAGACTTCAGACAGTCCAACGCGATCTTTCTCTCCAAAGGGAATGACAGGCAGATGTGCCAGCAGCACCAATGAAGACCCACGCCTCCTAATTTGGGGGATCCTTTCCTATGGCAGCACCACTGCATGTGCAGATAAACATCTGGCACTTAGCACCCCATCGTTTGGGAGAGGACACGGGGAATTGACACAGATGCTGTCCTGACCGCTGCTTTGCTGAGAATCATAAACCATCTGTCTCTGACCAGAAGTCTGGTATCTTCTGCAGGATATGTGTATCAGACTGGCAAGCTAACCTGTTGGTTTTCAATTCGGATAAAATCTCAGATGTTTCACAATTTCAGACTTAGCACCCAGTTTTCAAAATCTGAAGAAAGCGAATATCCAAGAAGGCTATGGCATGGGAGGACGCTGAACTTGCCCCCTCCCATGAGCACACTCAAATGTACATGTATATGGGAAGCAATTACACCTGCAGTGCAACTGAGGGCTGAATAAACAGCTTCTGAACAACAAACGAGAGAAAGAGACTGAATAGAAAAGGCTAGGAAGCTGTGGGACCTCCAGGATCACCTGTGTTTATGTCAGTGATTTTCAACCAGTGTGCTGCAAGGATTTTTAAAACCTGCAATACCTGACTATTTAGTCAGGGGCACTGACCTCTTTTCCCTTAAATTGTCAAGTAAAAAATGACAACAACCAACACAACAATAGCTGTTGGGTGTGAATGAATAAAAATTATACCCATTTTTTGGTCAGATGGGCAAAAAAATGTATTTTTTTTTTTTTGGTGTGCTGCAGAATTTTAGTGATTATGTGTGCCATGAGATGCAAAAGGTTGAAAATCGCTGGCTTATGCCCCACTCCACGTTGACTGGGCAGACGAGAGCTCTGTTCTGTGCTTTGGCCTACCTGCAAGATCCTCCCAGTTTCCCATCACATTTTGTTCCCAGCTACATTGCCTGGAGCCTTTTGACTCTGAACAAAGAGAGCAGGCAGGAACAACAGGGTGTCCCACACACCTCTGGGCTCCCTGCCAGGAGCCACTCCAGCCCCGCAGGCCAGTGTCCCAAGCACAGTATGTGCCTGCCCTGCTCCAACCTGCTTCCCAAAACTACCTAGCCCATAAAGCCGACACAGAGGTAGCTTTTAGATAAGACCACTTTCTGTGCAACAAGCAAGACAGAGACTGTGGAGAGAAGGCTGGGGAGCAGCAGGAGCTCTCCAGGGACCGCAGGAATTTTCCAGATCAGAGGACTTGGTGAGTGCAATGGTTTCCGGTCCCTTCCACTTTCACAGTGGGCGGGGCATTCTCCAGGTGCCCTGGACTACCTGCAGGATTGCGGCAGCGCATTCCCAGACACACCACCCAAGCCCATTTCTGGCCCAAACAAAGGGTGCAGGCCAGGCTCACCAGGGCCTTACTTCCTCCAACTGGCTTCCCACCTAGAGTTGATCCAGCTCCCTAGGCCAGTGCTCCAGACACCTTAGGCACCCATTCAGCTGCTGCCAGCCTGGCAACACCACCCAACACACACAGCCTATACAGGGGCTGCTTCTATGTAAGGCTACTTTTTCAGGACTGGAAGAGATAGCTATTTGCCTAATTCATAGAAACAAATATAGGAAGTCAAACAAAATGGAAAAAAAACACACAGAAAAATACCTCTCAAATGCAAGAACAAGTAAAATCTCTAGGGGTTGGGGCAGGGAATCCTGAAGAAAAGGAGTAAGTAATTTGCCTAATAAAGAATTCAAAGAAACAGACATAAAGATGCTCACCAAACTTGAAAGGAATAGCCGAACTTAAGGAGAACTTTGTAACCCCGTAGACAACTTCGTTTCTTTAATATGACATTTTCTCCTTTTTTTCCTGTTGACTCAAACTGGCCTCACCCAGCACCCTGACTCACCTGAATGCTTCTCCCTCGCATGTCCATTCCCATCATCATTAAGCCCTCAAGACCATTCGGATCTGGTCAACATCAAACAATCTTAGGAACAAAGCCTCATGTGTATTGAACTCTGAGACAGCATTTCAGTCGAACTAGAGATAACATCTAAGTCTCAGTTGTGTTTCAGCTCCAGGACCAGGAAAGCATTCAAACCAGATGAAGTGATGCCATGGCTGACATAAGGACCAAATGCACTCATCAACTACCCTACCCTAGCACTGACCAATCAGTAGAGACCAGGACCCTAACTCCCTAAGTCACCATGATTAATGATTTTTTTCCCTGTATAACCCACCCCCTGGAAGCCAATTTAAATGGGCAGAGGACCTGCAGAGATATTTCTCCAATGAAGACATACTTATGTCTAATAGACATATGAAAAGATGTTCATCACTAATCACCAGGGAAATGCAAATTAAAACCATAATGATATATCACCTCACAGCTGTCAGAATGGCTATCAGTAATAAAGCAACAAATAACAAATGCTGGTGAGGATGTGGAGAAAAGGGAACCTTCATTCACAGTTGGTGGGATTGTAAATTAGTAAAGCCACTAGAGCAGCGGTTCTCAACCTGTGGGTCTCAACCCCTTTGGTGGTCAAACGACCCTTTCACAGGGGTCGCCTAAGAACATCCTGCATATCAGATATTTACATTACGATTCACAACAGTAGCAACATTACAGTTATGAAGTCGCAACGAAAATAATTTAAATCAAAGCATGGTTGGGTCACAACATGAGGAACTGTATTTAAAGGACCAGAAGGTTGAGAACCACTGCACTAGAGAGATTCTTTTAAAAATTTTAAATAGAGCTGCCACAAAATCCATCAATTTCACTTCTGGGTATTTATCTAAAGATAACAAAAGCACTAATTCAAAAATATATATGCACCCCTATGATCACTACAGCATTATTAGAAATAGCCAAGATATGAAAGCAACCTAGATGTCCAGCAAATAGATAGATGAAAATGTGATATATATATATATATATATATATATATATATATGCTTGCCATTTTGAACTACATGGTTGGACTTACAGGGTATTATACTAAATGAAATAAGTCAGACAAGGACAAACACAATATGATTTCACTTATAGGTAGAATCTAAAAAACAAAAAAAAATGAATAAATGAAACAAAACAGGTCCATAGATATAGAGAAGAAACTGATGGTTGCCAAATGGGAGGACAGGTTGAGCAATGAAAATAACTTTCTTTTAATTTAAAAGAAGAAATTAGGGATCATTCTGACGCATTCTCCCAGAAACACAGCACTGCCAACTACCATTCTGTGTCATGCACTGCGGTAAAATATAGTCTTAATTTTGAAACAGTGTCTGGCACTATGAGAAAAAATATAACATCAAAAATAACCAACAGTTTAGTCAAGGTTATTTTTTTTATATGGAAACCGACCAATTTAGCCTTAGCTTACTTTTATTTAGACTTAGTTTAGGATTTTTTAGATAATACAGGCTAATGCTATGATGATTCATCTTTTCTAACAATAGCTTGATAAAATAGCCCTTTACCTATTTTTGTTTGGAAGAACCAACTCTATATTTCAAACTTTAAGAATTTGGCAAGTATTTACCCTAAGCTATTTCAAGAAAAATCATGCTTTGATTCAAATGATATTATTCTGAATCCCCTAAAATATCTGTGCCCTTTGCAGATGACGGTGTTTATTGCTCACAGCCACTATGCCACTTTTATGTTGAGGAAGTGGGCGAAGATCTCTTGATGGCTAGAAAGGGAGGCACCTCCCATCCTCAGGGGATAAAACCAGCTATGATCATTCCTATTTGGGAATGGGCCCAAAGATGGGCAAGTGGTCTGTTCTGGCTAAGGAGATGTAAGGAAAAATTTGCTGCGAAGAGGCATACTATTCAAAATAAAAAGACTAAGCCTTCTCAGGAGGAGGCATTTTGCCTTTTACGTCATTTTTTGGAATGTGGACATGATGCTTTGGTTTGTTATAACCATTTAGGGACAAGCATGAGAGTAAAATCCAACATATTCAAGATGACAAAGCAGAACGCTAGGAAGAGCTGATTCTTGGGATCATTGTTACTGGTTGAGCCAATGCCAGCAATCCTTGCCTACCAGCTTCTTACTCTATAAATAAAATAAACTTTTATTTAAAACAAGAATTTGATTTTTTTGCTCTTAGCAGCTGAACATATTCATAATTATTTTGCAAAGAGAGTTCATGGAGGAGATATGTTGGTAAGAAAATAACCCAATTATTAATTGATTGCCTTATTATTTTAATTTTGAAGTATTTCTATCAATATACAATTATTTGCAATATTGATGACTTTTTAACTCAAAGTCTCATACAGAGACACAAATTTGCTTTAACTGTCCTGTTGTTACAGGGTTATCATTAATAACTATAATATTTGCCTTTTCAACCATAAGGGCCCATTTTATTAACAGGATTCTGTCCCACTTTTTCTTCAGACTCAGGAATATCATCCTTTCTTTAGATAGTCTCCCTCTTTGTTAATATTTAAAATAGACATATATAGATCAACCTGGTCTTTTGAAATAATTAGTAAGTTCTAAAAAATCATTTATAGTTTTGTTTTGTTTTTAACTAGTAGTTTTACCAAGTCTAGTGAGGGCAAATACATGACTAATCCTCCTGTATATTTTCTCCCTCTGACCAAGACATGGCTTTAAATTCCTTCTGAAAAAATTAAAATATAATTAAACTCCCTATTCCAGAAAGCTACTACCAATCATTCAAATTTGGAAAATACTACAAAATGTATGCACAGCCTTCATCTAGTGGTTTGGCAGTTAATTTAAACATGATTAGTAGTCAGTAGCCTTCTTGATTATCAGGTTGGCTGTCATGGTATCACAGTGTTTGTGTTCAAGTCACCCTTACTTTACGTAATAACAACCCCAAAGTGCAAACTGAGTGATGCTGGCAATTCAGATACACCAAAGACAAGCCATAAAGCACTTTCTTTAATGAAAAGGTGAATATAGTACAATAAGATATTTTGAAAGAGAGAAGTCACATTCACATAACTTTTATGACAGTATATTGTTATAATTGGTTTATGTTTTGTTATTGTTGTTAATCTCTTACTATGCTTAATTTATAAATTAAACTTTATCATAGGTATGTGTGGTATAGGAGAAAATATTATATCTATATAAGGCTTGGTACTATCTGCACTTTCAGGCATTCCTGGGGTTTTGGGATGTATGCCCCTTGGATAAGGGAATTACTGTACTCTACAGAAATTTCAGAAATTGTCCAGTACACTTGTTCTTCGCGGTTTATGAACAAAAAAAAGAAAGAAAGGCAAAAGAGTGGTTGCAAACTGACAGGCAGGTGTCTTGGGTCCTTTGTGCTGGGCATGAAATATAAGCAGAGCTGGTGCTTTTAATGACCCAGACGCTATTAAAATAAAACGCAGAAGCAGACACAGTGAGTTTTCAGATCATTGAAGCAACCCCTTAGGGGAAACTGTTACATTGTTTGATTTGGATGCTAAACACAATCTAAGTACCTTTCCCAACCTATAAAATAGTGAAATGATTCAAGGAGATTCTCTTCCTTCTGCAGCCTATCTTTGGGAGGAAGCAAGTGTAAGCTTAATTCTTCTTGGATCTGGTTCGCTTTTATTGCAGCAACCTCTTCCACAGCCCTGGGGTAGAAGCTGGGGCCAGGGAGAAAGCAGCTTTCCCTGCCTTGGTCTCTTTCCATAATAGCTGGTGAGAACTAAGCAGCTTGCCAAAGGCTTTCTCAATGTGGCACGAGTGGTATTATTATTCATCAACTTTAATATTTTTAGTGACTCATATCTGAAATTAGATCAAGGGCCTGACCCATTTAACTTCAGCAGGTTGCTGGTGGCTGAGAAGTGATTGAAAGCCAGAACTTTGGCATATTACAAAAACGGGACAATCACTATTATGTAAGAGTCATGAAGTAAATGACAACTGATACTAAATATTGTCTTGGAAGGAAAATCTATAGCGCACGTTGTAATTGTAATAACTTACAGAGAAAGAGATTATAAAGTATCAAGAAAAATATTCCTGTCAATTCAGATAAACATCTTATATATAATTTTGGACATAGGATGTGCAGGTATTTTAATTGCTGGGAGGCTATTGGGTTAAATATTTAAAAGTTCCTTTCACTAAAAGAAACTAAAATTTGGAGGGGGAGGGAGGGAGAAGAGTGTGTTTAAAATTTTTAAAAACGTGTTGTGGAACTGGCAAGAAAGAAAGGAATCAACAGACACGAAGAAAGAAAAAGGGAAGGAAGGGAGAAAGTTAATTAGCTAGGTGGGAAATCTGGGATATAGGGAAGCACCCAGGGCCACTTTTGATTTCTGTAGAACCCTGGTGACCTTGGACTCTGCTATTTGGTGATGATCCATGAGACAGAGGAGATGGAATGTAAAGAGACAGTAGTTTGAAGCAAGAGGCCTAAGCAGGGACCCCAAAGGGCTCATCTCAGTGAGAAATAAATATACAGCACAGAGAGAGACAGCAAGGTGCTTGCCTGTCATGTGTTGGCCCTGTGCACACAGAAAAATAATTCCTCCCTGAAGATTCATGATGAGCCAGCCTGGTGTGGACCCAGATTTTCTGGAGTAAAATTTCAGCAAGTTATGCAAGGAGGCCTCTTGAATAAAATGAATACAAGATTATGAATATAAGGGTAAGTATTAAAAATATTTACTTGGAGTAAAAATAATCATAATAAGATATAAATTTGAAGAAGCTGTCAAAAATAAAAAAATCCAGAACATAACATGTTCTATTAAATAATTGTCTGACACAGCATGTCAATGATGTTTTCCCATGTTTTTTTGTCTGCAATTCCTTGACCACCTCTTTATATGACAGAAGTTTTGTTGTATTAATTCTATTGAGGGGATAAAAAGATAATTTAGTCTTTTCCACCATGTTTGATCAAAAACAGTCTTTTTAGGTCAATACTTTAAAAAGACTCCTTCTGCTTCACAATTCAATATTGGTGAGATGAAAAATTTTAAGATTATTAAGTGTGACAAAGTCTGTATTTTTTCTGCATTTGTGAGCTGGAAAGTTTCAGGGCTTTTTTTTTTTTTTTTTACAATTTCTTGTACAGTGGCCAATCTTAAATATGCTTGAATTGATGATATGCATGAATAGATGTTCTCATTAAACTGATGTATTATGAGTTTTGTTTCCATCTTCAATGTTAATATCTCTTGTCAAAGCAGCATAAACTTAAAGTTTTTCGACATATTTATATGTCTCACCTCCTTTCATCAGTTGGATTGTAAAACAATCAAGATTCTACTTGCTACTTCTATTTGACATTTCTCTCTTCCTCTTCATGAAATATTGCTCTTGGTATGATAAATTTTTTATTATAATTTACTTTTTGATGCCAGGATCATTTCTCTTGATAGCATTGGCAATCTTTATTGCTATTGTTTCAAATTCCATTTTTTTAATCTGAATTTTCTCTCAGTTCTTAGGAAATAGATTTTAAGATGACAAAATATATCTGAAAAAGGCCTATAGATAATGATGTACTTTGTTAAAGCATTCCAAAATGCCCGTCCAAATTGCAGTAAAAATATTACATTCCCAACTAAATTCTTACTCAGAACCCAGAAAGCCTGAGGCAACTCCAACATCACCTAGTGGGAAGGAAAGTATGACAGAGGAGATGATGGCATGTAAAGAGACAGTAGTTTGAAGCAAGTGCTGTTTAAATATCATACTTTGACAATACTGATAAAAACATAAGCCCCAATGAACACAGTGCTATTTCTTCTCCAGGTCTTGTACTTGTCTTGCCAGTGAGGATTCCCATAGGGGCCAGCAGCTAAATTTTATTATTTTCCCAGGAAAATGATTTTTCAAGCCAACCTTCACATCACTTGAAAGCTGGAATTCTGCTAAATGTATAGGACAGAAAGCCTCAAGTGCAAATTTAATTTACAGTGGTCCCCAGTTGGTAATGCCTTCAGGTAATGAGATTATAACACATTGAAATCCCCTGTGGATGGGTTAATGTTTTTATTCTTATCTCAAAACTATTTCCACTTTACTGTGAGTGCCTGAAGAAATGTACAGACTTTAGAATAAAACTTGCCTACATGGAATGTTGGGATTATGGAATATAAAAAAATATGTTGAATACATTTGAAAGCATCAAAGATAGGCAGGAAGACATGAGCAAAGAACAAGATTTTTATTTTAAAAAATATTTGAGAATAAATCAAATGGAACTTTTAAAAATAAAAATGATCAGATTTAAAACTAAACAGCAAATAAGACAAACATGAAGATGTTATTAGAAAATAAGAGATACAGTGAGGCACAGAAGCTGTATTGAGAAGGGATAGTAAGTAAAAAAAATATTCCAGAAGGAGATGAGAGACAACGTCAAAGAGGCACAATTAAAAAGATAATGGCTGAGCCCTAAATCATCAGCCTGCGGACTGAAAGGTCCCAGGTTCGATTCCGGTCAAGGGCATGTACCTTGGTTGTGGGTACATCCCCAGTAGGAGGTGTGCAGGAGGCAGCTGATCAATGTTTCTCTCTCATTGATGTTTCTAACTCTCTATCCCTCTCCCTTCCTCTCTGTAAAAAATCAATAAAAATGTAGTTTTTTTAATAAAAATATAATGGCTGAGAACTTTCTAGATTTTCTCATAGGCAAAAATATTACTATTTAGAAAGCCCAATAAATCCCGAAGAGGATAAATAACAGGATGTATGTACAAAGACACATAGTCAAACTTCAGAAGAGCAAAGAAAAAGTACGGATCTTCAAAGTAGACTGAGAAAGAAGACAAGTTACCTAAAAATGAACAGGGAATATAATGATGGCTAAGTTCTCAATAATAACAATAGAAACTACGAAAAAATAGAATTATATCTTCAGGGTTCTGAGAAAAGTAACTATCAAATAAGAATTAAATACTCAGTAAAATGATTACCTTTTTAAAATTGATGATGAAATAAAAAAAAATGTTAGACAAACAACAACTGTTTACCACTTACAGCAATAAACTCTCACTAAATATTGAAGGTATGTTATTCAAGCAGGAGGAAAATTATTATTGTGATTATTCTAAAATGTAAGAGAAAATAAAAGAAAAATGTATCAGTAAATCTAAACAAATATTGAATTATGAAATGATGATGATGATGTCTATATATTTGTATGGTTTAAAAAAGCACTATGAAGACCCTTGTGTGGCTCAGTTGGTTGGAGCATTGTCTCATACACCAAAACTTTGCTGGTTCTATTCCCAGTCAGGACACATACTAGGTTGTGGGTTGGATTCCCGGTAATGGTTCATATGGGAGGCAAGCGATCAATGTTTTTCTCTCACATCGATGATGTTTCTCTTTCTCGTTCTTCCTCTTTCTCTAAAAGTCAATTGAAAAATTTTCAGGAACTCAATAAATGTGTTTAATAGAAGATTAGACAGAGCAGACAATAAAATTAGTGAAACAGAAAGTAGGCCAAAAAATTATTAAGGATGAAGTATAGAAACACAAAAGGATGAGAAATATGGAGGAGAGGGTGAACAAAACAGAAGTTACCATGAACAGGTAAGAATTTAATTAGAGTCCTAGAATGAGAAGAAAAAGAGAATGAGGCAGAGGCAATACTCGACAAGATAATGTATGAGAATTTTTCAGAACTGAGGAAGGACACCAATATGCTGATTCAAAAAGAGCAAAAGATCACAATCAATATAAACAAAATAAAAAATCCACACTGAGACATGTGATATCAAAACTCCAGCAAGTTTAAAGATAAAGACAAAATCATAAATAACAGGCTAAGGAAAAAATCAAAACCTTAAAAAAAATAGTGGTTAGATTGACAGCTACAATGGAAATCAGAACATATTAGGATAATATTTTCAATATACCTGCCCCCAACAAATCTATCAAATTAGAATTTTAAACCCAGCAAAAATATCTTTTGATATTATAGGTAACTTTTCTTAATTTGTCAAACAAAAACTAAGAAAATTTACTGCCAGCATATCAACATTAAAGAAAACAGAAAAAAGTGAAGATAATAGGTAGAAAAATTACAAAAATTAAAATTAAAAATAGAATGCAGAAGTAAATGTAATTGCAAGTTAGAGATAGAAGGTATAGGAAAAAATGAAGACCAAACAAAATGATGAATATGTCAGTAAAATTAAATAAAATATGACAGTATAAACAGTAATAAAAATTGTATTTGTATAAAATAAAATATACAATTAAAATGCACACAAAAATAGTCAGAAGAAAGAAACATAAAATTAAAGTATTCCAAGGTTCTTTTACTGTTCGGATCAAAATATAGGAGCAAATTATCATTAAGTGTTGATTAGTAAAGGATGCAGATTATATTTTTTTGAGTAAGTGTAATACTGTAATCTTTCAAAATACCAGACAAAGTAAACTTTAAACTAATAAAAGGTCTTTAGTCAAATATCATTCTCTATTCATGGTTTCTTCATAATGATTATTCACTAGGAAGAAATAACAATTCTATATTTTTATATACCTAAACTCATTTTCTAAATGTATAAAGATCTGAGAGAAATACAATGAGAAGATAAGTAACTCCACAATCATAGTAGATTTTAAAACAGTTTTTTGTAACTTTTCAGACATGCACCAAAACTATCAATAATCCTATATAATAAAGAGGTAATATGCTAATTAGACTGGAGGGTGGAACAACCCTCCAGAACGACCAGTGGGCGGGGGGAGGAGCCGAGGGGCCAAGAGGCAGCCAGGGCTGCAAGGGCTGAGGAAGATGGGGCTGTGAGGGCCAAGTTCCTTGCACTAATTTCATGCATCAGGCCTCTAGCATAATCATAAAAATCAACCTAATGTATACAGAGTATTTCACCCAACACCTTCAGAAACATTTTCTCATCAAAGACAAACTGAACATTTACACAATTACTTACTGGGTCACAAATCTGTCCCAAGAAAATTCAAATGGCTGGAAATACACAGAGAATGTTTTCTTATCACAATTCATTTAAGCAGAAAATTAAAAGCTTCAGTCAGTCAAAAAAGAGGAGAAAACTTCCATATGGTTATAAATTAAAGCTTAACGTTTATAAATCACACATGATTAAAGAAGTAATCAAAATGGAAATTAGAAAGTTTTTTAACTGAATTACAACAAAATGTTATATTTCAAACCTTATAGAATGCTCTAAAGTAGAGGGTTTTTTTCAACCTTAACACAATTGACATTTATGAGTGGATAATATTTCTGGGAGGGGGAGGGTGCTGTCCTGTGCATTGTAGGATGCTTAGCGTATTACTGGCTTCTACCCACTAAAGGCCAGTAGCACTTTTCTCCAGTCACTTTTGTAACTTTTTGTCACACATTAATAAAGAAGTATAATATATAGGATTATTGTAGTTTATTATATAGGATTATTGATAGTTTTGGTGATAGTTTGTAACAATGAAAAATGTCTGCAGATGTTCCCAAATGCTCCCCCAGGCTAAGACAAAATCACCTGAGGTTGAAAAACCACTGTTACAAAGTGATGTCTAGAGGGGGGGAAAAAGGCCAAACATCATGAGCTCAGCACACTTTCATTTATCTACTTCCAGTCAGAGAAAGACAAGTATCACGTGATTTCACTCATATGTGGAATCTATCACATGATCTCGCTCATATGTGGAATCTAATGACCAAAATAGATCCAAAGACATAGAAGCATGAATCAGACTGTTGAATCTCAGAGGGAAGGGAGGGTGGGGCTGGGAAGAGATCAACCAAAGAACTTGTATGCATATATGCATAATCCATGGACATAGACAATAGGGTGGTGAAGGCCTGAGGTGGGGGGCAGGGGCAGGCTAGAAGAGGTCAATGGGAGGGAAAAAGGGACATATGTGATACTTTCAACATTATATATGTATAATAAAATAAATAAAAATAGGAAGTATGAAGAATAGTATATCAAATCATAAGAATGGAGGGAAAAATAACTATAAGAGCAGAAAGTAACAACATAGAAAACAAAAAGAATAAAGGGAACCACTAAAGCCAAGTTTTTCTTCTTGAAAGGATTAACATGCTTTCTATATCTAGGACAAGATTAATCAAGAACAGGAGAGAAAACCAAATAACCAAAAACAGTAATGAAAAACATTAATATTTTTATATGACTTTTTACAAAATACCAAGATTATTTCATTATAGTGCTTTCTAATCTAAATCAATACCATACTTAAGGAACATGATAAGTTTATATACTACATTCAATTAATTTTTATGATCTTTGTAGACAACTAACCAATATTTTCCCCCCAGTAATTATGGTGAGCCTTTGTAGCTTTTTCTTTATTATGAAGATACTGAATTAAATATTTTTCAAATTTTATTCATAATGTTTTGTGCATTGATGTCTTAGAAAGGGGTAAGAATGGATGAAAGACTCTCTAACTGGTAATGCCAGAAGGTCATCCCGGTCCTGCCCTTTCTTCAGGCCTTCAGGTTTATCAATCAGTTTCACAAATAACCTACTGCATGCCATCTATACACAAAATATTCACTCAACCATTCACCCATTTAATGAATATTTATTGAGGATCTATTATGTGCCAGTCACTGAACTGTGCTCTGGGGGAAAATTATGAACAAAAGAGATAAGGTTTCTCCACTCCCCCCAATAAGGCCTTTTGTACATTCTGGAAAGGCTACCAAAATCCAAGTGTGGCTGGATTTTCAGTCACCGAGAACACTCAGTGCAGTGCTTTCTGGAGCCTACTATTTTTTCAGTTTGTAGTGGAACTTTATTGTTAGATAAAATGAATAATGGATCTACTAACTGACCCTTTGATTAACAAGAGTTCCTTAAGGGGTATCCCTTAGGAAAAATATTAACACAATCACTGTTTAGAGGTCAGATTTCTACATGGCTCACTTGAACCAGTTACATAAGGAAATCAGTGGCTGACCTATAAAATGAAACTCATGCTTATATTTCAGGCATTTGTGTTGCATAACAAGATAGTATTAAAAAGTACATTTGAATTATAAATACTAAGTTCTAGCCGATGATATGCAGACTGAAGTAGAGAAAAGTGCATTGATGCACTCAACTTACTTTGAAATATATTTAAAAATATGATATATTGATGGATGGACATGGACAAGGTACAGAGGGATATGTGATAAAGCCAAGTGTATTAAAATATGTATGTGAAACTAGGGGGTGGATATCTGGGTGTTCATTGTATAATTCTTTCAGTTTCTCTGTATATTTGAAAATGCTTATAATAAAGTATTGAAAAAATGTTAACCAAAAATAAAGTATATACATACTTTTAAAGCAGATAGTACTAGTTTTCTGGAATTAATGTTTATGTTTTAGTTATGCAAATATGCAAAAGTACATTGTTGTAAAAAAATATTCAAACACTATAGATAAAATCTTCCTTGACCAACTCCCCAAATCCTAGACCATTCTCTAGAACTAAACTTTGTTATGAAATTGGGGTGTATATTTCAGATTCACATAAATATTCATATATGTATCTGTGAGTGTGTTTATGAAAATATGCCAGTCTTTCCCTCTGGAGTTGTATCTGATACACAGTAAGTGCTCAAGAAATATGTATTAAGAAATATCACCCTTTAAAATTGATTAAATATCCAGCAAATAGGATAATAGTAGTAGTACCCTATAGAAAAAAAATACTTTTTTTGTGACCTCCCTATGCCAATTTGCAGTCAGTACCTCCAGTCCAACTTGACATAGAGTTGAATACAGTATTGACTTGAGAAATAATCACTTTCAAAAGCTTAGCCATTTACTCACTCACGCATTAATTGATGCAATCAATAAGCAATTTTTGAGAACATCCTAAGTTACAGCACTATGCTTAAGCTGTCAGCTTATAACAGGGCTTTCAACTTTGGCACTATTGACATATTGAACATTTTTTGTTGTGGGGCTAGCTGGTGAATTGCAGGATGTTTAGTAACAACCCTGACCTCCACCAACTTCTTGTCAGTAACACTACTCCCTCCAGTCTTGACCATCAAAAATGTCTCCCGATATTTCTAAGTGTTCCCTTAGGGGCAAAACCATCCCCAGTTAAGAAGCACTGGGCCACAAGAAGGCTGTAGCCTTTATCCTGGGCCGTAGCTTTAGGCCTGTGTGTAACAGTATCCCTTGAGCATACACACCACCCCTAGGAGATGACCACTTACGTAAGGTACTGTAACTTTTAAAACACAAACATCACATCATTCTCCCTATCCTCTTCCTCTCTGTTGTCTAGAAACTTACATTTTTAGAATTATAAACAGAAAAACATATCATTAAAGTACATTTCCATGCAATATAGCTACCATCCCTCCCTTTTCCAAATGTCCTATGCTTCTGAGGGAGAGAGTATAGATGGGGTTGGAGGGGCATAGAGAATGAGATCAGAAATTATCCCAAATCCATCAAAGTTCAATTTTATCCTTTTCTGATAGAGAAAACGTCCTGGCACCTTCCATGGAATGGAATAAAACAAGTACAGATTTAATCTTCATTAGGGCATCATGCTACAGATCTAACCTCCCTAAGCCTTGGGTAAGCCATGGGCATGCCCTGAGGATCACCTGACCAACTGGCCTCTAACTCCTCACCTGCAATTCTGTAAGCACCGTACCTCATATAGGGGTGATATATAGTGAATTTCAATAAATATTTGTGGCATGGATGGATGAATCATAGTATATAATATGTAAGAGAAATGTGACACCAAACAATTGCTATTGTCTATAGAAGCATTGTTGACCCTGCTCTGTGATTAAAGATATATACCTTTTTCTTTGTTGTTCAACACCAGCAATTTTTGTTTGTTTACTTATATTAATCCTCACCAGAAGATAATTTCTCCAATGCTTTTCAGAAAGAGTGGAAGGGAGGGAGGGAAGGGGGAAAAGGAAAGAAAGAAAGAGAGAGAGAGAGAGAGAGAGAGAGAGACATCAACTTGTTGCCTCCTGCATGTGCCCCAACTCAGGGTGGGGAATGACCCCAAACCCAGGAAATGAGCCACACTGGCCAGGGCAAGGATATATTAAAAATATAATTAAAAAATCATTTTTTTAAGAACCTGCATGCTAAAACCTAAAAGTTTACATAGAGACGATTTCAGTTCAATTCTACCATATGGAATATTTCAATTTAGTTCTATGGTCCCATATTTTTATAGAATACTAATGTAAGTGTGATTCATTAACCTCATTTATACATTCATCAAGAAAATAGAGTAGTAACTTATAGTCACTGTAAATGGACTCATTATGAAAGTAATTTGCAAATTATATTGTCTTTACTCTCTAAAAGAAACTACACATTTTATTCACATGGCAAACTAATTATTATTTTAGAAGTCCTAAACCATATTTCTCATTTTACAAATTTTGCTTTGCACAGATCTCTCAAGTCACTCATAGTAGTCCCTCCCTTATCCAGAGGGCACATGTCCCTAGACTTCCTTCCAGTGGATGCCTGAAACTGCCAATAGTAATGAACCCTATAGGCACTGTTTTTTCTTTTACAGACAAACCTTTTCATTTAAAGGAAGCACTTTGAAGCTTCTCCATGGCATATCCAAATTGCCAGCATCACCACTTTCACACTTGGAGCCATTAATCAGGTAAAGGAAGGGTTACTTGAACACAAGTACCGAGATACCGCCACAGTCCACCTGATAACCAAGACAGCTATGAAGCGACTAACGGGTGGGGAGTGGATACCACGTGGAGATGCTGGACAAAGGAGTGATTCTCATCCTGGGTAGGTTGAAGCAGGATGGCTCAAGATTTCATCACACTACTCGGAATGGCCCACAATTCAAAATTGTACATTTCTAGAATTTTCCATTTAATATTTTCAGACCATGGTTGACTGCAGGTAACTGAAACTGCAGAGAGCAAAGCTATAGAGAAGTTCTTATATTTTTTTAAATTGAATTTACTGGGGTGACAGGATCATATTGGTTTCAGGAGTGGATTTCTGTGACAAGATCTGCACATTGCATTGTGTGCCCACCACCCAAAGTCAAGTCATCTTCCATCTCCATTTATTAGGCCCTTTTCACTCCCAACCCCCATGTATTCTTTACATAAAATTACATCATGTATATTTGCCCAGCAGAATTGTAATTATACCACTTACATAAAGCTCAAAATAAAAGTCAAAATTCTCATTTAGAATATGCTATATTTAAATGCAATTTTCTTTCCCTCTCTGATTTGTATATTACTGCCTTGACCCTGGGAAAAGTGTGAAATCATCTGGGGTGTTTTTTTTCTATTTTTGTACTAAGGCATTTTTTAAACTCTAAAATGTAACATAGAATTCAAGCAGCATGGGAAGAGCTTTAAATACAATGTTTAACCCTCATT
The DNA here is from genome assembly GCF_028538775.1 of Myotis yumanensis. NCBI lineage: Eukaryota > Metazoa > Chordata > Mammalia > Chiroptera > Vespertilionidae > Myotis > Myotis yumanensis. Next base: position 17,832,136 of record NW_027223765.1, read on the forward strand.
GGAGATATAAAATCCATCATCTGAAGCAGGTTTTATGTACTTCCTATGGAGTAGGACTCATAATACTGTTTATTACTGAGACTAGACTGGTTCAATTTAGTTTCCCAGGGGAAAGAAAAGAGCCCCATTTATTACTCATAGAGATGCACCATACAATAGAGTCTGTCATTCTTTAGCAGCTTTAATTCAGTAGTCAGAGGATGTTACTGTTAGAGGATAATTTACTAACAAAAGCAATAGACCCAAATTGCTTAGCAAAAGCATCAACATGGACTGGCAATGACTGTATGTGGGTGTCAGGGGGAAACAGAGGGACAGGTTCATTTCTGGTGAAGTTCAGGGTCTGAGGATGCCTCTCCACCCGATCCTCTGTGGATGAGTCTTCATAGCCTGGCCCTGGTGCCATTCGGGCTCCACTTGCAGGGCCTGCCCCTCCAGGTCTCTACTACCTGGGCATCGCCTCTCAGGTGCTACCCTACAAACCCTCCTCTGGGGGCTCCAGGAATCTCCCAGAATTTGTAACCCTTCAGCTAAAGCTAAAGGCAGGTGTGGGGTCCGATTTCAGCTGCACATTGGCATCACCATGGAACTGTTAAAAAAAATCACCACCCTGGTGTTGGGTTTTCTTTGCCAGGCAGGATGTTATTGGAACAACTGACAAAAATCTCAACCAGGCTGTAGGTGAAATAGTACTCTTGTTAGCATCCTGAATTTCAGTAACTGTTCTGTGGTTGTGGATGGGAATTCCTTGTATTTGGGAAATATGCATGAATAACTAGGGCCAAAAAAAATCATATCTGCAACTTACTCTTAACGAGGTCCAGAATAATTATATTTGGGGGCAACTGGGTGTAGGGTGTTTGAGAGTTCTTTATATTATCGCAAATTTTTTGTAAGTGTGGAATTATACCAAAATAAAAAATTGTAAAAAAACAAGTAAGACTCATGCCTAGGTCCCACTGACACTTAAACCAGAATCTCTGGAGATATGAGGCATCAGTATTTTTATATCTTCCAGGCCATTCCAGTGTGGAGCTGGAATTGAGAACCACTGAAGTAAACATGCCAGTGAGAGAGAGTACACAAGAGGGAGGCCAGGGGACAGGGGTGAGCCAAAGGGGCAGTTCAAGTTCACATAGAGGTAGCCAGTTATTTTTGTTTCAAAGTTGATTTTCTACCAGCATCTTCTGGATTTGCCCCAGACATGAGGACAAATGACAACCACTTGACAACATTATTTTAAAACAACCACAAGCACTCATGTTAGCAGGATGGAATGAGGCACAACTTCTTAAATTATTCACCCTTTACCCACTGAGTTTTCACTCCCTTAAATAAGAATCAACTATACTTTTCTCACTGTATCTTACAGCAATCAAATGTTTACAGTTTTGATGGAATTAGTCACTTTTAGGAATTCTTTACTCTCGCCTGGGCATTTTCAAGTAAAATTTACATGTGCAGTATATTTTTGAATATGAATTGAAAGAAATCTTACAGCATACAATTACATAAATGCTTCCCAGTTGCTACAAGATTCTGAAGTTGGCAATGAATTTGTCACCAGAATGTAAATCTCCTTCACAGAAATCTGTGGATTTTTATCAGACATGACTGCTATGGCCAACATTTACTCCACTGAGAACTTCAACTTCACTACGCTCTCCTTGGTGAGTATATTTTTAAGAAATGCTTTATTTAAAAATACACTTTGCATCTCCTGTCCAGCTCCTTTAACAATAATCTGGGAGGGAAATCATCTGTTATTAAATGCAAACTCTCTTCTTGCTACTATCATTGATAGAGGTTTTAATGATTGTTTTATTTTCTTCCATTGCCTACTTTGAACTTTAATATAGAGGGTATGAGTCTCAGCCTATATGTTTACAAAGTAAATTTAATTTTGTTGTAACTAAGCTTACTTTCTATGTTGAGCACTCAACCCGAGGATGGTAGGTGTGGTAGGCTGAATAATGGCCCTTCAAAGATCTCCACGTCCTAACCTCTGCAACTTGTTACCTAATGTGGCAAAAAGGGACTTTGTAGATGTGATAAAATTAAGGAGCTTGAGACAGGGAGATGACCATGGATTATCTGGGCGGATCTGATGTAATCATAAATGTCTTTATATGAGAGAGGACACTGTGAATATGGAAACAGAGAGGGAAGACGCTACATAGCTTTGAAGATGGAGGAAAGGGCTTCAAGCTAAGCACTAGAATCTAGAAAAGTCAGGGAGATCTTCTTCTAGAGCAACGGTTCTCAGCCTGTGGGTCACAACCCCTTTGGGGGTCGAACGACCCTTTCACAGGGGTCACCTAAGACCATCCTGCATATCAGATATTTGCATTACGATTCATAACAGTAGCAACATTACAGTTATGAAGTAGCAACAAAAATAATTTTATGGTTGGGGGTCACAACATGAGGAACTGTATTTAAAGGGCCAGAAGGTTGAGAACCACTGTTCTAGAGTCTCCAAAGGAACACAGACACATTTTCGACTTCTGACCTCCAGAACTGTAAGATAACAGATTTGTGTTGTTTTAAATTGTTGACTAGGTGGTAATTTGTTATAACAGTAATTGGAAACTTACACAGTATTTTAAACTCAGTCTCAAGGATCCTCCCCTTCATAGGCATCAGTCAAGATCCTGGGGATCTATCACAGTGCTCAGATGCTGGGAGAGAGGCCCAGCTGGTCTTCAGGCATCCATCCACACGTGGCTGCTGACTGCTGCCATTCCTATTTGTGTGGCCCCTTCAGCTCCATGGATCCCTCCACCCTAATACCTCAGAGCAGAGGATCTGGAAGAATCTATATGGACAACTACTCTACTACTTCTAGGGGAACCTACATAATTTGTTGGAAAAGTAGGGGGAAACGTCATTGAAAGCCCTAAATAGCTTTTTCCTTTTTTCAGTTCTTTCTCTCTCACCTTGTCAGAGTGCATTTTATTTGCTATAATGTTTATTAAATAAAGAAAAACTAAAATATTAAATAATTACCATGAATTTCACAGTTTATATTGCGCAATGCCAGTTTTAAATGCAAATAGAGGAACATCTAATGCATATGCACAATCCCTAAATTACACAATTTGTCATTTGCAGCAAATTTATACATAGGTATTTTGTTTTTACCACAACAGTGAAAACGCTACAACAAAACTAACCTGACTGTTTCTATTTCAATTCTTGATCTACCAAGACACTCTATATTCAGGTTGTGATAACTAAGACAGGACTAAACCAAAAGGGAACTCTGGGTAGTCTCATCATTCCATTTCCTTCTACATCATCATCTTCAGCCTCGGTGGTTCACTAATATAGGAAAGTACAAAAGCAAGAATGGACCCGTCAAATCCCTTGGTTGAGGTCATTCCTGTTTCTTAGGGTGCCATTGCCTTCTGCCTACACTTGAAGCACCTTCTGGTTCCCATTGGGAAGCACAGACTCTCGGGGCTGTCAGTGCCCCCAGGTACTCAGTCACAGACATAGCACACTTGTTATTCACTTTGAGTCCATTGGAATTCTGAGCTCAGGCAGCATTGGAAAATGGTCCTCTGCTCATGCATGCGCTCAGTTTTCCCATCAGACTTCACTTACAAAGCCCAAGTCCAAAGACAAAATCATTAAGGTTTTCAAGAAGGCAGCAGCACAGCATGAAACCAAGCACGTGGCCCTTCTGAGTGGCTACTTCCTCTCTGACTCTCACTTCCTCCCTAATGCTTCTGTCCAGGATGTTGGGCTCAAGGGCTTTCTACTTCATGACTTCCTGTCTCCGCTTGCCCAAGTCCAAAGAACTCTTTGTCTAGTTAGGGCAATGGAAGCAAATCTCTTCTCTTTATTTTTCCTAAACCCTGTGTCCATGTCTAGAATCCTCTCCTTGCCCCTGAAGCTTAGGCCATTTGCACAGTCCTGAAACAGCACGCAGGCTTTTCATGCCCTTGTCTCTGTCCCCGTTCCAATCATTCCAGGGATGGCCACAGCAGAGCTTCCTGGGATCTTTACAGTGTTTTCTGTATCTTCACATCCCCTCTGGGCATGCCTGCTATTACCTGCTCACTGGGTAGGTGACTGGTAAAGGCCACTTAGCCTAGCCTCATTTTTTTCTGGAGTCTGTGGTCCCAAACATTTTATTTCCAGTTGTAAAACACTATCTGGGCTGTGCTTCTTAGGACTAGAAAGTTGTGTTAAGCCCTCTGGAACTCTCTTTAAAAAGACTCTGGAAGTCTTTTTAAGAAATTTAGCTCTCTGGGGCTAAGGCATATGGTTAAATATAACAGTGTAGGTCAGAGTAAGCAGGTTCTATGGCAGAGTTAATGAGGCACTGAAAATTATGTCATTTATCCCTAATGTTGTAATAAAATATGACTGACACCACACCAATCCCATTTCTCCTCCAACGCACATTCTTATAAAAACTCAATAAAATAGCTTCTATTGAGAACAGATGTTGATTTTTCTGTTAGCTTCCTCAATAAGTTGCCAGACTTCTTTTAAACACAAATTTCATGGACACGGTTAATTATATGCTTAAATGCAAGTGCATTTAAAATATTTTATTATTACTGTCTAAGTAATTACACAGAGGCAATGTAAAAACCATGTGTAATTGTATAGACTGGAGATATTTTTATTTTAAGATTTTCTGCCTTGAAGAAGGAAACTAGCATAAATTACTAGAGAAACATTTCTCTATTCAAAACTATCAGAATGCCTATGTATATTTAAAAAACATTACCCTGTGTGAATGTATGTGTGTTTAGGTAGATGAAAGGAACTTTAGAATCATTTACAATCATTTGTTTATATAGTCATGGTTTATAGGTGAAGGGGGGAAGGAAGAATCTCCATCAAAGTTAATATCAGTTTTATTGCATTTCTTTCCCATACTGTCCGATCAACGTCAAATTCTCAAAGCCTGACTCTTCCAAGCAATAACAAATTACTTTGCATTTACACCACTACCTGTATCTTTATCAAAATCCCAATTGGGAGCATATAACATCGGGGGTGGAGGGGAGGGAAGAACACAATATTTAGATTACAGGAATAAGGCTAATGGACTGAAAGTTGTATATTTATAAAGGGTGTTCCATTAGGCCACTCCAGAGGGCACCATTTACACTGTTCTCTGCATCAGGCAACATGGTGACTCTAGTGTTCACTTTCCTGCTATTTCTTAATGTTTCTTATTATTTCCAAATGTGGAACAGAGGTTAGGAACATGGTGACTGCTTAGTTTTGAATCTTTCCACTTCTTCCGGAAGCCAAATAGAACAACAAGGAGAACAAAAATACAGCCATGATATACATCTCTGGTGAAAGTAAAAGTCAGAGAAAAATCCACAAACTCCAAATGATGTGTAAATGTGGCCAAAAGAAACTGAGGCCAGGTCTTCTGCAGGAAGCTGCCAGATATATGGAGAAGAAGAGAGAGTGCAGCTGAGGTATTTTGGTATCAAATGTTAGATATCAACAAATATCTCACCCTGAGTAAAATCTACTTGAACAAAAATTAAATATACCAGAGCATACTAGCTGAAGGAGGTGAAGAAAGACATGAAAATTCAGAGTGGAATACAGAAAAAGCAAATTTCAAAAAGTGCCCCCTTTTGAAAAAGAAAAGGATGTCTCAGAAGACAGAGGCTATGTCTCCAGGTAGTAGCAGCCAGTGAGGGACTCTAGAAAGTTCAGGGTTTGTGGCAGAAGGAATGTGGAATAGTTAGGTTCTGTGAGCCAGAGGAAGTGGGGCTGCATAGAGAGCCCTATATTCAAGAAACTGTCCATAATGGTAGCCATGAAGCAGAGAGACCTTGGGATATCACTTGTCCCCACTGGCTATATTAATTTCAGATAAAGCAGACTTCAGACCAAGAAAAATGATCATGGATAAAGAGGAGCATTACATAATGTTAAAAGTGTCAATTCTCCAAGAAGACATAGTAATTAACAGTCTAAAGAAGAAAAATAATATGATTATATCCACTGATATGAAAGATAATTGACAAAATCCAACACTCATTCATGATAAAAACTGTCATCAAACTAGGAATAGGGAAACTTCCTCAACTTGATGAAGAATATCTATAAAAAAAAAACCTACAGTTAACATCGTAATTAATGGTGAAAAACTAAGTGGTTTCCCCCTATGTCTGGGAAAAGGAAAAGGATGTCCTTTTTCACAACTTCTATTCTTTAGTACAAAAATCCTACCCAGTACGAGACAATAAAAGGAAACAAAGAAAGATATATAGACTGGGAAGGAAAAATAAATTTATCCTTGTTTGCAGATGATTGTATGCATAGAGAATTCTCCCAGAAAACATCAACAAAAAAACTCATGCAACTAATGAGTGAGTATAACAAGTTCACTAAATACAAGGCTACTATACGGAAATCAAACTGCTTTCCTATATACCAGCAATGAACAATTCAAGTTGCATATTAAGAAAACACCCCTTAAAGAGTACCAAACTATAAAATAATTTGGTATAAATCTAACAAATATGTGTAGTATCTATGTGCTTAAAACTATAAAACTGATAAAAGAAGTAAAAGAACATCTAAATATAAATGGATAGATAGTCCATGATCATGGATGGCATACTCAACATTGTTAAGATGTCAATTATTCCTTACTTGATCTATAGATTCGACACAATCTGAACAAAAATCTCAGCAAGATATTTTGTAGGTACTGATACCCTAATATAAAGTTTATATGGAAACACAAAAGACCTAGAATAGCCAAGACAATATTAAAATGAGAAAAGCTTTATGTAAATAACATGAAAAGTTAATGAAGTACAGAAAACAAGTCGTCTTGTCAAACCCCATCTTGGGGCAAAGACTAGAGAAGAGACTGGAGAAAGTTTGTCCAATAGATAAAGGGCAGAATTACAAAGGGTGGGGTGGCGTTTTGCATAAGAGTGGTTAAACCCGACCTGTGCCAGAGAAGCTCTGAATACCAGCCCTAATTGTTGTTGCTCCCACATCTTCGTGGCAGCCAGGGCAAATGAAACATGCACTCTTAAATATATGTATGTGTCTCATGTTATCACTGCAAAAAATTGGGTTAAAGAATTCAAGGCTTCTTCTTTGGTTTCTTCTTCTTGGTTGGAGATTATAGTTCTGTCTTTTACTGGTCTCTCCCTACCCCCTCATCATCTTCCTCAGAGTTGAGCCCAAGGGGTGTGGGCATAGACCCAAGGACAAGCTATCTATATTTACCTTGTTTATTCTGTTGTTTTTGTAGCAATTCTATGTATTCAAAGGGTATTTTTAAATGGATTAAGTGAGTTTTTAAAGAAAAAAGCTTTCCTGAGATTTTAAAAGTCACTTTACACATTTTATATGTACTGACTGCTCTCCGCCAATCAACATCAGTTTATCGGATAAAAAATTTACGAAGCCATTTTCACCAGAGATCTGCCTAAAGAGTTTGCATGGGAACTGATATGTCAGCCTTGGTCGTAATGGTAGAGACATGGAAGATTTGTAAAAATGAGTCTTGAAATTTTTGGATGTCCTTGAATTATGGGTAAATTGATTGACTTATATTTGTGTATTAAGGTCATCTATGCCATGTATGTAATGCTCTTATGACACTACTTCAGTTTGGGGAATGTGACAGATTTTAATGTTATCTTCATAATGTAAATTATCAGAAATAGTATCTGATAGTTATATTAGGTAAAGAAGATTCTGAAGTTAAAAATCACATGGAAGATAAAATAATTGGTGAATTGTATTAATTTACATTCAAAAAATTCTAAATTAACTAATGCATTATGCTCCCTATATCTATCAAAATCCTAAAAAGTATATGTACTGCTTCCTTCAAAAAATGGTCTCAATCTCATTTAGTTGAAACAAACATTTTTAAAAATTTTAAAATGCATTTATTTTGTTTCCAGATATGACAGAGTAGCTAGATTTAGTCTAACCTCCCATTGAGAACATCTGTAAAAACTTGCCCCAAACCACCAAAACAACATCACTATATGAAGGCACTGGAGACAAGGCAAGTCAGCCAGGAGATTTTTTAAAAAACATTAAATCTAACTACCGGGTATTTACAAGAGGCACATTTAAAATGAAAGATCAGAAACACTAAAAATAAAAGGATGAAAATGGATATAAAAATATTAAACAAAGGCCCAACCAGGTGTGGCTCAGTGGTTGAGCATCGACCTATGAACCAGAAGTTCTTGGTTCAATTCCTGATCAGGGCACATGCCCGGGTTGCAGTCTTGATCCCCAGTAGGAGGCATAAAGGAGGCAGCCAATCAATGATTCTCTCTCATCATTGATGTTTCTATCTCTCTCACTCTCCTTTCCTCTCTGAAATTAATAAAAATATATATATTTTTAAAATATTAAACAAAGAAAGGCTAAAATAGAAATCTTAATATCTGGCAAAATTTAATTCAAGGCAAAAAATAGCAAAGGAGTAATGAGGAAACATTATGTACTGGTAAAAGATATAATACAAAAAGAATTTTAGCCACCATAAGGTTATACTCGCAAAACAATCCAGCTTCAGAATATTCGTAGAAATTTAGGGAGAAATATGTTTATCAATAATTGCAGTTGAGGATTCTAATAACCACTCTCAGAAATTTGAAGGTGAAAACAGACAAACAGTAAGCAGGTATATCAAGGCAATTCAATGAATAAGTTCCAAATATTTAGATACATATGGAACCCTCAGTCAAAAAACAAACAAACAAATGAACGAAAACAGGGAAAATATTCTTTTTGAGAACATGAGAAATATTTATAAAAATTGACTGCAGATTAGGCCACAAGGGTAACTTTCATAAATCCCACAGACTCATTTTTATATTGACTATATTTTTTGGTCACAATGTAATAAAATTAGAAATTAATAATATAAGGCCTGAGTTTTTAAATTCCTGTATGTGTAGAAACTAAATTATATATTGCTAAATAACCCTTGGACTAAAAAGGGAACAATTAAACACTTAAAACTAAATGGCAACAAAACACCCCAGGTCCAAATTTATTTGACACAGCTAAAGCAACACATAAAGAGATATTTATAGCTTTAAATACATTGACCTGGGAAATAAGAGAAGTTAAAAACCACAAGCTAAAAACTCAACTCGAAAAGTAAGAAAAATAGCAACAAAGGACATCCAAAGAAATAGGACTGAAAGAAGTAGTAAAGATAAAGATAGAAAACCATGGCATGAGAATTTTTAAAAACCAATAGACAGTATTAACAAAATTAAAAGGTAGCTCTTTTAAAAGATGAATAAAACATATAGAAAAACTGGTCAACAATATGGGAGCTAATGAAAATAAAATAGAGATGGAAAAATGAAAAATAAACACAAGTGAAATGGGAAGTGTTTTAAATGGTAAAAGAAAGTGCTAATAAATATGAAAGCCTAGACAGATAAATTATTTAAAAAGCATAAAAATATTAAAATCGGAGCAGGAAAAGTATAAGCCTTTTCATTCATTCCATAAATGTGGGAATCAAAAAGTTCTAATTAAAATGTAAGCTGTCCTAGCTGGTTTTGCTCAGTGGATAGAGCTTTGGCTTTCGGACTGAAGGGTCCCAGGTTTGATTCCAGTCAAGGGCACATACCCCGGTTATGGGCTCGATCCCCAGGGGGTGCAGGAGGCAGCCGATCAATGATTCTCTCTCATCATTGATGTTTCTATCTCTCTCTCTCCCTCTCCCTTCTTCTCCATAATCAATAAAAATACTTAAAAATAAAAAAATTTAAATGTAAGCTAAGTAAATGAAAAAAGTGCATTGAAAATAATTAGTCATGATCAAGCAGGATTTAGCTGGGAATAAGAGAATGTTTCAGCTTCAGAATAGCTATCAGTGTAATTATCCACATTAATGATTATCTCAGAAAATTTAGAAAAAGTGTTTGATAAAGTTCAACATCTATTTATGACTGGTAAACTTAAAACACTCATCTATTTGATAATGTTTATTTTAAAAATTAGAGGAAATATAATAGGTAATGGAGAAATTTCAGATGCATTCTCTTTATGATGGGGAATAAGACAAGGATACTAGTACCCATTTTCATCACCACTGCTCAAATCCAAACCAATGTTGTGAATAAAAACCAAGCAGTTTAAGAATTGGAGACCTGTCAATTGGAAATGATAGTGATGATGCACCTAGAAAACCCAACAGAATTTTTTTAAACTACCATAAATAAAGATAGAATTTAGTAAAATTGTTGAATACAAGATCACCTTAGAAAAATCTCTCTACCCTATATACAATTAAATGAAAATTATAATAAAAATAAGGAACCAGTCTAAAAAAGAAACAAGAATTATAAAATATCTGGAAATAACAAAAAAATACACAAATGCGCTAAGGAGAAAAAAAATTTTAAAACTAATAAAAGACATAGAAAATTATCTTACATTGGAATATATTCCATGCTATGGGACTGAATAACTTCATATTATAATAATGTCAATTTACAAAAAAATATTAATCCAGTGCAACCCATATAAAAAATCTTTGGATTTTTTTTTAAAAAATTCAATAATCTAAAATGTAAATGAAAGAATAAAGGCACATTAACAGCTAAGTTAACTTTGAATGAGAAAGTAAACTTGCCCTACTACATATTTTAGCATATACAGCCAAAATTATAATAGTATTGGTTCAAGAACAGAGAAATTAACCAATAAAACAAATAAGGACTTCAGAAAAAAAATTGCATGTGTAAGAAAACTTTATTATTAAGATGAAATTACAAGCAAAAATGAAAAGAACCCAGTGTAGTGCAGGAAAAACGACTCATCCATGGAGAAAAAATAAAAATGGGTAGTTGACTAACATAAAGATAGCGTCACAATATAATGAAAAACCTAAGTGTGAAAGTTAAAACATTGAAGTTAATTAATAGGAGATAAAGTAGAAGAACATTTTTGTGGTTTAAAGTAGAATTAAGGAATTAAGGAAGAGAACTTCAGAAATAAAAACTTAAAAATGTGAATCATAAGGACAAAAGGAGATGAATTTGATTATATCAAAATTTACAACCTCCATTCAATCCCTATGGACAAAGGTAACAGACAATTGGCAGGTTGAAAGAACCACAGAGCAATTAATACCTAGAATATACAAAGCAACAAGAAAAAGGCAGTTAAACACGGGCAATAAACAGGAAATTTATAATTAAGATAAAAAGATAGTTATCTGCTTGTGGTAGCAAGAAGTTGAAAGCAATCATAAGGGAAAGGATAAAAAATATACACATATAGTATGAAATTTCAAAATTCTAAAATCTTTCAGAAGCTCAAGAGGCAACTTTATGGCAGAAAAGACCACAGGATATGGAGAGAAGTAAATTATAGATTTCTCTCAAAATTACAAGAGTGAGAATTGTGAAGAGAAGAAATACAAGATATATTATGGTATCTTCCATTTGATCACTTTTAATAAAAATATGTGGAATACCTGATGTGCCAAATACTAGGGATATACTAATAATTATTTGTTGACTATCATATTGGCATTGTGAAGGTTTTATAAGATAAGAAAAATAAAGGGATTGTTAGAACTCTGGCATTAAGGTATTAGTTTTAATTTTAAAAATTAAAAATATTTGCCGAAACCGGTTTGGCTCAGTGGATAGAGCGTCAGCCTGTGGACTAAGAGGTCCCGGGTTCGATTCCGGTCAAGGGCATGTACCTGGGTTGCGGGCACATCCCCTGTGGGGATGTGCAAGAGGCAGCTGATCGATGTTTCTCTCTCATCGATGTTTCTAACTCTCTCTATCTCTCTCCCTTCCTCTCTGTGAAAAATCAATAAAATATATTAAAAAAAAAAAAAAATTAAAAATATTTTAAATTTACTGTTTCACTATTTCCTGTCACTTTCCTTTATCTTTAAAGACAACACATTGATTTCTCTTTACATGTGCATGGATTTGCCTACAACTTCTGTAACTATAATAATAAAAGCGTAATATGCTAATTAGGCCGGACAGCCAAACGACCTTCCAGACAAAGCCAGGGCTGTGAGGGCCGTGCCTCTTGCACAAATTTCGTGCATCGGGCCTCTAGTAATAAATAAAAACCTTAGCTATTTCTTAAGCTGGAATTTTTAATTATTAATATAAATTTTAACATTGACATTTAAACTTTACGTATACTGTATAAACGTACAAATGCATATATCATACTTCGAAAAACTTTAAAGATAAATTATTCATTCAAGAGCATAGAAAACATTTATTAACATTTTTAAGTGTTTAATATAAAGGCAGACATCATCGAGTCTTGAATCTCATGCATTTTCAACCTGTCTACAGGAGAAAGAAAGGGTTTCCAATTCTATACTATAAGAATAGGTCTTGCATACGAAATATCTCTTCATGCATATCTTCTCAACAATGTGTTTGCTCTGTTTATTCCTTCACCTTCTTTGCCAGGGTGACACCTTTGGCTGTTCAGGTAGTTCACTGCGTGCCAAGTGCCACATCTAACGGGCATCATTGGTATCATTACTATCTTTATTATCTTGAAAGGTTCTTTTTTTAATTAAGCAATTTTATATAATAATTTTGAAATTTTCTGACACATGGCAGGACTCTCTCTTTTTCTAGCCAAATAAATATATTTTGCCAGTCTTCTAGTTGATAGAACTAACGTGTTTAATTCTAAAAGGGCTAAAAAAAATTAAACTTTAGATTGAAAACTTATAAATTTGGAACCAGTTTGACAATAAAAATACATTGTTGAAATCATAGAGACAGAAAGTATAATGGTGGTTACCAGGGGTTGGGGGGAGGGGGAGGGGGAAGTTGTTTAATGTGCAGAGAGTCCAAGTTTTACAAGATACAAAGGGTCCCGGCAATAGATGGTGGTGATGGTTGCATATCATTATAAATGTATTTAATACAACTAAACTGTACACTGAAAATGGTTAGTACGGTAAATTGCATGTTATGTGTATTTTATCACAATAAAAAATGGAAAAAAAAAACCCTTGTTGATCTAATATCTCAAGGGTCCATGCTTCTAAATAAGAAGCTGCTATTCTTCAATGTTGCTATTAGTGCCTTGGCTAAATTTGACATTCCAGATTTATATATTTATATATTCTATTTATATATTCTGCCATTTATACATACACCTGAAAGGAGCTGTTGAATACCAAAATAAAATTTACAAGTAAGTTAATTATGTCATTAAATATAATGTAGCATCTGAATATATTTAACTTTAATAATCTATAAATAAACATTATATAAACATAATTATGCTCATTTATTCTAGTAATTGTTTTTAATGGAAATTCCACTAGTATAAAAATTAATCACTATTAAAATTAAGTGGGTTAAAGTGTTATAAATTCTAAGTTAGAACATTTTTTTCCTGATGGAAAAGAGAACAATTTGTATAGAAAATCAGAGTCAGAAAACAAAAAAATGGCATGGTATATAAAAGGAAAATAAAATATAATATTTGTATTGTAAAATAAATTAAGGGAAAAATATTTGAGTTAATTTCTATTAGGTAATTTCTAATATTTCTATTTTTAGAGCTAATAACTTACAGTTACATCACTAATGGAAAAGAATATGAATTTATTTTCTAACTCTAGCTCAATCATAATAGATGAATTTCAAAAAAAATGGATGATAAAAAAAAGTCTCCATTAAAATCAGTATTCTTTCTGCTCATGGAACTACATGGCTGTGTTGTTCAGTTACACAGCAGTCTCTCATCCACTTCAAGCATGAAATTTTAATTTTCCAAAAGACAGAATAGGTAAGTTTCAGAAACATATTAAACACAAATCTGCTTCTAAGAATTCTATATGCTAAATTCTTTGGGGATTCAAAAAGAGAAAGAGAGACAGAAAAACTTGAATATTGGTGGCAGCATTTATCACATATTCTTAGTACAATAAAGAAATCCAAAAGTCCATCAAAAATGATGTTAATATTCAAAATTGAAATTAAAAATATATAGTTATTAATGACACAGAACAAGAAAGGTAAAGAGCATCCAGGTGTGTTACTGTTAAGCCTGATTCATTTGGTAAAAGTATTTTATTATTTTATATTATAACTAGAGGCCTGATGCATCAAGTGCAAGAGTAGGCCTTCCTTCCCCCTGCTGCCGGCACCTGGTTTCCCTCTGGCACCCGGGACCCGGGGCCCTGGCTTCGTCCGGAAGGACCTACAGTCTAATTAGCATATTACCCTTTTATTATTATAGATATTAATTCAGGATATCAACAATGAAACCAAAATATTATAATAGTTGAAGGCCTTGTTGAGACCACATCATAGCACACCTTTCCCCTTTGCCCAAATCTGCTTCCTTCCCTTCCCTAATCTGCCCTGCCTTTACCTTCCTTTCCTTCTCTTTCAAAGGTGTTAATCTCAAGTGTGCTCACCAATAACTTTTTTACATCCTAATCTATATCTCAGGGTCAGCTTCCTATAGAACTAACAACATATGCTAAATAAATTATTACCCCAGACATGGACAACAGTTTCTCCAATGTAGAAAATACTAATAAGTAAAAGGATGAAAAAAACTCAATTCTCCTGCAAATCTTATTATCACTCTACATGTGTTATAATATCACCTTTAAAGAAAAAGTTTAAGAAGCCAAAAGAATGTCATGACCTTTTTCGCATTCCAGATTGACCTATGAAATTTGAAGAATTAGAGTGAATACAAGCTATTGCAACGATGTAAAAATGTACAATTTGAATTTATTAACATACCAAGGAATGCATATTTATGAGATAGTGCAAGTATAAGAAATAAACAGCCTTTAAGTTGTTTTTCTAAAATCTTAAATGAGGTGGGTTGAAGTACTATAGTATGCATGTGGAGCAAGAAGTTACATGAGCCCTGGCCAGTGTTGCTCAGCTAGTTGGGCATCATCCTGTGCACAGAAAGTTTCAGGTTCAATTCCCGGTCAGGAATTGAATTTGCCCAGTTGTGGGCTCCATCCCCTGTAGAGGACATGCAGAAGGCAGCTGATTAATGTCTCACTCTCGTAACTATGTTTCTTTCTCTCTCCCTCTCTAAAAGTCAATTTAAAAATCCTTAAAAAAGTAATTTACATGACTTATTTGTGACTATTTTATAGCTCTCATTAATTTCATCAGTAGAGAATGTAGCATCTCAAAATTAAAAATGTATTACAAAGTATGCGAGTTCTACTATAACTTCACAAGAAAGGCTGTTAAATCTAATAACTGTAACATTAGATATTAGAGCAGGTAAACTTTGAAACTGTCAGAAGGAATTTTATTATCATGAAAGCAAGATATGTAACTTTTATAACAAATTGTTAAATCCTAAGACTTAATGCCTAATTATGACCAAAATTTTACATTTTAAAATAAGCTTGTGTTTAATAATTTGATCTGTCATTTATATAATAATAACATCATTTGTTTTAGTTATTATTGATAAATAAAGAACCGAACTTTTTTGGTACTTTTGGGCCAGTAGTGGCCTTGTTAGTTGCTGTGAGTATTTACATATTTTTAAAGAATTAACCAAAACTTCTACAGTGAGTGAGCTATTTAAGCTTGTTAAATAATTAAAAGATTAAAAAATTAATTCCCACGAATCATTAGAATTCCAAGCCTTCAATTTCAGATTTGTATCAGATGTTCTTCTGTCACAAGCAAGATAATATCACAGAAGTTGAGATACACTAATTTTAATGGATTGTTATTATATGAATCATAATAATTCTAGGTCTTACATTCAGATAGTCATCACATACAGGGGTGGGTAAATGTAGGCTCACAGTTGTGATACTAATAAATAATACAATAATTAATAAATAATACAGGAATAAACTCTGTTTTGCATACCCACAGCTGTACACCTACTATTGCCCACCCCTGTAATTTTTTTTAATACTCTATTAGGTATATATTGCTGCATAATAAAGTACCTCAAAAATGTAGCCTCTTAAATCGACAAGCATTTATTTCACTGACAGTTTGTGGGGTTCAGACTATAACAGCACCTTAGCTGGGTGGTTCTGACTCAGGGTCTCTCAGGAGGTTGCAGTCAAGCTGCTGGCCCGGTCTGCAATCTTCTCCAAGTTCAACTTAGCCTAGGAAATTCACCTCTAAGCTCACCAGTCATGGGCGGGCCTCGATTCCTTGCCACATGGGCCTCTGCGTAGGGCTTTGCACAACATGGCAACTGGCTTTCCACAGAGAAGAAAGAAAGAACAAGAGAACACCCAAGGTAGCAGTTGCAGTACATTACAAGCTAACCTCAGAAGTGATATACCATGACATCTGCTGTATTCGATTGGTCACACAAATCAACTCGGAGAGGGCTAACAAGCATGTGGACACAGACGTGGGGCTCAGAGGGACCATCTTGCAGGTTGGCTAATATAAGCACCTTCAATTGGCCAAGAAATACACTAGGCACTCAGAGGAAAACGGACATAAATCCTTCATTTTGAAAGCAAAACTGACCTTAAATAAATGATTATGTTCCTACTATCATAAAACTTGTCTGAAAGAATGAGCTCATGGTGATCTAGGCAAGTATGATAGGGGAATTGCTGAGGGCTTCCCTGAGGAAGTGTCACTTCAAATAAAAATGAATAAGAGTAGCCGGGTGAAAATATTAAAGGCAATATAGGGGGTTTAGTTTGAGGAAAAATGGTGTTGAAATAAGCTCCAAAACTGAGAGAATGTAGAAGGGAACCTTATATCTTCCTCTTTAGAAAGATAGCATCATAAATATTTTTTTCCATTAAGAATGGAAGTAAAGTTTCTGAATAGAAAATGACATAGTAGTTAGATTTTGAAGCCCGAGAGATAGTCTCAAAGCAGCCACATGTCTGATTTGACTGAACTTGTTATTCTTAAACTCGTAACACCCAAGGCCAGGTAAGAATTTTCCGAGTGGCATTAAGCCTGTTAATTGACTTTCATATTACACACACTAAAGGCTTTGATGTAACTACTTGTTTACAACTCTTACAAAACATTGTTTAGTTAATCTCTTGAGCCATAAAACAACAGTTATTGTGGACATTAATGATGGATTAAAAGCTGTAACTGTTGCAGATGATTCACAAGCAGGTTTACTATGCTTTTCCTAAAGGTGTATTTTACAGAAAGGCTATAAAAACACAATCTGCAAATGACTCATTAAAAAAAGCTATCCTACAGTCCTCATCCTACTGCAGTAGAAAATTTTAATAAGGTGATCTCTAAAAGCTATCCCCCTTCACACACACACACACACACACACACACACACACACACACACCTGAGAATTGATGAATTGATGCTGGGTGGGGCGGGGAGGACAGACAAATAAGAAAAAAATTCCTTCTCTAATTTATAAATCTTAGCAATTTTTCACATTAAGTTTATTATATTTGTTAAAATAGGTATCTGACCTGACCTCTCCCCTAACATGAATATTCTGCATTGGGGGTAAGGAGGGGCACTGAGAGAGAGCAATAGTTTCCAAAGGATAGCCCCAGAGAAAAATCTCTTGGGAATTTGTTAGGAATGCATATTCTCAGCCTCCCCCAACGCCAGTGAATCAGAAACTTTGAGGGGGAGCCCAGCAGCCTGGTTTTTAACAAGCAAGGTGGTTCTAATACACTGAAGCTTGAAAACCAGTGGGATATAGCATCACTCATATTGCCAACTCTTCGTTATTGCTCTGTGATGAACCAGGGCCCACAGAAGTGATTTTGCAATTGGGATTCATCAGTTCAACCAACTTTTGCTATTGCAATTCAGCAATTCAACCAACCCTAACACAAGGAGCCCCCCAGGCTGTCCCCATCCACCTCTCAAAGTTGCAGGGTTCATAAATCAAGAGCAGAGATGTATTGACAAGGGACTATCTACAGTTCTCCCAAGCCTTTCACAACTTTAGCATTACTTTGGGGGAAGATACCCTTGCGAGCACACTGTGATTTTAATCAATGGTTTGAGCCAAGGGAAAGAGAAACAATGGGGTGCAAAAGAGAATTGTCTGGACTGGCAGCCAGGTGCTCTGGACAGACTCAAAGTGTGAATCTGACTCTATGAAATGGGATGACCCCGCTGGCCTACCCCCTCAAGGCCTCCATTGCCTCATCTGTAAAATGAAGGCTCAGTTTCCCACAAATTGCATCTTTTAAAAAAGATTTTCTTCTCACACTTAATTTAAATATTCCTTCAGAAATAGATCATGGGTGGGGTGATGAAACAGCCTGCCTCCTGGGACTTCCTGGATTTAGTACTGAGAGTCCCTCATCCGGAGGGTCAAATGGCACCCTGTTGTTGAAGAAATTTGAATTGATTCTGAATTCATACCAAATTAATATCAATTTTTCTAAGGGACTTCAATTTTTAAGGGAGTTTTTTACGGTTCTAGATTGAAATAAAAGTAAGAGCAGTTTAACATTAATTCTTTTAGGATCAATTTATAAACCTAAATGTAACAAAATCATGTTTAGGTTTCATAATGACGAAATGACTTTCTTCTGATTACTTTCCCCTCTTCTATCATGACATACAGGTATCAAAGTGACCAACCATCTGGTTTGTCCTGATTTTCCCCATTTTAGTTGAAAATCAGGATAGCTGGTCATCCTACCATTATGTTTGATTGCTGAGTAATGCAATCTTTAGATTCCATTTAAAAGTTCCCTTCTGTTTTGTTTTTTGTTTTTTTAAGTCCAAATGGCTAATTGGGTTCACTTGTCCCTTGGTTTAGTAGACTTTAGATTAGACACGGTGGAATCAGAATTTCAAACACTGACTCTAAAGGAGGTATTGTGACTAGTCACCTGGCTCATAGTTGCAGTGAAACGTCAAAAAGTGATTTCCAGGGAGAAATGAAGAAACAGACACTAATACCTTGGCCTGCCAGCAGAATGTCCCAGCAGCAGCCTGGCCTCACCTGCCAGGTGAGTTATTGTCAGGAGAGGTGCATAGGGGACTGCAGCTCTCAAAAGTGGAGATGGCACTTGGAGGTGGCCCTCCCTGGGTGGCCTGCTTAAAGCTTCTATTTCTTTTTTATTTTATATTTTTATTGATTTCAGAAAGGAAGGGAAAGAGAAAGAGATAGAAACATCAATGAGGATAGAGAATCATTGAACAGCTACCTTCTGCACACCCTCCACTGGGGACTGAGCCCACAACCCAGGCATACGCCCTGACTGGGAATTGAACCATGACCTCCTGGTTCATAGGTCGATGCTCAACCATTGAGCCACACCAGCTGGGCAAGCTTCTATTTCTTAACTGAGACACTAGTAGGCAGATGCCCAAACATTGACCTCAGTAGTAATATCCCAGTTCCCATGGTTAGGATGACCATATGGTCAAGTGTTCATTCATAGGTTTTGTCTGGGCATATGGCAGCTATTTATTTCTACTTTTAGTAGTTTCTTTAAGGGAATTATATATATACTAGAGGCCCACTACATGAAGAGATTCGTGCAATAGGCCTTCCCTTCCCCTGGCTGCCAGCACCAGTTTTCCTCCAGCACCCGGGACCCAGGCCTTGGCTCCGGCCTAGAGCCTTCTGTCTTCACTGCTCCAGCCCGGAGCCTTCCGTCTTCGCTCCGCCGCTTTGCGCCTACGTATGCAAAATAACTGCCATCTTTGTTGGGTTAATTTGCATACTCTCTTGATTGGCTGGCGAGCGTAGCAGAGGGACGGTCAATTTACATGTTTGTCTATTATTAGGTAAGCTGCATAATACGCTAATTAGACCGGATGTCCTTCCGGACGACCCTCCAGACGAAGCCAGGGCTGTGAGGGAAGCCCGGGTCCCGGGTGCCAGAGGGAAGCTGGTGCTGGCAACTGGGGGAAGGAAGGCCTACTCTTGAACGAATTTCATGCATCAGGCCTCCCATACACTCTGACCATATAAATAAATTGCTGTATTCAATTTCCAATTATTCATAATCTTCAGACTGTACTCAACTATTTTAAATCAGCAGTGAAATCATTACATACTTTTGTGAATAGCTGGAGGAGATCCTGAGAGCGGGTAATTTCTTCACCAACTGCATTTCCTCACAGCACTATACCAAGGGCTAAATATTTTTAGTGAAGTATTGCTTCAATTATGCTAATTTAATGAGTCATCTGATGTAAACTTGCCATGATAACTGATGACTATCATGTTGGAAATAACCATTAATTCAAAAGGTGAGTTTTCATTCTAATTTTGCAGGTCGTTTGGCTAGTTGACATTGGCAAGTCATTTCATCTTTATGGTTTTTAGCCTATTATATATAAAATGGTGAAATTAATCTTCACTTTTATGGTTTATATTATAAGCTGAAGGCAAGTATATATGATAGAAACAGTATAAACATCAGGAAATTATCAAACTTTATTATGATTCAAAGCAATAAAATTTAAGATTATTTTAAGCCTACATTTTAGGAATATAGAAGTCCTATCTTTTAGAAGTAAATCAAAGTAATCTGGTAAGATTTGATAGATTTTCCAAAATCTAGTTAACTGACTCTATTTCAAAATTGTTCCTACATTAATGAAATTATAGTGTCAATTTGGAAAAAATATTCCTGTTTGGGGGAATCTCTTCTAGATAGAAAAGAAAAAAATGCCATTATGGTGGCATCCATTCCATTCCCAATTATTCTTGGTTTATTATTCAAGGCAGTGCCTGTAGCTTGGTCCATGGTGTTTCAAGCTTTGCACTTAACTTAATAGGGACCATGGTATGTAGGGGGCTTTTTCACTCAATGAAAATCCTACTGGGTCTGCTCATGTCTCACATTTTTACCACTGACACATTTTTGGCCTTCAATATCTTAATTACTAGTTCTTTGTTTCTGATTAAAGCTTATGTGAAGGCACAGCCAACCATGTTTTCACCTGGTAGGAATGAGACATTTCCAAGCGCTTACAAAGACTGGGAATAACTACAGTCTACTACTCTCTGCTGCAATGGAAATAAGCCTGGGCTTAATGTGGGGTTTTTCTCACTGCCTAGATATGGTGAATGAGAACTTGAGTTACCCTTAGGGCTGGACTGAGTTGGGAAGGAGTAAATAGTCAGGTATATGCAGCTGATTACTCCTCGGGGATCTCCTACACCAGATAGAAAATCCATCCTTGACTACCTGCTGTCCTTGTGTGTCTCCACTCACATATTGTAATTCCAGTTCCAGGCAGAAGGAATGTGATTGGCCTAGCTGGAATCACATGATCACTAGTGTGGTGAGAGGGCTGGAGGACTATGGAAGGAAGCCCCACAAGAATCACATGGGGTGTGTGGGGGGGGTGGGTGCAGTTACTAGAACCAGGGCAGGGATGGCGGAGTACAAAAGTTTTGTCAAACCTCACATTCCCTCTACCCGTCCTCAGATTTTCTATTTAATAAAACCTGGGAGAAGAGACAAGCATACCTGTAGAGAAAACCCTCCCAGCCCATCTTGGATCCAGAATCTTACTTATGATCTACTGTCCAAAGAAAGAAAAGCTTTCCTCCGTATTTCCTTCCCGGATTCTCTCCTTAATTTTAGTAGTGAAAGCAAGAGGAAAAACTTGTGAATTCAAAAATACATAGATCATCCTTTACAGCAAACAGACTAAAAAAGACAGAAAAGTTAACATGTAGATAAATTCTGAGGGAGAACAATTGAAGTGCTGATACTGGATGGTACGCATTTTCACATCAAAATAAGAAGTGTTTCTTTGGCTAGGATGGAGGTATGAAGAGTTGAGTAGAGAACATCTGCAAGACTTACTATCTATTTTCAAGTAGGAGAGGTTATTAAACCATTGTCTAACAGTTAAAATGGCTTGAGCAACTGAAGTTAGAAGCATGTATTTCAATGGCCCTAATTATTTGCAGGTACCTGATGGTTAGTTAAATCTGGCATTTATGTTTGAAATAATGTCTGTTCGCCTTGTTTATGATTGCAAAATTAATGTGTTCACTGTAAAAAGTTCAGAAAATACAAACAAAAAGAAGAAAAAATAATACTAAGCAGTAACTATAATTGCCATTTTGTTGTATATCAAGTTTTTTCTATGCATATGTGCAAATATGAAGATTTAAAATATCCATGTTTTTTCTTTCAATGTAACAATTCAATGTCCACTAGCAGAAATTTATAAAATACCAAAACACATATAGAACAAAATAGACAACATTCATAATCGAACACTTAATGTACATAGATATACATTTTCTCAAACAAAAATAGGATCACACTGCTTTGTAAGACCACTCTGCTTTGTAACATACTTGTCTTATTTAAAGATATAATCTCACTTTAAAAAAAAATATTATCCATCCCTGTTCCAGTGGTAATCATGCTCCAGGGGACATTTGTCAATATTTGGGGACAATTTTGATTGTCACAAGGAGGGGCATGTACAGAGAGAGAGGCCAGGGATGTTGCTAAACACCCTACAGAGCAAAGCTCCCTATCCTGTAACACAAAAGAATTACCCATGCAAATGTCAATGGTGCCAAGGTTGAGAGCCCTACCCTGTTCCCCAAGGTCTCCCCCTCCTCGCAGGTATAGGGGATTAGAGGAATATTTCAGTTACAGTGGCAAACAGTCAGGATCCCTATAATCCCAATCCATCTCACAAATACTGCCTTTTTCATCCAACCTAAGAACAAACTTGGCAGGGATACTAGTGGGTGGAGGCAACAAAGGCTCCAAATCTTCTGTTTACTTACACTGATAAGTATCTGAATTGCTGGGAAGACCAACAGGCCTGTACCCTCTGAGACAGTCTTGCACATAGATGCTGCGTTCACAAACATAGCTGGCTCCCAAAGCCCTTTCTTCATTTTCCCCATACCGACTCCACTTAGGATGCCATCCAGTCTTTACACTCCGTGCCACCCACCCATTCCATGGATTTCTGGACTCCAGTGGGGTATGAAGACCCACCTCCTTGGCCTCTGTGCTGTCCTTCCTCAGAGATAACCCTGAGTATCAGGTGGTTTTCTTCCAAATGTGTATCAACAATAGATATTTCTGGGACCAAAACTTTGCAAAAAACTACAAGATCACTTGTCATTGTATCTTATAGCTAATAGGGGTAAATTGAACTCTTTTTTCATACCTGACCTTTCTCATATTTGTCTACTTATTTCTGAGAGGCCATTAGTCTGTTTTTATATCATGATATCCCCCATCAGTTTTAATGGCAAAATAGAATTCCATTATGTGAGTGGATTAAAATTTAAGAAATCCCTCGCTAGTAAAATTACCTGATATACTGTGGGGGTTTTTTCACTATTATGAACAACATTTTGATGTCCATGTACCCTTACATAATGTCTTACTGTTTATGATAAATTTCTAAATGAAGTGACTGATTCAAAAGTATTTTAAGTAGGCTTGTAACAATACTATACAACATAGTTTTAATCATACATAGCATAATGATAACAATGTATAGTATAGTTGTAACAATATACAATACAGTTGTAATGACATACAGACTCATGGTTTGGCATATATACACAAACTCTTGCATGTGTACATCAGGAAATGCACTCAAATGTCCACAGCAGCATTATTTGCAATAGCCACATATTGGAAACCTTCCATATGGTCATCAACACTAGAATGAATAAGTAAGTAGTACTATAGTCACACAATGGAACACTACTCAGCAATGATAATGAATGAACAACAACCATATCCAACAACATGAACAAATTTTACCACCATAGTGTTGCGTCAAAGAAAAGACACAAAGGAATACATGAGTTAAATTTGTACAACATTTAAAAACAGGAAAAATTAAATAGTATTTTCAGTGGTACATACATTGGTGATAGGCTATAAAGAAAAGTGAAAGAATAACTACCATAAAAGGTAGGGTAATGGTTATCCTTAAAGGTGAGTAAGGGGGAATGCATTCAAAGACAGCCATGAAGCTGGTAGATTATGACAATAGTCTTTATTCTCATTTTGAGTAATGGTAATATGTATGTTCACTTTATTATTATTCTCTAAAAGTCATACATATTTTAAATACTTTCCTGTGTATATTTTGCAATTTTTACTGAGAAAAGAAAAGTATCCAGCCCACCAAAGTCTTCCCAAGCATCTCATCAGATGCAAGGCATCTGTTCTATCCACCTTCTTCTTCACACATGGAGTCAAACTGTTCAATCTAATATAGAAGAAGAAACAACACCAAAAATAATCAATGCATAATTCTTTGGGTAGTGCATGATGGTTTAAAGAAAGATAATAGGAGGAGACTCAAATCCCCCCTACTCCAAATTTTCTCTGCATCCCATAAATTTTTCAGATGTGTGGCACACAAGGTATTTTGAGAAAGATTGCTCCCTCTTAGTAAAAAGGTTCTTAGGGCTCATTCACTCCATTGTATGTTTCTTCAAGGGTCTAGGGAAGATCTCCAGGAGTTCAGAGATCGGCCTGCCCCAGAGGTAATTCTGGCATCTTAGACATCTTCTGTCAGGTTAAATTTATTGATAGCTTCAACCAGAAAGGATAAGCCAAAATGTTTTTCACTTCCAATATACATGAGTAAAAGCCATAGGTGCTATCTTATTTAGGATTCTGAACTGCAAGCAATAGAAGCTATCTCTGCTTCATAAAACAGAAAAGGAGTTTATGAAAACAATATTGGGGATCTTAAAGAATCGTTGGGAGGAATGGAAAGCCACACCCAAGCTAATCTTCCGGGGACAATGTCCAAAACCCTGCAGCAGAGCTGGCCTGGTGAGTAACCAGGGACCACTGCCAACTATCAATGTCACTCCAAGGACAGACACTGGTAACCGTGGTCACACCAAAAGCTGGAGGCCTCTGCTGTCACCATAGTGGAACGAATCCCCTTGGCACTCCCTTTTCCAGTTGCTCACTTTCAAATTGAGGTCTCACATTTGATGTGTCTGGTAGAACTTAGGTCACATTGTACATACACTGGCTATAAGGGAAGCCGAGGATGTATGTTCAAGGTTCTAACAATGCACTAGGCAACCAGATATTATTAACAATGTCTACCTCGAGGTAGGCATCCATGCTCTTTTGCTTCAAAAACTTTCTGTCCGCTCTAACTTATGGAATAACAAAAATTTTGTTCCTGCCAAATTCTAAATACATGATTGATGATATTTTTAACTCTCCAGACAAAAACATGAAATTTCACCATCTGCTTTGCTCTTTTGTCCCTTGTGGGCAATAAATTTCACAAAGTCCTCATGATTCAGAGGAGTCAGAGGTGGGGCCTTAGATCTGAGTCTCCATGCACATTTTATATCCATTTGCATACCACTAGAAGAGGTTGAGTAACCAGGAAGTCCAATTCAACCCTTTTGACAGAAGTGGTTGGCACACAAGACCCTTGCAGTGGTAAAAATGTACCTTTAGGTCATTCAAAACTCCCAGAGTCTCAAGGTGAGGCTGGTGGAGAACAATCACAGGCTGGATCGGATGCCAACTTTATGGCTAGTGGCCACGCCCCTCTCTTACAAGCTGTTGCTTTTTGAAGCTATCCTGAAAGGATTTCTGGAGGGATTTAAGACTGTGAAAGTCAGGCTCCTTTTTGTTCTATTCTAATTAGCAATTTTGAGACAGGTGCTTTCTACACCAGGACCTTCAGCCCCAGAGGACATAATCTCTGCATATTAAAAATATATTTTTACATAGAAACTGAAGATACCTGGTGGGAGTGAAGGGGGAAGTTGCCCTTAAAAGAGAGAGAAAACTGCTAGGATT